>NC_073232.2:66627878-66930909 GCF_029281585.2 Gorilla gorilla gorilla | reverse complement strand
ATGGCACATCCAGTGTGGGTTTGCTGGGAGGCTTTGTAGGAAGGAAAGAATTTCACGAAAGAAGCCTGTTAGCCTAATGGTTTCATTTCTTGAATTTAAAAAATATATAATAATACAAAGCAACAAAATAATTCAAAGTAGTAGCCACCACCATCCAGCCATGTCCTGCCTCATGTACTCTTAGCCCTTGTCCACAGCACAGATCTTTTCCCGTCAGTGTAGTCATGGAGTACATACAACTTCAGATTCTGACTACTCAACAATGTGTCATAGGTGCTTTGACAAGTATTTGTAAAGTAGCTATCAGAATGAGAATCCCCAAGTGTCCCAGTCTGAAGACAAGATTGCAGCACTCAGACTCCATGCTGCTCCTGACAGGGGCTGTGTCTGCTACTCCCAGTCACCTTGAGCAAAGAAGAGTGCTCATTATTAAACACTCATTGAAAACTCATCATTTTGATTTCTGTTTGCATTGATCGCCCACCCAGTTTTTCTAAATAAGTTACCATTTGATCCAGGACTATAACTGAGCTGAGGTTTCCCTGAGACCACCCATGCCCACCCCAGCTGCCCATCGAACTGGAGCCCCAACTCTGCCCATGTCCACAGCCCGGACCAGCTTCCACCTCTTCTCCCTCCAGCGTACGCCTGGTGGATGACTTGCAGGAATGTGCTGCTGGCTGGAAAGAGCAGCCCAGCAGGGCTGCAGTCTGGGAGAGACTTCAAGGTAGAGAGCTGGATCTGGCCACAGCTGCACGCCCTGGTCCAGCAGCAAGGACTCAACCAGGCAGCATGGCTCATGCTCAGGGCTTGGCTTGGTTTTGCAGAAAATTTGGCATTAGGCACAATCTGATGGCAGAGATTGGAGAAAAATAAGAAATAGGCCACTAATGGGATTTGCCTGTGTTCTTTGGAATATTTGAATGGATGCTGTTAAAGACTTGTGTTAATGCTTAATGAGCCTGCAGAGAGTTGGTGAGGGAAGGATGAAAACTATGAGAAATAGGTTGAGCCAATAAAGGGAGCCACGTTATCTAGGGAACGAAGAGGGTCACTCCAGCCTCATGATTGAGAGACAGTTCTTCCGGGGACCAGGGGCTCTTCAATGAGGCCAGTCTTCTCCCAAGCAGCTTGGGAAAGGAGAGATTTGGCAGGCAGAAGGGCTGCCTTTATGACCTTGAAAAAGTAGCTGTCCCTCTCTGAGCCCCAGGCCCCTCACCTGCAGCGTCTGAGGGCTGGACCAGAGGTTCTGTTCATGTTCAGCTCTGTCAGGAACAAGCTGAGCTGTGGCAACCCCCAGAGACGGGGTGCAGCTACAGTGTGCACAGGGACGACCCCTCCTCTGGGCATCTCTCCCCTCATGTGTGTCTGTTCCCTGTCTCTCTAGCTCTTTACCAAACCTCACCCAGCCAGGACTGCAGCAGGGAAGCCTCTGCCTGGAAAGGATGTCTCCACCCCCGTGAGCCTGCCTGGCCACCCACAGCCCTTTTTCTACAGCCTGCAGTCGCTGAGGCCCTCCCAGGTCACGGTCAAAGGTGATTCCCTGGCCATGCATTGTTTGGTGTCCTGTCCCAGGGTTGTCCCTTCAGTGGCTGGGTTCCTCTGGAGGTCCAGCGCCACATACCTGGGCAAAGTATTGAGGACTGACTTTGAATGGCTGCATCTCCAGTCACAGCCAGATTCTAGGGGGGTGTCATCTCCGGGAAGTGTCTAGGAGCTCCTCTGTTAGACCCTAACTTCTGAAGACCCACGTCTCTCTGTCTTTCTGTCTGTCTCTCTCACACACATACACACACACACACCTCTTTCAGACACACACACACATCTCTCTTCCTCTTCCTCTCTTTTATACACGCACACACACATATACACACACATACCTTCTTTCCTCAAGAGACCAGTGGAGAGTCCCAAGTTTCCCAAGGAAGGATTACAGCCTCTGTGCTTTGGCCACTGGTCCTCCTAAGCAGGGCAGGAGGACTAAGCTAAGCACTCTTAGCAGGCAGCCAGTAGCTAAGAACATGTGCTCTGGGGCAGATGGCCCAGGAGTGAATTCCAGTCCTACTGCTTCCTGACTGTGTGACCTTGGGCAAGCCATTGAACCTCCATGTTCCCACGGGGATTGGAATAGCGTTGAATGGATGCTATTACAGATTTGTATTGATGCTTAGATAAATAAGCCTGCAGAGAGTTGGTGAGGAAAAGATGAAAAACATGAGAAATAGGTTGAGCCAGTGAAGGGAGCCATGTGATCTAGGGAGGGAAGAGGGTCACTCTGGCCCTATTATTGAGAAACAGTTCTTCCAGGGACCAGGGGCTCCTCAACAAGGCCAGTCAGAAAGAGCTCAATGAGATGAGCCACCTTCGGTGCCCAGCACATAGTGGTGATTATTAGTCCATCTCTTCTGACCATAATTCAGTGGCTTCATTGGCTGCCACCAAGGCTCAGAGAGGCTCTATAGAAGCAGGAGTCCACTGGGGTGGGGGTGGTTCCACTGGGGTGGGGGTGGTCCCACCCAGCCCAGGAGGGAGGATCACCCAGATGGAAGCAGAAGAGAGGGTGAAGCTGGGTTCCTAGGGCCATGTATGTATGAAGTCGGGTGCCAGTGTCATCTGAGGACATGCACTGCCTTGGGGAAATCTCACTACATTGAACAACATGCAGGTCCCAAGGAGTATGAAGTTAAGTTTTCAAGGGTTTTAGTGGTGTCCTTTTTTATCCTTGAAGTCCAAGAACAGTGTCATTGGCACACCCCACCCTGGTAGATAAGGTGCTACTGCTCTTGGCTCTGGGGACCATGCCTCCATTTGCCCCAGGACTGGGGATCCGCTGCTGCATTGAAGTCCCTGGGCAGTCAGGCACAGCCCCTGCCCTCACGGAGAGGGACATGAGGTGCAAACCACATCAACAATAACAAGGGAGCTCAAATCTCCCATGTGGGCTCCAGGAGACTGATGCAGATCTTACCAGCCACGGGTCCTGGGGATCCTTCCTGAGGCTCAGTTTCTTCATGTGTAAGGTATGGAAGACAATGGCTCTGCCCTCAGGCTTGTGACAGTGCCATGAAGTGGTGTCTGTCACACAGGCAGGCAACAAGCCAGCGCTGAGACAGGAGTCCTGGCAGATGCTGGTGCCACTCTGAGCACACACACTGGGCCTTGCTTTAAAGGGCCTGGCTTTACTCTCTCCCTTTGATCTGAGCAGCCCCAGAGGGTAAGGGCCATTGATGCCACAGTCCCTTCCCTATGGGGAGAGACATCTCACAGTCTTATCCTGGAGCCTTTCCTGAATCCTGCTCCCTCTCTTCCTCCTGGGTGGTAGGGTCAGGAAGAGGGTGGTTCTCCCACTTCACCCAGCACAGGGCAAGGAAGGGAGTGGCCCCCACCAGGAGGAAGGAAAGGCCCCTACGTGGTGGGTATGGTGTGCACAGTCTTAGAAACTAGGCTGGCCTCAGTGTTTTGAGTCAACAAGCTGCACCAGGCTCTGTGCCAGGGGACACACATTGAAAGGGGCATGGTTTTCTCTACTCCATGGGAAGAGGCTAGGGTCTGAAGAGATGGAATGACTTCACCAGCATAACCAGACTTGGAATGAGGTCTGGGCAGCTCCAAATCCCGTGCTGTGAGCCATATTCCAGCTGGGGCTGGGGGTGGCTCCCAGAGTGGAGCTGAGGGAGGATGGGAATTGTGCCTCCCTGTGACTCCTGCCCCGGGGCCCGGCTACAGTGGGTGCTGTCCTTCTGTGCATAGGTTCAAGTCTAGCGTGTCTGCCTGTCACTCCTGCCCAGAGCCCAGCTGCAGTGGGTGCTGTCCTTCCATGCATAAGTTCAAGTCCAGTGTGTCTGCCTGTGACTCCTGCCTGGGGACCCAGCTGTAGTGGGTGCTGTTCTTCCATGCATAAATTCGCCATACTAACTGGGGTGTAGATATGTACCTCTTTTCTCTAGGCTCAGAGTCCCCCAAAGGGGCCATTGGCCACATTGTCCCTACTGAGAAGACCATTCTGGCTGTAGAGAGGAACAAAGTGCTGCTGCCTCCTCTCTGGAACAGGACCTTCAGCTGGGGCTTTGATGACTTCAGCTGCTGCTTGGGGAGCTACGGCTCCGACAAGGTGAGTGGGCTGCAGGGAGCAGGGGCAGCCTCAGGACCTCAGCCTTCCTCCAGCTGGAGGCAGAGATGGCCCAGAGATAAGCGAGTCCAAAGCAACCTCGCTCACTTTCCCTACAAGGTGTGCTGCCAGCCTGGGCGGGAAAGGACTCAGTGACCGTACAAAGACCCTCCTTGGGCCGGGCCTCAAACCCTCCTTCCAAGGCTTGCAAGTTGGCAGTGTATACTGTCACCTCCAGAGCAGAGGCTAACTGGACACATGGCCACATTGAGCCCACCCACACTGGCACTAAGTGTAGGAGGGAAGTCCTGGGGGCTCCTCTGGTTCCAATCATGATTTAAACTCAAAGGACACATGCTGAGCATTTGGGGGCTGGCAGGAGCAAGCTGTTTCCCTACTGGTCCTCCCAGCCCCCGTGTAGGCCATGCAGTCACCTCTGCCTTCTTGATGTGGCCCCTGCCCTCCTCCTCAGGCCCCATTCCTACTCCAGCTCCCCTCCCCTAATCCCATCACTTACAATGAATTCCCTATCCCCCAAGCTCTCCCCAGCCCCTCCCTAGCCTTGCCCCACCAACTTCTTGAGGCAGGCGTGGAACTCAGCCCCACATGTCCTCCCTCCTGACCCCCAAGCTAAGCCACCCCGTGCTGGTGCTCATGGGGTCTTCTCAGCATCCCTCACTTGTTTCTTCCCACCTGCTGGAGGAGGAGCTCCTGCGTGGGGTCCCAGGATGGTCTGGATTTTGTCACCAAGGACTGGCTCCTGAACACATGGCATGTCCCCAGTTCCCAAGGCACTCAGACTGGCCCACATACCCCCGTGACTCTATCCTGGGCTCCTGTCCCTGCTGTCTCCACAGCAGCGCTCATCCCCCTTATCTCCTACAGGTCCTGATGACATTCGAGAACCTGGCTGCCTGGGGCCGCTGTCTGTGCGCCGTGTGCCCGTCCCCAACAATGATTGTCACCTCTGGGACCAGCACTGTGGTGTGTGTGTGGGAGCTCAGCATGACCAAAGGCCGCCCGAGGGGCTTGCGCCTCCGGCAGGTATGGTCCAGCTCGTGCAGGTGCGGTCCTCAGGTGGGGACAGTACTTCATGTAGGGACAAAACCTCTGCCTGGCATGGCACCTGGGCTGGTGTGGTGCCAGAACACACCCTAACTCTGCTCACTGAGGGCCCTGCCACCCTCAGAAGCTGGGAATGAGTGAAGTGAGGTGCAGAGGGTGGCCCACAGCTCAGTGTCATTCAGGAGTATCATTTTATTCCCATGGTGCATTTGACAGGTACACAGGGCAGGTGCCTCCACAGAGGCCCACACCTTAGCGAGAGATGCCGGGCCACACACAGTCACTTCATGCACATGACAGGTCTGGTGAAATCAGTTTCCTTACACCAGATAATACTTTTTGAGCATTTTGCCACAAGTTGGCCTTTATGCCAAGGATTTTTACATGGATTGCCTCATTTTAGCTTATTGACAGCCCTGTAAAATAGGTGCCATGATCACCCCTACTTTATTGGTGAAGGAAAAATGAGATGCAAAGAAGTTTAAGTGGTACATCCAAGGTCAAATGAAAGACTTTCTGAAAGGAAGTGGTTGAGGTGGGAGGAGGAGGAGCCATGAGCCAGGAGTCTGAAGATGTGCACCACCAGCCCTCATAGAGAATGCTAATCCCAGTGGCACTTAACGTTTGCTTAACATTCCAAATGCACCAAGGCCCTTCTGTATACTAATTTTTTTCCCTGAAGAAGGAACTATTATTTCCACTTTCAGACAGGGAAACTGAGGCTCAGAACAGCTTGCATTTGAATCTAGGTTTGTCTAACACAAAACCCCATGCGCTCTCCCTGCATACTCTGGAACTTGCCCTAGAATATCACTAGGGGACACTTTCAACTCTAAAATCCAATTCATTTCTGCATCTGTTTTTTAGTTAGCCACAGAACCCTAAAGTAACAGAAACAAAAATAAGCTGTACAAAATCACTCACGCCTGTAATACCAGCACTTTGAGAGGCTGAGGTGGGCGGATCACGAGGTCAGGAGATCGAGACCATCCTGGCTAACACGGTGAAACCCTGTCTCTACTAAAAATACAACAGATTAGCCAGGCGTGGTGGCGGGTGCCTGTAGTCCCATCTACTCAGGAGACTGAGGCAGGAGAATGGCGTGAACCCGGGAGGCGGAGCTTGCAGTGAGCAGAGATTGCGCCACTGCACTCCAGCCTGGGTGACAGAGCGAGACTCCGTCTCAAAAAAAAAAAAAAAAAAAAAAATCACCACTGACCAAATTTACTAAACTGAACATGTTTCACTGAAACATGTTCTCTGGATAATTTTCACTGAAACATGTTCTCTGGGGTTCTCTGGATAATTTTCAAGCCACTTCTGTCACCCTAGACCGTGTCCTTGTCTCCTGGTGCCATGCAGGGCATGGAGGGTGCTGCGTGGGCACTCAGCAAATGTGAGGTGAAGGAATGAATAGGGCAGTGCGAGAAGGGGCTGACACATATGCAGGGGCAGCGCACCCCTGAGAGGCAGCTGTACAGGCGACAGGCAGGTGACCTTCACCAACTGCTGTTGTCAGTGGGCTGGGTATGATTCCTGATCTCAGCAAAGGGACTGGAAATGAAAGACTGGAGTGCTCTCTCCCCAGCATCCCCATTGCCCATTTACAGCTTGCCCTGGGGACTGTACATAGTTCCACCTGACCCTGGGGCTGGCCTTGGGGTACTGGGGCAGTGATTTTTCTATCATTCTCTGAGCTCCCATTTAACAGTGGAAATGCACAGAAACACCCTCGTATCGACCTCATAAAAATGTAATTTATCATCCTCTCCTACTTCCAAATCAACAGGAAAAGATATGGGAATCCCACATGCTCTTATTTTCTAAAAATAAAACACTTTATCACTTACCTGTAAAGGCTAATGTAGGCTTGCAGATTCCCCAGACCCATGGCTGCTCAGTGAAGGGGTCCATTCCTGACCTGTGGACAGGAAAGTCATCACAGAAGAGCCTCACAGGCGGTTCAAAAAGTATTTTATTTTTAAAGATACTGCAACATTAAAGAGAAATTTTAAAATTACTTCAAAGACAAACAATTCTCTACCATCCCTATAAAAGTTTTCAATTTTGCATACTCTTATCCCCAGATATACATATTTATATCTTTCTGATCATTGTGTAGATATTTTATTCTATTTTCACCCAGCCTATCCAATTGTTTCCATTTTTCTACATTCTCTATAATTTACATTTCAGTCGTTCCATATCATTCCATTTCCATAAAATTGCATTTCGATTGTTTTGTTATGTCAGTGCACTACAGTTTAATAAACCATTTCTTCTAAAACTAGACAATTAAGTTGTTTCCAAGTTTTAACTATTTTACATAGTGCTGCAGAAAACATCTTATCTAGGTTGCTGTTTGCTTCTGATTGTTTTCTTGCGATCAACTTCGAGGAGGAGAATTATGAGCAGTGACATGGTGCTTTCCAAAATGGTTCTGTGACTTAATCATACCACCAGCAATCAAGAGCACCCGTTTCATGGCAATGTAACCAGCATGGGGAATTATTTTCCGGGGTTTTCTTTTTGCTATCATTTTTTGCTACTATAGTTAGGTATAAAATGATATAATGGAGTTATTTTAATTGGCCTTTTAGAGAAGTATTATTCTGAGAAAACAAAACCCCCTTTGAAGCTGCTATCTCTTCCTTGATTTCTTCGGCTGTTGCAAATGGTAGGTGCTGGATGCCTTGTGGTGCTGGAGTCTCCAGGCTGGTCGGAAGGCAGCCAACCTGACCTAAGTGGGCAGTGCCAGGCACACAGGCTGTTTCCTGGGAAGAGCAGGCAGACTTGGTTCCACTGGTAAACAACACGTGCCGGCACTGGGGCTCAGAGCTCCTCTCTTTACATCCTGAGCCTTACGCCTGGGTTCCCTTCTCTGTGCTCTTTGGCATTGCTGTTTCCCCTGCAGTCAGAACTGAGTCATCAGACTTAGTTCATTCTGGGAAGAGATTCAGAAGGTTCCTGTCAACTCCTCTGCTTTCTCCTGCTCACTTAGGCAGTTTTCATTTTCCTAGGATGACCCAAATCTTCTTCTGTGGGTCATATCCATTAACTTGCCAGCACCATCTGGTTGGCGTCACATTAGGATCCATTAAGGACAAACAGGAGCTTGTGGCAGAACCTTTCATTGCTATGACCAGGCAAAGTGACAGCTTTGAAAAATGACGCTTAGCCTCATTGACCCAAATGAATGAGTGATTGTCTCTGACCTGAGGGTGGAGGTTTACCACTTGGTAAGCCAGGCCAATTACGCTTCAGAATGCCACCTCCGTGCCCCTCCGGCTGAGTCCAGGTGATGGCAAGCACATGTGAGCAGAGGACCTCAGATCAGAGCCTCTGGGACCTGCAGCCTCTGGAGTGCTGGTGATGGAATCCACACCATTGCCTGCAGCAGTTGGCCGGGGGGTACCAGCATGTGTGGTGGGCCACTTTGGCCCCTTGGGAAAGTGTCCACAGAGAAGAAGGCCTCCAGCCAGATCTGGACACACAGCCATCCATGAGTCAGACCAGGCCCCACACAAGCCAAACCTGAGGACCAAGACCAAGGAAGTCTAAGTGTCCCAGTGGCTATGAATCCAGACCTATCAGACTCGAAAAGCCCCATCTTTTTGATGACCATGTGACCTCCCCTTTTCTTCTTCCCAGTTTAGTTCAGGAGTGCACGTGCCTCTGAGGTTCCCTTACCGAGATGGCTCTCAAAGTTGGGCACATGTGAGAATCCCCTGAGGGCTTGTGAAAATTCAGCCTTCAGGGCCCCATCCCCAGCGTTTCTGATTCAGGAGACTTGGGGTGGAACCCAAGAATTTGCATTCTAACAGGCTACTTGCTGCTACTGAGCCTGCTGGTGTGGGCACCACAGTTTGCCAACAGTGCTTTGTATGTTAATCGTAACATGAACTGGCCAGGTGTGATGGCTCACACCTGTAGTCCCAGCACTTTGGGAGGCCAAGGCAGGTGGATCACTTGAGGTCAGGAGTTCAAGACCAGCCTGGCTAACTTGGTGAAATCCCATCTCCACTAAAAATAAAAAACATTCGCCAGGCATGGTGGCAGGCACCTGTAATCCCAGCTACTTGGGAGGCTGATGCAAAAGAATTGCTGTACCTGGGAAGCAAAGGCTGCAGTGAACTGAGATCATGCCATTGCACTCCAGCCTAGGCAACAGAGCAAGACTCCGTCTCAAAAAAAAAAAAAAACAACTTGTGACATGAACTGCTCCCAGGTTCAAGATAGATGTAGGGCAGCACAAAACATCCAGGTGTGGCTAGTCTCTGGTTGGGTTATAAGTAAAAAAATGGTTTCTCCCCAGCAGAGCCTCCACCCCTGGAGATGAATGAAATGGAGAGGCTAGTCATGGACACGCACATGCACACACCCCCAGCTGCACAGACAACAGACTTGGGAATCACTGACTCACTCAGAATCTCCATTTCCTCATCCAGGGCCCAGCTTTATAGGGAGGGTGAAGAATTCCCAAAAGTAGCTGAATTGAGGGTCCCTCTCCTAACCTGTGAGTCTCTGTCCCCAGGCCTTGTATGGACACACACAGGCTGTCACGTGCCTGGCAGCGTCAGTCACCTTCAGCCTCCTGGTGAGCGGCTCCCAGGACTGCACCTGTATCCTGTGGGATCTGGACCACCTCACCCACGTGACCCGCCTGCCCACTCATCGGGAAGGCATCTCAGCCATCACCATCAGTGATGTCTCAGTAAGTCTCCCGTTTCTCAGTGTCCATGTCCTCACCTTCGCAGTAGCATGGGGTACAACACTCAGGAGAAAGCCCAGAGACACAGAGACTCTAGCCACCCCAGAATGCTGAGGGGGCCCCCACATATGTGGAACAGTCACTGTAGATCTCACGTGTAGCACCCAGGTCTAGCTTCAATGTCCGCTTCTTTACTTTCCTCCCTCTGGTGTTGGGGACAGTGGGAAGTGTCTGCTTTGCTGCGGGCACCAGGGGGCTGCAGCTGAAAGATTGGCTTTTAGGGAGGGTTTTGCTGGATGTGGCTGACTCATTTAGGTCTTTACCTTCAAATCAGTGTTGACGTGGCAGGTTTGGTCTTCATGGCAGTGCAAGCTTCTCTGCCTCTCCTTCCATACTGGCTAACAAAGACAAGGGAGATCGACTTATCGGTGTGAAATTTCTTCCAGACTGAAGCCCTGTCATGGGATATGGGGTTCCTTGAGAATGCAGAGGTTTCTGCATCTGCTCACAGAAAACCTAAGGGGCCCAGGGCATAAATAAAATGGGCAGAGGGCTCAAAAGAGGAGGGATGATATAGGAGCTTCCTGGTTCCAATTTTTGCTGAAAGTGGTGCTCCAGGTAGGCTTGAATTCAAAACTGGATTCAATGTTAGATGAGTAGATGGAGTGTGAATTGATGGGTGGATGGATGGGTAGATCGGTGGATGAATGGGTAGATGAATGGATAGACGGATGGACGGGTGGATAGATGAGTGGATGGGTGGATAGATGAATGAATGGATGGATGGATGGATGGATGGATAAATGAGCAGATAAATGGATGAATAGGTGGATGGAAAGATGGATGAAGTGTATAATGGATTGGTAGATGGTGGGTGAATGGATGGATGGGTTGATGTATAGAAGGCATTGAAGCCTTCACCTGGGAGAATATAAAACCCATCAGGAATTGTGTCCCTAGACCCCAGAGAAGCCTGGCACCAGGACAAGTTGTCCTGCAGCCAACTGATTTCAGTCTGTGCTTGCTGGTTGTGGGGCAGAGAGGTGTCAGACATGGCCCCTGGCCTCAGACAGACCATCCCTAACAATTCAGGAACTTCTAATGGATCCCAGCCCAGTGGGATGTGGAGGGGCACTGAGCACCCTACATCCCTTCTGTGATTAGGGCAAGGCTCAAAGGGATGGCCCCAGGGCCTCGGTGACAGTGGCCACTACAGAATAAAGAGGACTTGAGGAGGAAAGACTCAAATGTGAGCATATCAGGAGATACAATGGGGAAATTTCTCCTCAGAAATTCCCTCTTCAGGGACATTGCACAAGCTTATGAGCCACATGCAGTCATTGGAACTTCTGTACCCTGCCATCCACCAGGTGGCATCCAAAACTTCTTTATGGGGCAGGGCTGACCAACCAGGTGTAAGCCGTGTGTCCAAAGCCAGGGCTACCCTTCAGGCTGGATCTTCTGTGGCAGTCAGAGTGTGGCTGTGGAGTGGGATCTGGGAGGAGCCTGAGGGTGAGCCAGGTGCCTTCTGCCAGGAAAGAAGTATCCAAGCACATGACTGCAGTATGAAAAGAACCAAGAATTTACAACTGTGTGAAAACACAGCAGACCTGTAAGTCAGCTGGAAAGAAGTCTTGGGGTACCTTGGGGGTCTTCAGAGCATGACAGATTGAGAGTGCTTGGGTGTACCAACTGGGTAGCTGAGCAAGTGGCTGATGGGCAGGCAGTGACTCCAGCTTAGAGTGATGCCAGCTCTCACTGCACAGGGCACCATTGTCTCCTGTGCGGGAGCACACTTGTCCCTATGGAATGTCAATGGACAGCCCCTGGCCAGCATCACCACAGCCTGGGGCCCAGAAGGAGCCATAACCTGCTGCTGCCTCATGGAGGGCCCAGCATGGGACGCAAGCCAGATCATCATCACCGGGAGTCAAGATGGCATGGTCCGGGTAGGTGTGTCTTGGGCAGAATGAGGACATGACACAAGAAACGTGTTCATCTCCATTCTTCTCACTTCCTCCAGGGGGCCAAACCTGCAGGTTGCATTTGAGACCATTCCAGAACAGGTACCTACAGCAAAGGAAGGGAAAAGACAAGGCTCTTTGCAGGGAAAAAGTAAATAAATAAAATTATATATATAGTATTACACACACAGACACACACATGCACACACACACAGACACACACTAAAATAAACACTGTTACAACATATAAAAGTTGAATGGTTAAATGCAAAAGATTATATCCCAATGCTAAAAGGAGATATTTGTGTCATCCATTCAAACCAAACTTGCCCACCCATCCACTAATTTATCTACCCACCTACCCATTTATCTCTCCACTCATCTACCCACCCATCCATCCACCCATCCATCTCTCTATCCACCCATCCACTCATCCATCCATCCATCCATCCATCCATCCATCCATCCATCCATCCATGTATCCATCCATCCATCCATCCATGCAGGCTGAGGTACCCAGGCAGTCCCCTCACAGGACTTCATCTGTGGCCTCTGCAGAAAGCAGGGCATCCTGGGATGGCCTGGGCTTGGTGGGGTGTGGCCCACATCAGTGGGCCAGCCAGAGGAGCCTGGGGTGGCCGAGCTGCAGAGTATATTACTCTCCTGGGCCCCCCCAAAGCATAAGTGAGGGTCTTCTGTGCACTCAGCACTCATTCATTCGATGTGGTCACTGAGCTCCTGGACTGGCCCAGTGCTGTGCTAAGCCTGGCGTGGGGCTCACAGAAGCATTTGAGAGGAGGCTGGTCCTTGCCCTTTGGTGATATAAAATCCAGACCCAGTGAATGAGAAGCCATTTTGAGTGAATTGGCCTCAGGGCTCCCACAGTAGGCTTAGCGCCAAGGGCCAGACACAAGATGGGGGTGCTCAACCACCCAGGGGTGAGGGAGTACTCTAGAGGTGGTGGCATTATGGGCAAGAGGGCATTGGTTGAACAAAATGGCAATAAACTGGTTGCAGACTCACATCCCTGCAAGAAAAAGGCTGTGGGGGTCATGAGATGCACTTAGGGACATGGGTGGGGTAAACTCATTCAAGGTGCAACTGTGATTGGCCAAACCTCTGCATGAGGAAGCTGAAGGCTAAATAACCTTTTACCTGATGATAAATTAACATCAGAAGTGAAAGGGGGGCCATGTGTTCATCCTTTCCCTGGGGGACCCCTAGGCCTGAGGAAATGGACTAGGCCACTCCAAGCTTGCAGACAGGATCATCTCCCCCGCCCATGACATTTGCTCTTTTGGGGCAGGTTTGGAAGACTGAGGATGTGAAGATGTCTGTTCCTGGACAGCCAGCAGGAGAGGAGCCCCCAGCTCAGCCTCCAAGCCCAAGAGGTACCTGACCTGCTAGGGATGTGGCTGTCCTGGCCTTGCCCTGCCCTCCTCACCTCCCCTCTCTCCACCTCAACCCAAGGGCTGCAGCTCCTCCCAGGTCTGCAGAGCCTAGGGAGGCCTAGGAAGGCACAGAGAGGTTCAGTGACTTGCCCAAAGTCACCCAGCAAGCAGACTATCCTCACATCTGCTGCCATCACAGCCACAACGGCCTCAGAATAACCTAACCATAGACACTGGCATGTAACCAGCATCACCAACCCCTCCATAATGAACACAGGTACAAACCTCCCCATCAAAGCTGTTACCGCATCACATCCATCACAGCTGTCCAGTCCCCGCCCCCATCATTACCTCCTCCAGCTCAGTCTTCAGAAAAGATTCTGGCCGAGAACTGGGACATCTTTACTGGGACCCACAATCAAACATGTTTTCATGAAGTGAGAATTCTATCATCCTAAGTGCTTCCATTAGCTCCCTGTTTGCTCTGCATCCCAGAACCTGTGATCATCCATAGGAGAGAATTTCCCAGATTTCTGAGGGCTGCCTTCTGAAAAGAGTAGACATTTGCAATTAGTTCATTTCTAAAACACAGTCCACACCTCTTTGATTCATTTAGTCACCCATTTGTGGATTCTTCTTCAGGCAAGTACACACAGGCATTTGCTCAGCCTCTACTGTGTCCCTCTATATTAGTGGTCCCTTCCTTCAAGATAACACCTGGGGACCCTTGTAAACAATCTGGGCTGAGCCAGGGCAATAACGTCACAAAGATCAATAACATCACAAAGATGCAGATCAAGAACTCCATCAGTTCACAGGTTCTATATTAGGGCTCTATATTAGTGGTCCTTTCCTTCAAGATAACACCTGGGGACCCTTGTAAACAATCTGGGCTGAGCCAGGGCAATAACGTCACAAAGATCAATAACATCACAAAGATGCAGATCAAGAACTCCATCAGTTCACAGGTTCTGTTTCTCTAGGGTACTTGGAGACCACCACAAGGAGTCAGCCTATCTCAGTGTGAAAGGACAGAAGTGTGTGCATTCTAAGGAACCCAGCACATCTTTGGAAAGCAGAGGCCAAACTGCCTCCCATATCTGCTTCCACTTGGAAAGGCTCTTATTCCCCAGCCTGCTTACAAAGCAGTTTTCTGCTATACCTGCATGAGACTGCACACCATTTTAGTTTTGGGCTCAAATGCCCACTTTTAAAGCTATTGGGGCCCAGTAAGCTAACGGCATTAGCTAAGCCTACGGTTGATGAATGGATGTCTGAGAAAGAATGCGGGATGGATGGGCGAATGGATGGATGGATGGATGGATGGATGGTTGGATGGATGGATGGATGGACGGGTGGATGGATGGATGGATGGGTGGATGGATGGATGAGTGGATGAATGAAAGTCACCTCAGAGCCATTCAGTTGATTCTGGCAGTGCCATTGGATTCGCAGGTTCCTATTCAGCATCAATGGTTGTGGTGAGGTTGCACTCACTGGTCATGGGGTCTAGTGAATGAGAAGCAGAGTAAAAAGCAGGAAACAAGGTTCTAGACCCAACTCTGTCACAGCAGCTTCTCTGGTCTTCTGTCAAATGGGGACACTTCCTGTGCATCCTAACTAGTAGGTACTGATGACAGAATAATAGTAGCCACAGACAAGAATCTACCCCAAATGCAGGTCATTATTGTCATTTTTGCAGGCTTTGAGAGATTTTTCTCTCTGGACACAGCAGCTGATGGCATTAGGAAACTTACTTAAGGGGGTCTTAGACTGACAGGGAGCCCCAGATCCACATCCTTCCTCTCTGTCTGCCCTGACCCGAAGTCTCTGCCACCCCATTGGATTGACTGCCAAGATTGTGATTACAGTTCAAGGGAAGATTAACATGAAATGACAGGATGACATGCACATATTCAAATAATCACATTGGCCTGCAGTTTAGAGTTAACAAATCTAAAATATGTGCAGATTTACAAGCCTAAATTGCTGGAGGTCTCTAATAAAAAGGCATGTTGTTCTTATATTGCTCAAAACTGCTTTGTTGGAAAGGGACCTGTATTGGGCATGACACGTGGATATTTGCATGTGTGTCCTCTTGGTGTGTATATTACTATATCCCTCAAATGTCTTAAGGGGCAAGAAAGGAGATCTTTGAAGATATTAAGCATACTGCATTTGTGGGCAGATGTAATCCAATTTCTGCTTGGAATTCATTTATTTGCCATTTGCAGCAAGGCCCAACCCAGCTGAGTACAATTTATTTCAGGAATTGCCTCAAAGATTTGGACTCAATCTGGTACATAAAAAGTGCTTGGGAGAAGCTTGTTGTTTAGACTTGTACACAATGTACAAATGCCTGGTGTGCTTTGAGGTGGTTTCTCCCACCTGGACCCCTCATGCGTTTCCTGGCACATGGCCTGTCTGCACACATGGGTGGTCACCTCAGGACAGCAGGGGCTGTATCATCTCTCCTGCCCTGCGTCCAAGGAAGTGGCCTCCAGGGACGTACCCAGCTGGCGTCTCTCCATCTCACCCTTCACACTGAAAGAATTACTGTCTGTCCCCAAATGCAGTCATTAAAATGAGTGAAGTAACAATCATTGAGTTATATTTTTTGAAAAAACATTCTCAGCATTTAATTATTGGTTGTGGCATGAGAGGATTAAGATAAGTTGATAATGCCGACTTTATGTAATTTATTTTTACTAGGCAATTACTGGCTGCATTACACCCTTGCAGCAAGGTATTGTGGGGCATCTTATTAAGCATAAAGCCAGTAAACACTGATGAACAATTTTGCTGAACTAGGCATGCAATTTAGAAAGCAATAATACACAAATCCAATTTGGTACACAATGAATACCGAGGCACGTCAGCACATGTAACTATCACCGCCTGCAAATTAAATTGGGACGGCCCTTTTTGCAACAGCACAGGCCAAGATTAAATATATTTCCCCCTCAATTTAACAAGTTGCTGACCACAAATATAAATATGTGCGTATGTGTTTGCGGCGCAGATGCACACTGTATATGCGAAGCCGATCTGGTGTTCTAACTCTTCTCTCACATGCTCCACACAGGCCACAAGTGGGAGAAGAACCTGGCCTTGAGTCGAGAGCTGGACGTTAGCATTGCTTTGACAGGGAAGCCCAGCAAAACCAGCCCGGCAGTGACTGCTCTGGCCGTGTCCAGGTAAGCGCGGCCTTGTTTCTCTGGGTCTCCAGCAGAGGGCACTGCAGCCACCTTTAGGAAAGCCCCAGTGGCTCTGAGTCCAGGCCACCTGGCCGAGGAGGCCACTTCACTCCAGGACGTGGCCCCACCAAGCACAGGAAGCAGCCCATGTGGCCGTATAGAGCCCCAGGAAACGTTTTTCAGGGTTTTGTTGTTGTTTGTTTTGCTTTTAACTCACACATGCCCTTGCTCTCTTGCTCTTGAATATCCAAACATTCATTAAGAAATCCAAGAGGTATAAGTATATTGTTTTGTAATTTTATCCTAAAGAGAGCCTTTTCCCCTGAGTTCCACTGCAGACTGTAACATTTGGTGTGATGATTATCCTTCATTAACAGAAAGTGCCTTCTGAGGGCTCTTAGCTGCTGTAGCATAGCCAAGCATCAGTCCTGACACTTCATACCCGTTATTTGACTTGCAGTAACCCATGGAGGTGGTTACTGTCATTAACATCCTTGTACACACTGTGAGGTGCAGCCTTAGGGGCCGCTGACCTTGCAGAGCCAGACTTCCTTCCTCCCTCACTGGCGTGGCGTGGGCTGTTCCGGGGTCTGTGGTGGAGGCACTACACAGTGTTTTAGATGCTGGGTGGGGCGGAGTGGGGTGGGGTGGGCATAATGGTAGGGCCAGAGCTGCACTTTTTGCAGAGAACTTGTCATTTGTTCTGCCCTGGTCCTGGCTATTTCTCTGGTGGGACAGGAGACTCACCTGGAGGCACTGGAGAGAGGCAGGGCCTCGTCCTGCTCCCTGGGGCCTGAGCTTCCCCACAGTGCTGTGGGAGCCACCACCCTCACAGCTCAATGCTCTCCCCTCCCCCAGGTGGAAACCTTCTCCATTCCTCCCACTGCCTCCCCTGCCTCAGGGGAGACAAGACCAGGGGCAAGCTTCGCTGGGCCCCGGATAGAGCCCCAGAGTTGCAATATCCCACGTGCTGGCGGGGACAAGTGGTACTGTCCCTCTAACGTTCTTGTCTTTTCTTTCTCTTCCCAAGAAACCAGACCAAACTCCTGGTTGGTGATGAGAGGGGGAGAATATTCTGCTGGTCTGCAGATGGGTAGGAAGAGAGAGGCAGCAGAGGCTCTGGCACAACAGTGCCAGGCTGAGGGCGGCAGAGGTGACTGGGGCCTGAGCTCTGCCTACAGAAGAAACCCCCAGGGCCTCCTTCCCCACAGTTCTCAAGGAAGGGCCTCTGGCAATCACAGCTCTGCAGCCCAACCCTCTCCATGGCCGATGGGACTTCTATGAAAAGGATGAGCACACACACTCGGAGGGCTGAGCAGCACGCTGGAAACTGACTTGGTGATGCCCAGCTGCACACGAAATTACACATGACTCACCTTATTAAGGGCTATTGCACTGAAAAAAAAAAAAGATGGGTCGCTTACTGGAAATTATTGTATTGTCTTTATTTTATTAAAGCAACTATGTTTTAAATGCAGAAGGGCTCTTCAGTTTTAAACTGCCACTCTATTCCACTTACCATGCTGCCTTTCTAAGTATTTGTGTTTCTGTCCTGAGAAAGGCAGGAAGGCTTCAGGGAAGCACATCCACCTGCAGAGACTCACCCAGCCCCTCCCCATCTTCCACCTTGGACACTGGCTCTTCCCCATCTTGCCCATAGTGTAGGGGCCTGAGGAGTGAGGGGCTACTGTGAAGAAGGCCCAGCTTCTGTGGCTGAGCCGCAGGACATGGCGGTGGGTGCTGCCCATGGCAGACTCAGGGAGTTTGGCCTGGGGTGATACACTTGCCTTGGTGATACTCCCACCCCCATCTCCACAACCTGCAACAGACAAGGATTCCAGACAACTCCTGGCTCAGCAGTCTCTTCCCAGGGCCCCGGTCCACACTTGGCTTCTGAGCTGCAGTTCTTCCTGGAGAAATCTGCACTGCTGTGTGACTTTTGTTTTCCACCTGAAAATGTATGGCAGGTGGGATAGTTACTCGTGCCCCTCTGAAGAATTCCAGTACCTTCTTGTGCCTGGGTCATTCTGGGATTGGTCGTTGGGCATCACAGGTATCACCCTCACTCTAATGTCTCCTCCTTACCCCAAGATTTGCAGAGCTCCTCAAAAGGAAATCCACCTGCCTTGTTAATAAAGTCAAGCTCAGGTGGACACATAGGGACTTGGGGAGGTTAAGCTTGTTAGCTTCAACTAGTCTTTCAGAGATCTCCCTTCTAGGGGCCAGGTGGGGATTCTGATCTTCCCCATGTCTCCAAACTCTGCAAAGGCCCTGAAGGGGGTCCCCACCTAATTTAGCCCAGGCCCAGGGAGAGCAGGAACGTGCACTTCATGTCTTATGCCCCGTGGGTCATCCGGCCTCCAGGGGGCAACAAGTTGATTAAAAGATAAATATTAAGAAAGTGGAACGGGTGTGCAGCCATGTCAAAAATAGTGAGAGGTGGTTAGCATACCTTGATTCCTCTGTAAACTCTGAGGCTTTGCAAAGGAGAAGATGGAGGAGACCCTTCTCAGGTCCGGAGCACCTCTCCCCAGGTGAGAAGCACTTGTGTCTGACCCCAGAGCCAAGGATCACACCACCTCCCATACCATCTGCACACACTATTAGCAGACAGCCCATTTGCAATCCCCTGGTTGGTCTGGGACTGCACTGAAGGACCATAAATTTAAGAGCAGAGAGCACCACTCCCCAGGAAGGCCAAGAAGCAGGGTCATAAATATCAAGGCTGAGCCTGCTGGCATTTTTCAAAATACATCACAGCATTACCCAAGGCTGACAAGGTCTGCTGGCCAAAAGTCTGTCTTTGATTCCTTCATTTAAGTGTTTTTGCCTTTTGTTCCCATCAAATCACGGGGAAAATGAGGAGGCAGTGTTGGGTCTTATTGGTGGGGTCCTGGTGATGTGGTGTCTGCAAACAAATGTGACTTGAGGTGAAAGGGCTAAAAAGGAAATCTCAGGCCCTAGGGAAGGCAAAGGGGACATTCAGCTATATCAGTTGGGTGGGGCTACCATAACAATATTAAACAGAAATTCATTGCTTCAAAGTTCTGGAGGCTGGAAGTCCAAGATCAAGGTGTCACAGGGTTGGTTTCTTTGGAGGCCTTTCTCTTGCTTTGCAGATGACCACCTTCTCCCTGCATCCTCACCTCATCTGTCTTCTGTGCACATCTGTGTCCTCATCTCCACTTATAAGGACACCAGTCATACGGGATTAGGGCCCACCCATATGACCCCATTTCAACTGTCTCCAAGTACAGTCACATTTGGAGGTACTGGGGGTTAGGATGTCAACATAGAACCACTCCAGGGACACAATTCAGCCACCTATGGCACTGGCTGAAGGAAGTGTCCCTGGAGCCAGGCCTGGAACCTGCTGAGACAGAGGGACGGGGTTGCAGGAAGACTGGGCTGCATCGGCAAAGGTACAGGGTGAGTCAGGCTGGGTGTGGGAAGAAGAATGGACAAGGGCACATGGAATGAGGCTAAGAGGTGGAGGGGCTGCTGCTCCTGGCTGTGGAGTAGACTCTGGTTACTGGATGGAGTGAGTGCAAGTGAGGCTGGCAGAGGTGGGCTGCCCACCCGCAGAGCTTCATTCTCCATGCCAGCTCCCAGAATGTGCCCCACAAGAGTCAGCTAAGTAAATGGACATGTAGACAAATGAATGAGTCTTGGTGGCAGACATGTCAGAAAGGGTGGTCCTGGGATGGCAGGGTCAAGCAGCAGCCCCTCTGTGGGCAGGGTGAAGCAAAATGGAGTGAAGAGGTGGGAATAATGAGAGGAAACTGTAGATGTCATGCCCTGGGCCCGGGACATGTCAGGGGAAGAAGCCAGGAGCTTGGGAGCTTGTGGTGAAACCGTGAACGCCGTTGTCAGAAGCTGGAAGCTTTAGAGGCATCCATGAAGTAGGGACGGGCTGTGGGTGAGAATGCCCCACAGAGGAGCTGGGGAGACTGCAGGAGACAGGCTCCATGCTGAGCTGCTCCAGTGGGGTCCTCCAGGATTAGCTCGCATTGCTGGGAGGAGGGAAGCCGCTGTGCACCGAAACCTGGGAGACACATGCACCCTTGGGCCCTCACAGACATGGCCCTGCTGTAGACTCCCAAGGCATCGGAAGCAGAGTCCGCTGCTGGAGGCGAGGGCAGGGGGCAGTCAAGCCAGGACGGGGCTGCAGAGGAAAGCACCAGGCACAACTGAGGCCCAGGCTCCAAAAGCTCTGGGCAACTCCAGTGACAGGAGGCCCCTGCTGGCCCTAGTGGACTACAATGTCTGGCCAGCAGGGTTGGGGCTCCTGACAGTTGTCAGTGGTTGGGGGAGCCCAGGACAGAGGCCTGGGGTGCAGGGAGAGGAGAGAACAGGCTCAGCGCCCAGGCCCACAGCAGAGGTAGCCAGGGCAGAAGCCAGGGGCACAGCCTGCCTGGGGCCCAGAAGCAGGACCATGCAGACACTGGCCTCACCAGCACACCAGGTCCAGTGGGGACCGGGGAACCCATCCCAGTGCCACATGGTATCTAGAGGCCTAGACAGGAGGACAGGCATATGCAGTGAGTGGGTAAGGAGGCCAGGCCACCTGAGCACCAGGCCCAGCTCCACAATTCCCGCCAGCCTTGGCCACAGCTTCTGTATCTGTGAAATGGGATCCTGGTGTCTACCTCAGGGCTCCTCAGGAAAGTAACATCATATCTTCTTATTTTATAATAAAATAAAATAATAGTGGATGAGGCAAACAACAGACTGCCTATTCCGCTGTGACGCAAGCTCTTGGCTGCTTCACTCACCAGTGTTTTCCTTGCTCAGCCAGTCCCTGAGCCAGGGCGCTGGGGATGGAGGAACCCTGAACCTGGGACACAGAGAACATGGGACAGCAGGCTCAAGACATCTGGCAGGCCCCACGCCCAGGGCTAACCAGGCTGGAGCAGGGCAGGCACGCTTCAATTGTGCTTCTTCAGAAATGTCTGGGAAAGGAGGTCCAGCTCTCAGGCTCCCCCGGGCCCACAGACTTTGTGCCTGCTCATGGGGAACAGAAGCCTCAGGCTGCATATGTCACCATCTCCCAGGGAGCACAGGTCTCGGAGTCTCCACTGTGTTGGGAGGAACTCCAGCACTGACAGCAGCAGGCTGGGGTGAGGATGGAGGCAGGAGTTGCTGCCCACCCTGTGGTCTCAGGACAGATGGCATGTGAAGGGCTTCCCCAGCCTCTGGGGTCAGAAACCCCCCATATCCCACTCACTTTTCACATCTGAGCTCAGCTCCTAGACAGCAGCCATGCCCCGCTCTCCCCCAGCAGAAGTCCCCTCACGGAACACCAACCTCGGGTCTCTCTGCATTTTCCACATCCTCTAAGAGGCCAGGGAAGGGCAGCCCAGAGCAATTGATGGGCATCCCTCCCACAGCAGGCACCCAGGAAAGCAGGGATCTCGGGCACCACTGTGCTTGCCTGAGACCAGCATCCAGGCATGCTGGAGTCCCTCTGGGAGACGAGTTCACCCACAAGGGGGGCCGCACTCTCAAGCTGTGCCCATCTTTCCACCTGGACAGGCCTGGCCAGACTGGGACACACTTATGCTAACAAAGTAGTCGTTGCTCATCGGAGATTCAACTTTTTCCAGGTGTCTGGATTTGTGTTTGCTAAGTCTGGCCATCCTGCTCCCTTGACCTCTTAGGCACAGGAAGGATGGTGCCTTGTCGGCAGGCCTGGCAGAACCCGTAAGTACTCAGTGTGTGACCCATGAATTGCTTGTATTCAGTGAACTGAAATTCAACAGCAGAAGTTCTTGGAGGGACCATGTGGGACTCTCTGTGCCACTGACCAAGTTTCCAGGGCTTTCTGTGTCCATCCATGTCGACCTCATGGGAACCACATCCCCCTACCCCACGCTGGCCTTCTTCTTCCATTCCTTTGAGCTCAGGGATCCTGGGAGAGAAGTTCTGTCCCCTGGAAGCCCCTGTGACAGCAACTTCCTCCCCCTCTGGGGCCTGCAGAGAACTCAAAGATTGGATTTAACCACATTAAAATGCAGCCAAGCAGGACACATACGGGGAGGAATAGGCTCTTCATATGAAAATCCTGATGAAATTTGTTTAGCATAAAATCAAATCTCTCTAAACTAAAATCAGTTTTGCTTTAGTAAGTTCTTGGGTACACATCCACATCCCATACCTGCATCAGGGTGTGTGTGTGTATGCAAGCTCACGTGTGATTGTGTTGTTTCCAATTGTTCTCTTATTGGATGTTGCCTGAAGCACCTTCATGACCTTCTTAGTAAACAGGAAGACCCTCCAAATTGCCTCCTTCCCCTGAGACCCTGAAGGCTCAAAGAACACTGTTGTATCCTGAGCTAAGATCACTGTCTGCCCCAAAACTGGTTGAAAACTGCCCCACTTGTCCAAGACATTTTACTGCCTTTTGCCAGAAATGCAGCACCATAAATACAGCACCATAAATACACAACTCTATGATGACTTGGAAGTGGAATGTGCCACCAAATCATGCAGCACACACTTTTCATCCCTGTGGCCTTTGCCCAGGCTTTAAGCACTGATGAATCTTCACTAAAATCAGTGTGATGATGTTATCTTAACTATCCATCCAAGCACTTGTTCATTCATTCATTCATTTATCCACTAGTATTTAACAAGGATTCACTGCATACCTGTTCCCAGCCAGGCTTGGAGCCTGATGGAGAGAGGCTGTCTGGACACAGATGACTGAAATGTAACCTTCAAGAGTCTCTGGCCATCAGGAGACACACAGACCCTCTAACACTATAGCTTTGGACATGTGGAAGCCAGGGTCCAGAGAAAGAAAGGGACTTGTCTAAGGTCACATAGTAGGTCAGTGGCAGAACCTGGTCAAGGCTCCAGGTTTACTCCCCACCCCCAAACTGTAGTACCAAGTACCTAAGGCCTTGTGTTCCTTAGGATGGGCCACTGGCATAATGAAATCCAAATAGCCTGCCTCTCCCTGGAGCCTTGGATGTCAAGAACAGCTGGCTCTCCCCACCTCAAAATGAAGCACAAAGGAAGAAGGGAAAGTTCATATGCTTTTGAAAAATAGAACAAAATGCATCAGAATCTTTGTGTCGTAGATGCCAGCTTGAATTCCTCCTGCAACAAGGAGCTCACTACTACAGGAAGCAGCCCCCCGTGACAGCAAGGCTCATTCTTGCTGGGAGCACAGGTCATGCAGGCCCCGCCATGAGGCAGCCTCAGCCTCAGAGCCCCTCAGGGCAGAGACTTCCTCCTCCTCCTTCTCCTCCTCTTGCAGAGAGCACCAGGAGGCCAGTTGCTCTCACAGTCCCCTCTGCGGCACCTCCAGGCTCTTGGGGCTTTGCACACCCTCAGCCTCAGCTGTCTTTTCCTATGCTTGTTGTTTTATAAAATAGAAGTAATAATTACTGACTTCATAAGTTGCTTGGAAAGTTAAAATGACATAACTCTGTGTCAAGTTCTTAGTACAGGGCAGGAGCTCAGGAGGTAATGATGATGATGGTTATCAGTATAAATGTAGTTTATGACACAGGGCCTGGTAAGAGAATAGTGACTTCCTTTTCATTTCTTCTCTCCCTTTCAGAGGCATTGCCCCCTCATTCAAATATTCACCAAATATTTCTCATTCGCATACCACCTTCAGGATTTTTTGACAACACCTGTACAACAATATTCTTAGTGTTTGTCATTAACTTCACTATTTTTTCAAAACTGAAACCTCACCTAAGCAATAATGTCTGTGAAATCACAGGTTGGATATACAGTCTATGTTTTTCTAACTACATAAAATGGATAGAAAAAATGCTTGTCTATGCCTGCCTTACAAGCATCTCATGGTGCTTTAGGGGGTCCCTAAGCCACACTCTGGGAGATCTGCCCTAACCCAAGATGCTGGGGTAGGCACGTGTTTTGTTGGAAAGCAGATGGCCTAGAAGAGGCCCCAGGTATGTCCACCCGAGCTAGGTGAGCTCAGCCAGAGCGGAAAAGGGACCCACTGATCCCCACCTGTCACGGCGTGCCTTCCATTGCACCTGGGAGAAAGAGGCACGGGGCTGTGGTGCATGTTTACAGGCCGATCCCTGGGTTCCAGGCCTGCCTTTCTTTCAAGAGCTAGGTAACTTTGGGGGAAATTGACTGATCTACCAGCTCGTCAGTGTCTTCTGCAAAACAGTAATCAGGGAACCATTTCGTAGGGCTTTTGTGAGGATCTGAGGAGAAATTGCATGTGAGGTGGGAATCCAGCGCCTGGAACTTGGGACGTGCTCAGTTATGCAATAATGACAATGAAAGTTATCATAACCATTATTATAAGATCATTTATGTCCAGTATCTGTGTGGCCAACATCAGGAAGGGAATATCTTTCTACCAGTTGTTCAGGCCGAAAACCTCTGAGACATCTCTGAGTATGCCCCTCCCTCATGCCCCACGTCTAAGCTCTCAGGACATCTCAGCCCCAAAAAACTGTCAGAAATTGAAACTAAAATCTCGATACCACTTAGAAACACATCAGAAATATGAACCACTTAGGACTAATATGACTAAAATACATATAATCTGAAAACTACAAAAACATTGTTGAGGGAAATCAAAGACCTAAATAAATGGAGAGCTACACCGTAGCCATAGATTAAGAGACCCAATACTGTTGAGATGTCAGTTCTCCCCAAATTGAGCTACAGATTCTATCTAACCCCAGTGAAAATTACAATGGGCTTTTTTGTAGAAACTGACAAACTGATTCTGAAATTCATATGAAAATGCAAAGGATCTAGAATAAGTTAGAGCCTAAAAACATTGAATGAAGAACAAAGTTGGAGGATTTACATTATGTGATTTCAACTTATTAGAAAGCTTCAGTAAAAAAGACAGAGTGCTTTTGACATTGAGGACAGAGAAGTCAACGGAACAGAATGGAGTCCAGAAACAGACCCATGTGTGGTCAACTGGCTTTGAAAAATGTGCCAAGGAAATACAGTGGAAGAAAGAGCCCTTTCATCAAACAGCGTTGGAACAGTGAGGATCCATGTGCAATGAAAAAAACAGAACTGTGACCGACACCTCATGCCATCAAGAAAAATTAATTTTAAATAAACTGCAGACCTAAAAGTGAAACTTAAAATTATAAAATTTCTAGAAGAAAACCTAGGAAAACTTCTTTGTAAACTGGAGTTATTTAAATCATCCATTAAGAAAAAAAAAATGATGAATTGAACTTTGTCAGACTTAAGATCTCCAGGTCATTGAAAGACACTGTATTACTCAGGGTTCTTTAAAGGGACAGAACTAATAGGATATATATATATATATACACACACACACACACACACACATATATATGCATATATATGCATATATACATATATATTTATATATACATACATATATACATACATGTATATATACATACCTATATGTATACATATACATACATATATACATCTATACACACACATACATACATATATGTGTGTGTGTGTATATATATATATAAAGGGGAGTTAATTATTAAGTATTAACTTACATGATCACAAAGTCCCACAATAGGCTGTCTAAAAGCTGAGGTGCAAGGTGATCCAGTCTGAGTCCCAAAAGAAGAATTTGGGGTCCAATGTTTGAAGGCAGGAAGCATCCAGCATGGGAGACAGATGTAGGCTGAAGGCTAGGCCAGTCTCACCTTTCACGTTTTTCTGCCTGCTTTATATTTTCTGGCAGCTGATTAGATTGTGCCCACCAGATTAAGGGTGGGTCTGCCTTCCCCACCCCACTGACTCAAATATTAATCTCCTTTGGCAACACCCTCACAGACACACCCAGAATCAATATTTTTTCAATCCAATTAAGTTGACACTCATTATTAACCATCACAAGTCCACCCCTTGTCAACTTGAACCCACACACATCTCCTGATATCATACATAATCTTCAAATAAAGAAAACAATAAGGTCATAATTACACCTAACATAATACAACTATCCTTTGTACAACCAGAAACACACCAATCCCCAACCCAAATACTATTACCTGAAGTTAGCAACACTTAAATGCTGACATGAAGTCAATAAATCTTGTGTCACATTTTAAAGAAAAAGGAAATAAAATGAAGATATTTTCTTAGTACAAGTGTATACATGCACAAACCTGTTTTTAACAAAAGAAGGAGGAAACATTCATGACAGGTACAGTCCTCGTTTCTGCAGCTGGTCATGTAGTTGTAGCTGGTATCTATGACTACCTTCTTCAACTACCCATTCTGGATTCCCTCTGCCTTCAGCAAGCACCTCAACAGGTCGTGGTTTTTTTCCTGGTAGAGTGACCCAAACCTTCACTCCTGAGGGGTCTGGGTCATTTGTAGTCCTGCCTGAATTGGGCTGTTGTAGTTTCCCATTGATCTTAATCACAGCGCATGGTAATACTAGGAGACACCCAAGTGGATCTCCTGTATTCTTCCTTACCTCTGTTATGCATACTCTTCCTTACTTCTGTTATGGAGTAGCAGACTGATTTCATCTTGATAGTCCGGGCCAATCACCCCAGTCAACATTGTAACTCCCTTCTTATCCTGTTGAAGGAGCCCAAAATGTCCAGGTACAATCTTAACTTTCAGTTCAATGGAATTGTTGTTGTGTTTCCTGTTGGCAGTGTTCCTCTCTCAGGAACTAAGACCGCTAGGCCACCAGAATGTAATGTCATGGGAACAGGAAGGAAAAATTTTGTTAGTGGATCACTAGGGGTGATGGTGAGTGGTGCCACTTCCATTTCCACCCCCTGATTCTTGGGCCTATGAATCCTGGCTATGAGAGAAATAGTGCCATATATTGGACACTGATTCAGAGCATACATAGCCTTCTAGATAACCTTGTCCCAGCCCTGCAAAGTATTGCCACCTAGCTGGCGTTGTAATTGTGACTTCAAAAGTCCATTTTTACCGTTCTATCAATCCAGCTGCTTCAGGATGATGGAGAACGTGGTAAGACCAGTGAATTCCATGAGCATGAGCCCACTGCTGCACTTCTTTAGCCACAAAGTGAGTGCTTTGGTCAGAGGCAATGCTGTGTGGAATACCATGATGGTGGATAAGGCACTCTGTGAGTCCATGGATGGTAGTCTTGGCAGAAGCATTGCATACAGGATAGGCAAACCCATATCCAGAGTAAGTGTCTATTTCAGTGAGGACAAACCTCTGCCCTTTCCACGATGGAAGAGGTCCAATATAATCAACCTGCCACCAGGTAGCTGACTAATTACCCTGAAGAATGGTGCCATATAGAGGGCTCAATGTTGGTCTCTGCTACTGGCAAATTGGGCACTCAACAGTGGCCATAGCCAGGTCAGCCTTGGTGAGTGGAAGTCCATGTTGCTGAGTCCATGCATAACCTCCATCCTGGCCACCATGGCCACTTTGTTCATGGGCCCATTGGGTGATGACAGGGGTGGCTGGGGAAAGAGGCTGAGTGGCATCCACAGAAACAGAATGGGTCATCCTATCCACTTGATTATTAAAATCCTCCTCTGCTGAGTTCACCCGTTGGTGAGTGCTCACATGGGATACAAGCATCTTCATGGTTTTTGACTACTCCGAGAGGTCTGTCCACATACCTCTTTCCCAAATTTCTTTGTCACCATTTTTCCAATCATGCTTCTTTCAAGTCCCTGACCATCAAGCCAAGCCATTGGCTACAGCCGATGAATCAGTATATAATCGCACATCTGGCCATTTCTCCTTCCATGCAAAGTGCACAACCAGGTGCACTGCTCAAAGTTCTGCCCACTGGGAAGATTTCCTTTCACCGCTGTCCTTCAGGGATGTCCTAGAAAGGGGCTATAATGCTGCAGCTGTCCATTTTCGGGTGGTGCCTGCATATTGTGCAGAACCATCTGTGATGGTTCTCTTCCTCCTTCTGTCATCTGATCATAGGGAACTACCCATGAGGCCATCGGTGCAGGCTGGGGAAGAGAAGGCAAGGTAGCAGGAGTGGAGACCATGGGCATTTGAGCCACTTCCTCATGTAACTTACTTGTGCCTTCAGGACCCACTGGAGCCTGATCATGTATATGCCACTTCCACTTGATGATGGAATGCTGCTGTGCATGACCCACTTTATGGCTAGATGGATCAGAAAGCACCCAGTTCATGATAGGTAGTTCAGGTCTCATGGTGACTTGATGACCCATAGTCAAACGTTCAGTTTTGACCAAAGCTCAGTAACAAACCAAGAGCTGTTTCTCAAAAGGAGAGTAGTTATCTCCAGAAGATGGCAGAATCTTGCTCCAAAATCCTAGAGGCCTCTTCTATGATTCATCTAAAGGGGCCTGCCAAAGGCTCCAAACAGCATCCCTATCTGCCACTGACACCCACGCACCATTGGATTGCTGGGTCATATGGCTTAAGTGGCAGAGAAGCTTTCACAGCAGCCTGGACCTGTTGCAGAGCCTTCTCCTGTTCTGGACCTCACTCAAAACTGTCAGCCTTTCGGGTCACTAGATAAATGGGCCAGGGTAACACACCCAAATGAGGAATGTGTTGCCTCCAAAACCCAAATAGGCCCACTAGGCATTGTGCCTCTTTCTTGATTATAAAAGAGGCCAAATGCAGCAACTTATTCTTCACCTTTGAAGGAATATCTCAACAGGCCCCACACCACTGGGACCCTAGAAATTTTACTGAGGTAGAAGCTCCCTGAATTTTAGTCAGATTTATTTCCCATCCTCTGGCATGCAAATGTCTCACCAATAAGTCCAGTGTGTTTGCTACTTCCTGCTTATTGGATCCAATCAACATAATGTCATCAGTGTAATGGACCAATGTGATATCTTATAGAAGTGAAAAGCCATCAAATTCTCTCCTAATAAGATTATGACACAAAGCTGGAAAGTTGATGTACCTCTGAGGTAGGACAGTAAAGGTATATTGCTGGCCTTGCCAGCTGAAGGCAAACTGCTTCTGGTGGGCCTTATGGACAGGAATGGAGAAAAGGGCATTTGCCAAGTCAATGGCTGCATACTAGGTACCAGGAGATGTATTAATTTGCTCAAGCAATGAAACCACATCTGGTACAGCAGCTGCAATTGGAGTCACCACTTGGTTAACCTTACAATAATCCACTGTCATTCTCCAAGATCCATCTGTCTTCTGCACAGGCCAAATGGGATAATTGAATAGTGATGTGGTGGGAATCACTACCCCTGCGTCTTTCAAGTCCTTGATGGTGGCACTAATCTCCGCAATCCCTCCAGGGATGCAATATTGTTTTTGATTTACTATTTTTCTCATTATTTTTCTAGGTAGAGGCAGCTCTAATGGCTTCCATTTGGCCTTTCCTACCACAATACCTACCCTACCAGTCAGGGAGCCAATGTGGAGGTTCTGCCAGCTGCTAAGTATGTCTATGCCAATTATGCATTCTGGGGAAATGACCACAGGATGAGTGTAGGGACCCACTGGATCCACTTTAAGTCAGACCTGAGCTAAAACTCCAGTAATTACTGACCTCCATAAGCCCCTACTTTAACTAGAGGACCACAATGAAGTTTTGGGTCCCCTGAAATCAGTGTCAGCTCAGAGCCAATATCCAGTAGTCTCCCAAATATCTGATCATTTCCCTTTCCCCAGTGCACAGTTACCCTGGTAAAAGGCCAGAGGTCTCCTTGGGGAAGGATGGGAGAAAGACTCATTGCGTAAATTGTCAGTAATGTAGTGGGATCCTTCCTCAAGGGGACTTGGCCTCCCTTCATTCAAGGGGTTATGGGTCTGTAAACTGGCTTACATCTGGAAATTGATTGAGAGGCTGTGATTCTTTGTTTTTATAACTCAAATTAGTCTTTTGTCCATAGAAGTTTTCTGCTTGTATAAATTAAGTAGGAATGCAGTATACTTCCCATCAATTTCACTTCTAGGAACACTGTGATTAATTAGCCAGTGCCAGAGTTCTACATGAGTCAGGCTATTCTGATTGTCGCTTTGCCTCTGCTGTCCATTATGGTAGCTATGCCCACCTTGCCTTTGATGGTTGAGTGCCGCCACTTGGCTTCCGCCCCCTCGGGATCCACCTATTCCCATTGTATTTAAATTTTGTAGTTGAGTGACTGTGGTTCCCACCATTAGATCTGGCATGCATAGGAGAGCAATTACGGGGCTCTTCAAAGATGCATGTGCTGCCCTTGCAAATCTATCTTGCAAGGCATGGGTCAAGGATGTATCTTCTGGACCCTCACAGCTTTGGATGAGTAGGTCTAAAGTGACTAATCCACTCCACCATCCCAATCTCCCTAAGCCTTTGGATCCCTTTCTCTACATTAAACCAAGGGAGATCACGCATTTCCAGCTCATTCACAGTGGGCCATCTTTTAATCCATATTTCAGCTAACCAAGCAAATAAACTATTAGAACCTTTTTTTAACTCCCTAAGCTGCAACATCAAAAGCAGAGTCCTGGCCGGGCACGGTGGCTCACATCTGTAATCCCAGCACTTTGGGAGGCCGAGGTGGGAGGATCAGGAGGTCAGGAGATCGAGACCATCCTGGCTAACATGGTGAAACCCCTTCTCTACTAAAAATACAAAAAAATTAGCTGGGCTTGGTGGCAGATGCCTGTAGTCCCAGCTACTCGGGAGGCTGAGGCAGGAGAATGGCATGAACCTGGGAGGTGGAGCTTGCAGTGAGCCAAGATCACACCACTGCACTCTAGCCTGGGTGACAGAGCAAGACTCTGTCTCAAAAAAATAAAATAAAATAAAAAATAAAAATAAATAAATAAAAGCAGAGTCCCTACTTAGCAGGCCCAAATCAGTAAATTCAGTCTGATCCAACTGTGTTCCTTCCACCATTATCCCATAACCTTAATATCCATTTCCATGCCCATTGTCCAGATTTCTGTTTATATAAGTTAGAAAATTCAAGCAGTTCTTTTCCAGGGAGGTGCACCTCCTCATGGGTCACACTCTCAATCTCACCTCCAGGGGCCCACCAGGACTTTAGTCTAGTTATAGGTCTAGAAGCAAACGGGGTGTTGCAGGTGGTTCCTGAGGAGAATCAACATTATTTTGCCTGGCAACAGCCTCGTGGGAGGCCTCACTGTTGCTTCAGGCAGTGCAGGGTTTATCTACTTAGACAAAGGTGAAAGGCTGATGGCAGCATGGGTCAGAGGGGATGTTGCCACTACTGGGGATGGGGAAGCCGTTTCTTCTGGCAAGAAATGTTCATCAGAGTTTACAAACTCAATGTCCCCAGCTTCATCAGGGTCCTCACACATGTCCCCATTCCAAGTTGCAGGGTCCCATTATTTTCCAATTAATGCCTTCATTTTAACAGTAGATGCCTGCATGCACCTTTTATTGCAGGTCATCCACCTGCATAATAAGAGCTTGTGCCTGTTTTTCCATAATTTCAGCTCTTTCTCTATAAGAGATAAGACGTTCACTCAGGGCAATCTTAGCAGATTTAAGGCTCAGTATCTGCTTCTAAAGCCAGGAGGCAGAATCCCTGAGTTCATTTTCTTTGATCACTTCGTCCACTGAACTTAGGAGCAACCAACCAGCTTAACTATGTTCCCTGGTTTTCCACATACAGTCAAATGTATTACGTATACAGTCACTAAACTCCTTGGCTCTCATGAGCGGTGAATCAGGAGTGTCAAATGCATTTATTTTGCATAACTCTCTTAACAGTTCAAGCCAAGGACTATCAGTGTTTGCCATACTATTACAAGTAGAGTCCTTAGCATTTTTGGGTCTAATCATATTAAGCAGCCAACTCCAGAAATCCCAAAACCAACAAAAGAACTCCATCCTTAATATTCTGTTCCTCTAGAACCACTCCTGGTACCAAAGTCTGTATTAGTCAGGGTTCTTTAGAGGGACAGAGCTAATAGGATATGTATATATAATAAACCACTATATATATGTAAAATAAGCTATTTTACATATATATATGAGTTTATTAAGTATTAACTTACATGATCACAAGGTCCCACGATAGGCTATCTGCAAGGTAAGGAGCAAAGAGAGCCAGTCCAAGTCCCAAAACTGGAGAATCTGGAGTCTGAGATTCCAGGGCAGGAAGCATCCAGCACAGGAGAAAGATGTAGGCTGGGAGGCTAGGCCAGTCTCGCCTTTCACATTTTTCTGACTGCTTTATATTTGCTGGCAGCTGATTAGATTGTGCCCACCAGATTAAGGGTGGGTCTGCCTTCCCCAGCCCACTGACTCAAACGTTAACCTCCTTTGCCAACGCCCTCAGAGACACACCCAGGATCAATACTTTTTTCAATCCAATTAAGTTGACAATATTAACCATCACAGACATTGTTAACAAAAGAAAAAGTTGAGCACAGAGAGAAAATATTTGTAAATAATTTATCTAACCAAGGACTTGTATGCAGATTATATTGAAAAGTTCTCAAATCTAGTAATAATAGCACAGTAAAAGAAACATTTAAAAGGTCTGAACAGACACTTCCTAAAGAAGATATCCAGATGGCAAACAGGCACATGAAAAGCTGCTCAATATAATTATCACTAGACAAATGCAAATTAAAACCAAATGACATGCCACAACTCTATAAAAAGGGCTAAAATGAAAAAGACTGACTATACTGAGTGTTGGCAAGGATGCGGGGAAACTGAAATTCTTTTAAACTGCAGATGAGAATGTGTAACGATACCCACACTTTGCAAAACAGTTTGGCAGTTTCCAGAAAGATCAACACTGCCCTCAGAGCATGTAAACAGCCAGAGACAACACATGAATGCATATGTGAATGAGGGCGGCTGTGTCCTAATGCCACTTTATTTACTGTGGACACTGAGCTTTTGCATCATTTCCACGTCACGAAATATTATTCTTCTTTTGATGTGTTTCCAAAGATTTAAAAATACAAAAGCCATTCTTAGCTTTGGGGCTATATTGAAATGGGACTGTGGTTTCCAGCCCCTGTTCTCGAATAAGTTCCCAGGGCAACCCTGCGAAGAGCATGGAAAGCCCTGGGCACAAGCTCGATACTCAGGGACCAAGGCAGCAAAGTCGGCTCCAGGTGGGGAGAGGCACCTTCTCCCCACGGGAAACACAGTGTGATTGGGGCTCAACAAGACTGAGGGGCACATGCAGAGCAGTCAGAGGGGGCTCAAGCAGCAGGTCCAGTGCAAAAGTGGGGTCCTCAAGGGGGTGGAGGTATGTGACATTCACAAGGAAGATGCAGCATCCTTCAGGATCCTGAAAACCAGATCCTGAGGGTATGGGACACCCCCAGACAATGTCCTAGAACTGAAGGGCCCTATCTGGACAACCCACCCTTGCACAGTAGGGAATACAGCTCATAGAGGTTCCCACATTCCCACCCCTCCCTCAAGGCTCCCTGGTGGAGCCTGGGGACTTTGGGGTCACATGGTGAGAGTAAGCAGAATCCTTCTCACCAGTATTGGGGGGTCTCAGTTCTTAAGACGCTTGTGGTGAGCAAGGGATTGGCCAGTTGTTGACCTGGTCCTTTGAGTCTCGGCGGTCAGTGGTGATGACCCCCAGCAGCTGGGGCAGGGGCACCCAGCCTCCCAGTCTCTTGGGGCCGCTGGACCACAGCAGGGTCACAAACTGGTGGTTTGGGGGACCATGTAGAGCCTGCAAGTGTATTCTGTTTAGGCTACACAGTGAGAGTCATTACTTGGGGGTTGAAAGCCTTGGAGAGACTTGGATAGCCTTTCCAGTTTGCAGCAGAGCCTGTCATTTCCTACTGCTTTGTTTTTGCAGGCTACTTCAGGTGTGGACAATATTAGACTTGCCCCAGATCCTGTTTTATTTGACAAACCTGGGCAACACCTCAGGGAGATTCAGGGCTTGGGGACTGTGCAGAAGCCCTCATCTCGCGGTGTGATCCTCACTTCTTGGGTGTAAAAAGAGAACACTCACAGCATTTCCCTGACCTAGGCTCCTTAGAGCTATGATTTGCACACATTTCTAAATAATTTGCAGGAGCAACCCACTCCACCATTCATTCTACATTTACTCATAATTATGTATTAAACACCTTGTCTTCCTAGGTGCCAAGGTACAAGGGTGAATGAGGAAGATAAGGCCGCAGCCCACAGGATTTTACAATCTAGTCCTGGAGGCAGACCAGGAGAAAATGAAAAGCTCACATCTAGTGAGGAGCACTGTGCAGGAGCTGGTGCCCCGTGAAATGGGACATATGGGACACACCAGGAAGGTGGTGAGGGGTGCCTGTCAGAGGACTGGGAGCTGCAGGGCAGAAGGGCATAGATGCATGCTATCTCATCTCATCTTCATGCATTGCAGCCAGTGAAACTGATGCTCAGAGATGCTGAGTGCCAAGTCCAAGCTGAGAGGGCCTGGATTCAGGGAGTCTATCTCCCCAACTGACACCATATTGCCGCAAAGAGCTCCAAGTCCTGGTCAGGAATTCCAACAGTGCTGAGCCTCCAGGTGGGACTCTTAGCTCCAGGGTCCTTTCCTTGGCTCTGAGACATGACCCTCCCTCTTCCTCCCCTGTCCCTCTCTCACCTGTGCTCCCACTGCCCTCACACAGGCCACCTGAATAAGACATGGCCTAGTGGGGGGTGAGGAGTGGGGTGGTACTTTGTGTTTGCTTCCCCGTGGACAGTCCGATCACCAACAGGGGGGACCCTGCCTGACTCCTGCTGCAGTGCCAGTGCCAGGCCCAGCCCACTGCAGTGGCAGAGGGGCCATGGACCAGTAGAGGGGCCCAGCTCCCTCAGTAGGGTCCTGGGTGTGGGGAGGTGGCATCCTCTCCACAGGGGGCATAAGAACTTGCCCCGCCTCTTCCCATAAGCTGCCCAAGGAAGGCTCCTCATCCCACCTGAGTTGCGGGGGAATGGGATTCAGGGAGAGGAAGTTCTGCACCATGGCACTAACCGACCATGTCTGTATGCTCTCTGACTCCCCAATGCATCTGTGAGGGCCTCAAGATCAGAAATCCCATCCTGTTTATGTCTCCCTGCCTGTTCTGCCTAGTGAGGCTTGGCCCCATGGGGGTGCTCCATAAGGCAGATCGAATGAATGAATGAAGAATGAATGAATGACAAACTGAAAGGAGGCCTCCACATCACTACAAAGCACCTTGCCAAGGGCAGGCTAATGGTCATTGCAGGCAGCGCTGCTGTGGCTGATCTCAGCAGGGGCGTCTCCAGCCCTGTGCCGTATCACATGCCAGGGGACAGCAGGCATGAGAGCTGGGCATGGGTGAGCAAGCAGAGAAGGACAGAGATGCCAAGAGACAGAGTGGGTAGTGTGCTGGGAGCAGGGGGCTGCTGCCTGGTCCCCCTGGGGAGGGGGGGCCCTTTTGAGACAGGGCCTGGGCAGGGCACAGGAGGCCTGGAAGTCAGCAGGCCCAGTGGAGGCCTTGCCAAGATGGGCAGACTCATAGCAGCCACACCAGCCAGGAGCACCCAGCGTGGCTAAGATGCAGCTTTTGGAACAGAACAGACTGCGGCTCATGTCCCAGCTTTGCATATCTCTAACTGAGGAACTCGTGGAACCCTGTGTGACCTCTCCAAGCCTCAGTTTCTGTGTCTGTAAAATGTCAATGAGCATACCCAATCCCGTTGGAAGATGAAAATGTGTAGAGTGCAATGCATGCATTCCCCTAGCTGGGTGCCTGGCCCAGCCAGTAAGTGGTGAAGATGGCCTTGCAGAGCGTGCTTGTCACCCAGCCACCCACCACGGCCAGGCTGGAGCCCTGGGCTGCCCACCCCCTTCACAGATATCACAACCTGGAGTGGTGGCCTCTTTCCTTCCCTCCCTCCCTTAACACATACACCATATACTCAACATGTATTCATTAAGTGGTTACTATGCCTTGGCACTGGAGATACAGAAGTGAATAATAAGCAAAAGCCCCAGCCTGCAATCTGCTTGCATTCTTCTTAGAGAGACAGACAAAAAATACAGAAGCATCAAACCGCGTATGTGAGGCGCCACTCTAAGGAAGAAAAACAAAACACTAAGCTAGCAGGGAAGGGTGAGGCAGCACTGGGGAGAGAAAATGTGATAAGGTGGTCAGGGACGGCCTCCCCAACAGGTGGCATCTGGGAGCTGGAGAAATGAGGGTGTGGCCATGTGGGAGTCCTGGGAGAAGATTCCAGGTGCCGGAGTGAGCAGTGCCATTCCTGGGGCGGGTGCCATTCTGAGAAGCAGCAGGGAGGCGCTTGCAATTCGGGGCAGTGATGGAGAGTGGCAGGAACTGGGTCAGAGAGGAAATGGGGGGACACAGAGGGCCCCTCACCCAGGTGGTCTCTGGTGCAGACATGGAGAAGGGCAGGCAGAAGTGGGAAGCGGGAGCAGAAGATGCTGCTGGCCACACCAGGTGATCCTGGCCTCGCTCCATCTCACATCCTGGGAAGGTGGCTCCTGGCTTTGCCCAACAAGGCAGAAGCGCCCCCACCCACCGCACCTCAGCTTACCCTGGCCCCCTCCCTGGCCATTCCTCTGGTCCCAGGGGCCCTCGCACCCCACACAAGTGAGAGCCATCCCGAGTCAGGGCACAGTGCTGTTGACATTCACTGAACTGGGAGGGCCTCTTTAAACCTCCTCTCCCCTTGTAGCTGGAGGTCATGCCCCTGGCAGAGCCCCAACCATGCCTCTTCCCAGAGCAGCAGCACTCTCTGCCGGGGAGAAATTCTCCTGGCCGACTCCAGGCAGAGCCCAGGGCCGTGCGTGGGGATCGCTGTGAAAAATAACACAGATGGTGAGCTTCGCCATTTCCTGTACAACACATAATTAGGTTAGATAAGAAACTAGCTGTGTCTAAGTGCTATAAATGTCTATATTAAGCTATTTTGAAAGTGCCGAGCACTTTGACATTTGAGAGTTCAGAGTAATTGAGGTATTGAAATAAAATTGCTTCTGTTATTTAAAAGGTCATTATCATCTTCAGCTAGATATATGAGGACTATTTCCCACTCTAGTGAGCCGTTCTCTCAGGCACAATTAGCATCGCTTGAGCAGAGGTCTGCTGGGGAGGCTCCCACCCGGCAGCCCCCGCCAGAGGCCCCAGGCAGCCATTAAGACCCAGGGAGCACAGGGAAGCAGAGGAAAGCCTCTGACACCCAGAATCCTGGCTGCCTAGGGAGAGCCACCACTGCCCAGCCCACACCGGCTGTGGACCGGTCCCCGTGCAGGGGCTTACTGTGCAGTTCTGCCTCATCCTCAGAAAAGTCTTCAAGGATGCCATCATTGTCAGAGCATTGTGGGTGAGGAAACTGAGGCCCCACGTTGGCCACATGCAGTGAAGCAGCAGGGGGTGCGGCCAGCAGGCCCAGGAAGGGAGATGTGCACTGAAGGCCATGCCCTGAGCATGGAGCAGGCCCAGACAGGGGCCTGACATGTGCTGGTCACTTTCACCAGATCCCTGAGCCCTTCCCCGCTCAGGGCTCACATAGCATTGCTTCAAGGATCCAAATCAGGTACAAACCTCAAACACCTACTAGGATGTTCTACTATAAAAACCAAATATTGCAGCTTTTCTCATTCAAGCCACTTCAATCCCACCTTATCATTGAGTTAGATAAATAGAATGGTCTTAATTACAAATTAGATACCTAATTTAGTGACTAATTTAGTAACTAAATTTTATCCTTGGTTATCATTAATTTAATATATCACAATTTCTAAATGTCCCTCAAAGAGAACATTGACTTCCAAAGACATCTTCATTGCCACAGTGTGGGACCTCGTGCGCCTGAAAGGCGAGGAATGGCAATGACAGCAGCCCGGGCACATGAGGGGTTTTCACAAAGCTCGTGGAAAATGCTTATGATGAAAAAACTATGATGCATTTCAAATTTTTTGCATCATAATAAAGTCATAATAACTCATTATAACATTTTTGAACAGCATCTAGTTTGAGACACTAAGAAGGATCAGACATCAGTTTGAAAACCACTGCTCAATGAAATAAAAGAGGATACAAACAAATGGAAGAACATTCCATGCTCATGGGTAGGAAGAATCAATATCGTGAAAATGGCCACACTGCCCAAGGTAATTTATAGATTCAATGCCATCCCCATCAAGCTACCAATGACTTTCTTCACAGAATTGGAAAAAACTACTTTTAAGTTCATATGGCACCAAAAAAGAGCCCGCATTGCCAAGTCAGTCCTAAGCCAAAAGAACAAAGCTGGAGGCATCACGCTACCTGACTTCAAACTATACTACAAGGCTACAGTAACCAAAACAGCATGGTACTGGTACCAAAACAGCATGGTACTGGTACCAAAACAGAGATATAGATCAATGGAACAGAACAGAGCCCTCAGAAATAACGCCGCATATCTACAACTATCTGATCTTTGACAAACCTGAGAAAAACAAGCAATGGGAAAAGGATTCCCTATTTAATAAATGGTGCTGGGAAAACTGGCTAGCCATATGCAGAAAGCTGAAACTGGATCCCTTCCTTACACCTTATGCAAAAATTAATTCAAGATGGATTAAAGACTTAAACATTAGACCTAAAACCATAAAAACCCTAGAAGAAAACCTAGGCATTACCATTCAGGACATAGGCATGGGCAAGGACTTCATGACTAAAACACCAAAAGCAATGGCAACAAAAGACAAAATTGACAAATGGGATCTAATTAAACTAAAGAGCTTCTGCACAGCAAAAGAAACTACCATCAGAGTGAACAGGCAACCTACAAAATGGGAGAAAATTTTTGCAACCTACTCATCTGACAAAGGGCTAATATCCAGAATCTACAATGAACTCAAACAAATTTACAAGAAAAAAACAAACAACCCCATCAAAAAGTGGGCGAAGGACATGAACAGACACTTCTCAAAAGAAGACATTTATGCAGCCAAAAAACACATGAAAAAATGCTCACCATCACTGGCCATCAGAGAAATGCAAATCAAAACCACAATGAGATACCATCTCACACCAGTTAGAATGGCAATCATTAAAAAGTCAGGAAACAACAGGTGCTGGAGAGGATGTGGAGAAATAGGAACACTTTTACACTGTTGATGGGACTGTAAACTAGTTGAACCATTGTGGAAGTCAGTGTGGCGATTCCTCAGGGATCTAGAACTAGAAATACCATTTGACCCAGCCATCCCATTACTGGGTATATACCCAAAGGACTATAAATCATGCTGCTATAAAGACACATGCACACGTATGTTTATTGCGGCACTATTCACAATAGCAAAGACTTGGAACCAACCCAAATGTCCAACAATGATAGACTGGATTAAGAAAATGTGGCACATATACACCATGGAATACTATGCAGCCATAAAAAATGATGTTTTTCTGTATGTTCTTTGATTGCTCCTTTGTGTGACAACAATTTTATTATACAACCTCAAATAGAAGGATAATTCAGTCTTTTTAAAAAAAAAGAAAAAGAAAAAATCCCTTTGAGAACAAAATGAATTTTGCTAAAATTGAAGTAAGAACAAACATCAAATTTATTGTGAAGTTTGGGTAAAAGAATGGTGATATTATCAATGCTTTAACAAAAGTTTATGAGGACAGTGTCCCAAGGAAATCAGCAGTTAACAAATGAATAACTCGTGTTGAGAAGGGATGAAACGATGTTGAGGATGAAGCCTGCAGCAGGAGACCATCCGCGTCAGTTTGTGAGGAAAAAAATTCATCTCGTTTGGGCCCTCGTTGAAGAGGACCAATGATTAACAGCAGAAACAAGAGCCAACATCATAGACATCTCCACTGGCTCAGCTAATACAACTCTGAGAAAAATTAAAATTGAGCACACTCCACTCCATGATGTCAAAACCATTGTGATCAGCAGACAAGGACAGAGCTTTCAATGGACATTTTAAACAAGTGCGATCAAGATCCTGAAGCATTTCTTTGAAGAATCATAACAGGAGATGAAACATGACCTTACCAGTATGATCCTGAAGACAAAGCATGATCAAAACAACACCTACCAAGAGGTGGAAGTGGACCAGTCACAGCAACAGTGGACGGGTCAAGAGGAAAGGTCATGGCAACAGTTCTGCGGGTTGCTCAAGGCATTTGCTTTGACTTTCTAGAGGGCCAAAGAACAATAACATCTGCTGATTATGAGAGCGTTGAGAAAGTTAGACAAAACTTTGGCAGAAAAACACCCGGGAAAGCTTCCCAGAGAGTCCTTTGCCACCATGGCAGGGCTCCTGCTCATTCCTCTCATCAAACAAGAGCAATTTTGTGACAGCTTCGATGGAAATCATTAGGCATCCACCTTACAGCCACGATTGGGCTCCTTCTGACTTCTTTTTCTTTCCTAATCTTAAAACGTATGTAAAGAGCATCCATTTTTCTTCATTTAATAAGGTAAAAGACTGCACTGACATGGTTAAGCTCTTGGGATCTTCAGTTCTTTAGGCTGACTAAATGGCTGGTATCACCATTTACAAAAGTGTCTTGATGTTGATGGAGTTTATGTTGAAAAATAAACTGTGTGTATATATATATATGTATATATATATAAATTCAATTTTCTCATAAACTTTTTGAAGTCCCCTTGCATTTATAGGGCACTGGGTCTATGAGAGGCCATGTGCTGTTTATGATGAAATGACCCTTAGGGAACATGCACCCTTTGAAAGCAGGGACTCAAACAGGTCCTTACACACCCATGTTCATAACCTCACTATTCACAACAGCCAAAAGCAGAAACAACCCAAATGTCCATCCACAAATAAATGGGTGCACAAAATGTGGTTATACATCCAATGGAATATTATTCAGCCTTATACAGGAAGGAAATTCTGACGCATGCTACAACATGGATGAACCTGGAGGACATTATTCTAAGTGAAGTAATAAGCCAGGCACAAAAAGATAAATCCCATATTGATTTTGCTACAATGAGTCACTTAGAATAGGCAAATGTATAGAAATAAAACCATTCTATTATAAAGATACATACACGTGTATGTTCATTGCAGCACTATTCACAATAGCAAAGACATGGAATCAACCCAAATGCCCGTCAATGATAAACTGGATAAAGAAAATGTGGCACATATACACCATGGAATACTATGCAGCCATAAAAAGGAATGAGACCATGTCTTTTGCAGGGATATGGATGAAGCTGGAAGCCATTATCCTCAGCGAACTAACACAGGAACAGAAAACCAAACACCACATGTTCTCACTCATAAGTGGGAGTTGAACAATGAGAACACATGGACACAGGGAAGAGAACACACAACGAGGCCTGTCAGTGGCACATGGGAGGGAGAGCATCAGGATAAATAGCTAATGCATGCGGGGCCTAATACCTAGGTGACGGGTTGATAGGTGCAGCAAAGCACCATGACACATGTTTACCTGTATAATGAACCTGCACATCCTGCACATGTATCCCAGAACTTAAAATAAAATTTTTTTAAAAAAAAAAGAAACAGAAAGCAGAGTGGTGGTTCCTAGAAGCTGGTGAGTAGAGGGGGATGAGGAGTTATTAATGGGGACAGCTTCAGTTTGGGATGATGGAGAAATTCTGGGATGGATGGCAGAGGTGGTTGAACAGCAATGTGATGCATTTAATGCCACTGAACTGTACACTTGAAAACAGTTAAAATGGTAAATGTTATGTAAGTTTTACCACAATCAAACAAACAAAAAATAAAAATAGGGAAACATGTATCCTAGTGGGGGCAACCCGGCAGGGGCACATGCAGTGTACTGGAGCGCTCAGAGGGTGGATGCAAGGTCATCCGTTCTGCATGGGTCTGACTTGGCCTTATGCATGTTTAAAAACTCCACTTCTCTCTGTTTCGAGATGTCAGTGTGTGAGCTGCAGAGTCACACAGTTACTCAGAAGAAAACACGGAACCTGTATGAACATCACAGACTGCAGGGCAGACAGTGATGTGGTGTCACTGGAGGATGAAAGGCAACTTGATATGGATGAAGAGCGTGAGGGGGTAAGCCTGTCTGGGTATAAGGAGGCAGCAGGAGACACCCCTGCCTTCGTTAAATAGCTAGGAAGTCCTAGAATGGGCTGAAATTAGACCAACTCCCGGTCCTTCCTGGGAGAGAGTACTTAAAATACGTATGTGTTGAATTCAGGGGAAAAATACAATATACCAGGAACACACTTTGCAAACTATAAGCAGCTTACAAACATAAGTGACTCCCACAACCTTGCTTCAGAGCTGGGATGAAATAAAATTTTGTCTTTTGCTTTTTAAAAATCAGTTCAAGCCTGTACACAGTAGCCTGAAACTATCTAGATACTGAGGCCAGGCTTCTTCTTAGGAAGTTGAGGACATTTCCTCCAGACCCAAGATCTTAGCTGTGGTTTTCTGAGTGGGGTGCCTCTATTTATTTATTCTTTTTTTTTATTTTCCTGAGACAGGGTGTCAATCTGTTGCCCAGGCTGGAGTGCAGTGGCGTGATCTTGGCCCACTGCAACCTCCACCTCCTGGGTTCAAGCAATTCTCCTGCCTCAACCTCCCGAGTAGCTGGGACTACAGGAGCATGCCACCATGCCCGGCTAATTTTTGTATTTTTAGTAGAGATGGGGTTTCACCATATTGGTCAGGCTGGTCTTGAACTCCTGACCTCAGGTGATACACCCACCTCGGCCTCCCAAAGTGCTGACATTACAGGCATGAGGCACGACGCCTGGCCTGGGGTGCCTTTAGATGCTGCTGGGGAGAGCTGAACTGAGTGTGTGGGACTAGCCCTGAGCTGGCTCCCTGGTCCACACTGGTCCAGTGTTTCTCTGTACAAATGTGCCAGCTCTTTCTTGTTTTACAGAGAAGGAGCCTCTGCAGGGCCCCAAGGTGTGAACACTCAGAATTCCCATCAAGGCCACCCTGGCCCCACCACAGCAGAGGGTGCCGCCAGCCACATCAGCCATGTCCCCACCCCCAGACAAGCGTGTTTTTTCAGGCTGGTCTTTGATGGAAACTGGCAGAGGGGGCTGCCAACAGGATAAACAAACATAGCAGTGCTTTTTTTTTTTTTTTTTTTTTTCTGAGTTGTGGAAGCTCTGGACAATGTTGTGGTTTGGGGTAGAGAATTTGGATGCCTTTAGTTAGAAACAAAATCTATAGGGAAAAAAAAGGAAATCCCTGTCTTGCGGGTTGTGGTTTTTGTTTTGTTTTTGTTTTTGTTTCTGTTTTTATTTTTTAATTTTCAAAGCACCTTCCCAGTCCTTCTCCGCAGTTGGTTGTATTTCTAAGTATTGAGAAGCAGTGTGAGGTAGTAGCTCTGTGACAGGCGGCAGGGATAGTGTGGTGACCCAGCTGACAGGGCCTGCTTTCACTGTCCCCAGGAGAGAAGAAAGCCACCCTTTAATGACCTTGTTCCCCAAGGAAGAACAGTCTAAGGAAGGAAGACCCTGCCAGACAAGCCCTGCTAGAAGCTGGGGACTGATCGCCAGTGTCAGGGAAGGTCGCCAGCAATGACGGGAGCTGAAGCTTGTGGAACGGCCTCTGTGCCGGGCACAGTGCTCCATGTGTTCACACAGGTCATATGACATTAGCCGAGGGTTTTATCTCCAGGCCACACGGAGAGCAAGCTGATGAGGGAGCCAGCCCTGGGCTCTCTACCTCCCAGCATGACTACTCCCAGCTCCAGGACTGTGGGACAGCTTGGCCCTGGGGCACAGCCCCCCATGTCCCTGCAGCATCCTCACCCGCCCCTGCCCTCTGCCCTGGAGATGAATTTGTTCCAGATGGGAAGGTGACTGTTTAAGTCCTGTTGGCCCTAGCCACTTTTCAAATGAGGACGCTGCAGGTCAGAGAGCTCAAGTGGCTTCTCAAAGACACAGAGCCATGGAAAAGGAGACTCGAGTTTTGGACCAGAGCTTCTGACCCTAAAGCCAGTGCTCACCCTATAGTGAGAAAAGCCATAGCTGAAGCAAGAGAAAGCAAATGGCGTGGCGTGTGAGGCGAAACAACTCCAGACACCAAGCCCCTGCTGGGAAATCCAGTCCTGAGTCTGGTGCCAAAGCTAGACAGCACAGCTTGGAACGCTCTGTTAGTTTACAGCCTGCATGTGACACATATTATCGTTTTACTTGCAAATAGAATAACGAGACAGGGAGAGAGGGAGGGGCAGAGAATGAAATAAAAACAGAGAGAGATTTGGAGCAAGGTTGGATTAGGAAGAGAATGTGCAAGAATGCAGAGGAGACGAAAACAAAACAAAACAAAACAAAACAAAAAACAGCAACAACAACAAAAAACCCAGCTGAGCTATGACGGAGCTATGATGGAGGGCAGGTGCACGTGAAGGACAGGTGGAAGCCAAGGCTCTCTGCAGGTTTTCAGGAATTGCCCCCATATGGTGGTGTCAGCCTCAAGTAGCGTGGTTGCTGTCCAGATTGAGATAAGACAGGAGAAGCCTCCAGGGTTGAGGGGTCAAGAAAACAGGGTCTCTGCATACCCATGTCTGTTAACTCAAGAAGTTCCAAACCCTGGGTGAATAACCTCACTGACATCTCTTCCAGCCAGTCACGTTCTGTCAATGGTCAGGTGGAAATAAACAGGTGATTGTACATTAGCAACTGTCTGCATCTTTACTGAGATATCTGGAATCAACCATGGGGACAATAATTTTCATATAGATTCCCAATCTGTCCAAGAAAAACAAATAGAAGCTAGAAGTAACTGGGCCTTCCAGACCCCTTCACTGGGGATAAGAGTGTGAAGAATGCCTGGATTTAGAGAGGCCTTAAGGCACAGAACCTTTCTCTGCAATGAATCTTTTTGTTCTTTTGGCTACACCGTAGGCATACCAGAGTATCCTTTTCACTGTAGCATGTATTTTAACTTCTAAATGGCCTCAGTTTCCTCATCCTGGAACAAGACTACCTTGTGAGCTGGTTTGGAGAGACAGTGTGAAGCCACCAGAGCCCTCTTCACTTGTTCACTACTTGAAATCCCTTCAGCCCATCTCAGTTCCCAGGTAGCTTCTGGGTCCACTGTTTATTACAGTCCCCGAGGTGGGCTGGCCACCAAGGGGCCAAATGCTCCTGCTCTCTGGGACCTGGCACTTCCCCAGAAGAGGCCTGCTTCCCCAGAAGAGTCCCACTCCCTGACCAGGGCTGGCCCTACTGGCTGGTCTTTATGGTCCAGGAAGGTCCCTGCCCTCTGCCTCCTGGCAGATTCTTGCTCCTCCTCTAGGGCTCAACTCAGACAGACACTTCCTCCAGAGAGTCTATCCTAACTCTTTCCTCCTTTTAGTTTCCTGGACACCTTGGGATTACTTCTCATTAGGTTCTTATACCAGAACGTCTTTTGGTTCTGATATAACTCATACTTCCTATGACATAATAGGAAGAGCACAGGACTGGTACTGGGAAACTCTGAGTTTGAATCCAGCTCTGCAACTAACAGTGTGGCCTTTGGCAAGTCTCTTATGATGACCCTGAACCTCATTTCTCAGAGCCATCCAGTAGCAATGATGCCACCTGCCTTTCAGGGCTGCCATGCAGTCCCTGGCACCATGTCTGGCAAGCAGAAGATACTCTGGCAACAGTAACCATCATAGGATGTTTTGCCTATTGGTGTGCTTCTATGTGAACACATGAATACCGTGTGAATTCAGTGTCTGACACAGTAGGAGCTCAGCAAAGATTTATGGAACTGACGTTGACCTCTGAAATGTCCCTTGAGCAAGCTAAGCTTATCTAGGAGACAGTTCCCACTCCCAGAATGGCTGACTGTGCTTCTTTCAGCGGGAGGTGCCCAGCTGCCACCTTCCAATGAATCCTCCCATCCAGCCCTGCTGGAGAAGGCTGGGCCTCAGCTGTCCTCCAGGGTTGGGCAGGTAGGCCACAGACAAGAGCCAGGGCATGAGGAGCTATGGAAGGGGCAGAGAAAGCCTGAGTCCAGATCCTGATGCCCACCCTGGATCTCTGTTACCTAAACTCTCCTTTAAATCGTGGTCTTTTGTATAAATGGTGGGGAACGAAAGGGGAGTTTAAGTAGACAACCTCTAGCATCACTTTTAGTGAGGACATCCTATAGAGAGGTCATGTTCCTGGAAACCAAGTCACCATCTTCTGGCACCTGGGAAGGCCGCACTGCTACCTGGGGGCGGAGATAAAATCTCCCACCGCACAGCAAGGGCCTCCTGAGTCCCACTCCCCAGCCAGGGCCTTTCTTTGATTGTCCTTCCATTAACGCGCCAAAGAACACCCAGAAGGCATCTTCCTAGGTATCCCTGGGGTCAGTCCTTATTATGCTCACCTGCTGCTTGCCTCCTGAGGGCTGAGGCACTTCCCATTGAACTTGCCAGCTCTGTGCTGCCACAGGGGCTGCCATCACAGCCAGCAGCCGTGTCAGTGGTGATCGGGGTTGGGAGAGCATGGGACCCCACCTGGGCTTCCTGCTCCTCTGGTTCCAGATGCTGCTGAAGACAGGGCTGGGTGGCTGGCTGCCTGTGGGGATCTCACCAGTCCCAAGGCCTGCTTGCAGCGCACCACAGGCTCTGATCATGGCCACTGCTGCCACTGCCATGGGACACGCCCATGCCCAGCACAGGCCTGCTCTTGCAACCGTGAAGCTCCACACCACGCTGGGCTGGGCTTCCAAGGTGGCAGCTCACAGCCACCGAGGCCTGGGTCAACAGCACAGAGGGGAAACTGCAGAAAGGTAGGCGGGAGCCAGGTATGAAGGGCCTTGCTACTCCTCGAGGTGCTGGGCATCCTGAGGGCAGTCGGGGCAGGATGTCAGGCAGGGGTAACTCGGCCAGTCTGCATGTCGGAGGGTGGGTTAAATGGCAGGGAACAGGTCAGGGGTCAGAGTGGTGGTCCATGAGAGAGGTGATCAGAGCTGATGGGAAGCAGGAGCTATGTGAATGAAGACAATGGGGGAGGTGCCGGCATGCAGGGGAGATGGACAGGAGAGAGGAGGGCTCCAGCTCTGCCATCCTGGGCCAGCTAGCTGAGGTCTTCTGCTTCTTCATCTGCAAATTGGCATAGAGTAGCACTGGCTTAATGAGATAAGACAGAAAACATACTTACCACAGTGCCAGGCACCTGGTATTTTCAATAAGTCAGCAGTGATTCCACTGCTGCTGCTGGTGGCCCATATCTCCAATGCTAGATTTGCAGCTTTAGCCATGGGGTGAGCGGTGGAGCCCTAACCAGGATGGCTGGGTATCAAGGGATGCAGGGTGCTCTGATGCATTCAGTATTGGGTGTGTACTTCCAAGAGTCATAAGGGAGCTGCAAGGGGGGAGCTCGTGGGTGGACATGGAGCTCAGGAGAGGGCTCCACGGGGGCTGTGGAGGTGGGGTCCTCGGGATACAGCTGAACAGTGGTTGAAAATAAGACATTCTCTGCAAGAGAACACATGCTCAGCAGCGAACCCCAGAGGGCTTGGGCAGAGCTGAGTTTAGGGGAGGGGGAGCAAAGGCAGCCAGCAGAGGGTGAGAGACAGACAGCAGGGAGCAGGCAGTGTAGACGCCAGGCTGCAGAGAGAAGGAACCAGAGGAGAATAGTGGCTTGGGAGGGGTCTGTGCAGGTTGAGAAACACTTGTCATTTTGGAGATAGAAGGAGAAGTTGAATGTGCAAAAAAGATGAGGGGTTACATGGTGAAGGAGAACCCCAAGGAAACTAGAAATGAATCCTGATGAGGTGGAAGAATGAGGAAGCAGGAACAAGACATTGTAAGAATGAAAGAGCAAAAGAACTAATACAACTAACTCCATTTTCAATTAAGGGAGCCCTTATCCATTCCTGCACGTAGGCTAGGATAATTTTAGGGCACTGAGATAAAATGCAAAAACAGCAATCATGTAGTTTTTGAAACTAACTCTGGGATTAAAGGAGAAGTATGTAAACAACTATGTTTCGTTGAAGGTTTATAGGAGCTTTGTGATCTGACCAAGGACAAAGGAGTTTCCAACTTCCTGGACCCTCGCTGGGGCCCAGATGTTAGCAGTTGTTGGTCATGTCTTTAACATAAAAAGAGCCTAGAATTTGTACTGACTTGAGATGGTCTCTGCAACACTAGTCTGCCATCTCCTCAGGCTGCCAGCTCTTGAATAAGCCTGCTTTTCCTTCCACCAAATCTTGTCTCTCAAGTTTGGCTTCCAAGCAGTGAGCAGGAGAACCTGATTTCAGTTACAACATTTTAAGGAATTCCAAACTGACTATGAAATGGGCTGGGGTGCAGTCACAGGGCACTCAGAACTGGGGTACTGTGAGAACCTGGGAACCCACACATGGGCTGAGGGAGAAAAGAGATGGAGGAGACCCCACAAAGGGGAGGACTGGGTAGCCCCAATCCTTAGCTGAGCCAAAGATCAGCCCTGCAAGAGGTCAGGGTTCCTCCAGCCAGCAGGAGTGAGGGTGGGAGCAGAGAGGCTCCCTGGAGCCAGAGCTTAGTGCAAGGGGCAGTTTTAGGGTTAGAATGCCTGGGAGGTCGCCAGGCTGGCAGGTACCTTTCCATCTCCTTAGTTTGCCCAGCTTCCTCATATGTTCTCTGGGTCCATTGTGGCCAGGACACTGGCTTAGGACCCTCTCTAAAGTCTCCGTCTTTTGTGGACCACAGACCCCTTTTAGAAAACTGAAGAGAAAATCAGACCCTCACACACACAACACAAACGTCTGCATAAAAATTCCTGGGTGTTGTTGGCTTCCCTGAGATCCATCCATAGACCCAGGAGTCTGAGGTACTAAGTGTACACATAAACAGGAAGTAATCACCCTGGCCGCCCCCAGCATGTAGAAAGCTGTCACAAAGGAAAACAGAAGGCTGATTCCTTCAGCACAGCCCAGAACCCCATACAGACCACCTACTAATGAGCTTTCTCCTCGTTGTTGATGGAGGACGCTTGTAATAAAGTTTAATGTGGAAGAACAAGGTGCATTTAACCAAAGCTATAAACACCTCTAATTATATTTAAAACTGTAGAGTGCAGTACATTAACATTTAACAATCAGACACTAAATTGGAGTGATGCTAATAGCATTGCGTTTATTAGAAATTGGGCACCAAGTCGTCTTTCACCAGTGACAACAGAAGGAACAGAAAACCTCCATGGCCACCCTTCCCCACCACGCTGCATGTTCAGAAGAGTCTTGTCCAAATCCGCACCCCCTGAGAAGATGAGGATTGCTCTGGGGAAAATACACTCAGCAGACCAGACACAGCTCAGCGCCCACGTCTGTTAGCCTTATGCACTGGGGAATGTTTTTTTTCCCAGAGAAAGAAAGCACTTTTAAAAAGCAGTAATCAATTAATTCAGAATGAGCAAAGGCTCAACCTCTATTCTCCCTGCCCTCTGCAGAGTTCACACTGCAGAGCCCTTCTTCCTTTGAGACACCCCTAGGAGCAGCTTTCTCCTGGCTCTCCCCTGCTGCTATGACTGTCACTGTCCTATGATCTCCACCTGGATCTCCTCGCCTGCTGCATACCTGCCAGCATGGATGCTCCCCACTGCTCAGGCCCAGCCTTTCCCCTCCTCAATGTGCAGGCAGCCTCTCCCTGGGAATCTTGCCCACCGTCAGGGCTTTGGCTGTGACCTATGCTCTGAGGACACCCCCTTTCCTGCAATGAGCACCAGAACCATGTTTCCAACAGTTTACATCCTTGCCACTCAAAGTGTGGTTTAGGGACCAGAAGCATGGACATCCCTGGGAGCTTGTTAGAAACTCAGAATCCCAGGTCCTATCCCAGACCTCCTGAGCCAGGATCTACATTTTTTTTTTTTTTTTGAGACGGAATCTCACTCTGTTGCCCAGGCTGGAGGGCAGTGGCACGATCTTGGCTCACTGCAAGCTCCGCCTCCCGGGTTCATGCCATTCTCCTGCCTCAGCCTCCCGAGTAGCTGGGACTACAGGCACCCACCACCATGCCTGGCTAATTTTTTGTATTTTTAGTAGAGACAGGGTTTCACCATTAGCCAGGATGGTCTCGATCTCCTGACCTCATGATCCGCCTGCCTCAGCCTCCCAAAGTGCTGGGATTACAGGCGTGAGCCACCGTGCCCACCCAGGATCTACATTTTAACAAGATCTCGATGATTTGTGCATGCATTAAAGGTTGAGAAAGCACTAGTCTACGTGCCCATCTATCTGGACACCCCACAGCCACTCCAGCCCAGCATGGCCATGCTGAATGCAGACCCCTCCCCTAGACCACGAATTTCTGTTTGGTTTTCCTTCCTGATGAACAGTTTCTATCCTATGTATGGAGATGGGACTGTGGTCTGGAGTGGGGTCAATGTCCCCACCATGTGGCTGCCTCACTTTTTAATGGGCTCCAAATGACACAGAGCTGGGTCACCTGGGTCTCACTGCAGTTTCCTGGATCAGGGATACTGGAAAGATGTCATGTTCCACATGGACGCCAGCCTAAGCTTTAGGCTGACACAAAAAGACTCCCTCCAGCATGCAAGTGGCATGGCTCTTTTTTGTTACCATGCTGTTCCCTTCCACTTGTTGGTGCCAGTGCCCCTCAGTCCTCCTCTGGTCCTGTTGGTGTCCCTCTCCATATCTGAGGCCTCCCTTCCTTAGGGAGAGCATCAGTCCTGGAGCCCTCCATTGGGAGCTCTATTAAGAAGGGCATCTTCAGAACCCAGGGTGGGGCCCACTCAGGCAGCAGGACACACAGTGCAGCAGGAGCTCAGGGGCTGCAATGCAGCCACTGGGTGTGACCTAATTGGGCACCCTGGGTACTGATATCAGTATTTTGTTTGTTTGTTTGTTTTGCTTTCTGTTCTGGGAAGCAACTTTGATGCATACTGTATTCATATTCTTTATGCAACCTGACTGCCTTGACCAAAAGCAGGATTTAAACAGCAGAGTAATTAGAGAGTTTATGGAAGAGAAGAGTCTGGGGATGTTAGGGACTTGGGTAGAGTCCTGCCCTTCCAGGACATTCTCCTCCCTGCTGCTTGCTCAGTGTCTGTTGCCTTCCAAGGCTTCTCCACTAGGCAGGAGATGTGGCAAGAGATAGGTATGTGCCATTCCAGCTTCACTGCCCAAGGCAAAGATGATTTCTTTCTCCCCAGGATTTTGATATTCCAGGGGGCCATGTGCATGCTTGGGACCATTTCTGGCATGAGCTCCATTCTTGGCTCAGCCTAGGTTACAGTCATGCATATCAGAGGCTGTGATGAGCAGGGCCATGAATAATCCCCAAAGCGAGGGGGTCTTTGGGCTCATTGCTGTGTGGGCCAGCCCACATTATCATACACTAAAAATGTATTTTCTAAATGCTCCATGTTGTCTTCACTCTCACAAGAGTCAGGAGGTGGGAGGCCTGGCTTTTCCTTATTTTCCCTGTGAGCTAACAGAGTGGCGGTACATTCGTAAAAAGGTGACTCTAAGGAATCCCAGGCCTCTCCTCCACTACAGCTGCTTCAGGGCAGGCCTCGGGGCTTTGGCTTGGCAAGACAGTTTCACCCAGGTGGATGCCCCTTCATACCTCCCGGCTTCCTGTGCTGACTCCATGCCAACCATGCCAAGGCCAAAACTCACCACCAAATCTGAGAGCATCTGCTGTCTGCCTGAAAGAAGCCACTGCACTCTAACCAATGGGTTCATACTTGTTTTAGCTTCATTTAAACATTTAAGCAATGGTCCATTTTGAAAATTACTCATATGTAGTTTCTGCCATTGATGCCTTATAGTGAAAACAAATTGACAAACTTTCCCTAATTTCTATTTCAATGATATGTGATATGTTTCCCCTTATCTTTGGAAATGACAATGCATGATTAGTGGTCCATGGACAAAGAATGAAAGAGTGGGCACATTTTTTTAAGCTTACTATGGCAATAATGTCAATATATCCTCTCAAACAAGCACCTGATACAAGTCATCCATTGCTTCCAGTTCTGAGCACAGCTTGGGCATTTGCTTCTGGAGATAACAGTGGGACCAGCTCTGCCTGGATGCTGTCCATAGCTTCAAAGATTCCCCTGGGCAGCATTTTCAGTAGGAGGAGATAATCTGCAGGTTCCCATTCACACACCTTAGTGTGGAATCATGCAGTGATGACCACAGTTTGAGAGAAAGAGGCTGGATTCAATCTATAATATAACAATGACTGGTTTGACTCTAACTGGGAGCTACCAGCTCTTAAGAGCATGTGTTCTTGGTAGAATGTGTTCCTGTCCATGCATAATAACCCTAAGCTCTCTTTGGATTTAAGTGGGTGGGTTTGGGGGTGAATGAAGTTCATTTCCGTTCTGTAGAGGCCTAAGGGGCCTGGGAAGATATTACCCCCTGGCCTGTTGCCCTCTTCCTGCCATTTCCTTTTCATATGCCCCCTCTCCTTCCCATTTGGCACCCCCAGAGCCCCACAAACCCATAAGGCTCTTTGGGCAAATTAGGAGATCATCCTCTGCCCTCAAAACACTATACATCTGTCAGAACACTGCCATGATAAAATTAAAAATCCCTGTGATAATTATTATATAAATGGTGTGCTAACCATATATCCTCCCCTCCCAAAGAGATGCTCAAAGAAGTTCTAGTGAGTTCTTCCAAACGGGTCTTTCTTCCTCAAAAGCTGCATGGTTTATTCAGTGCCTTCGAGATCTGGCAGAGAGGAAGGAATGAGACACAGGTGTTATCCAGAGAGGGTGAACTTCCACTTTGTAAAGGCAGACCGGTTTGCTCCCAGAAAATCAATATGTGCTTCCAATTTGGACCCTTTCCAATAAACCATAAACTCTCATGAGTCTTTGGGAACATTACTGTAGGGCTAAGTTGGTGGACAAATATTTGGTTTTTAAAGTTATTGCAATGAAACCTTAAATAGTGAAGAAATTTTCATTTTGAAAATGCAGACTGGCTTTAGCATGAATGTCAACACAGAGCATTTGTGTAGCAATTTACAGTTTCTAGAACTGGCAAGATTCATTATCCCATTTTACCCTCAAGAATTCTATGGGAAGTTAAGTCGTCTTTACACAAACATGGAGTCTGAGGTCATTAGGGGATAAAAAATTCAGCCAAGTTCACACAGCTATATAGAGGGCACAACTCATACCCCAGCTGTGTTTAAAATAGATAATTTATCATATATACATGGTCCACTACATAGTCAAACAATTTCTATAGTGGGCAGTAAATAGCCACCCAGACTATACTCACATCAAGAAATGTCCTCAACAACACAGTTGACAGGATGGTGCTTTCAGAATGGATCCCCTGCCAGTAAGTTCAAGATTCCTGTGTCCCAAAGGTCCACAGAGCAACTTCCCCATGCACCCTGACCCCCATTCAAACCCATTAGAATTCACACACAAGGTTGCAATGGGCAAGGCACTTGGCAAGAAGAGGGTCTTCAGAACACACTTTCCAGCTTGGCGTGTACTTCCCACTCTCCTACCCTGAGGGCACCTGGCAGCAGACACCCTCAGGGGCTGAATCAGAGGTGACTGAGCTTGGCACACAGTGAAGAGGCCCATGCGCTCCAGTGTGTCTTCTGATGGCCAACACCTGTGCTCCTTTGGAACAGGGTGAGTAAGCACTTCTTAGAGAGTGTGTTTCTCTATCAGTACAGGTCCACCTTGTGAAAGGGCTGGAAGCCCTCTAGAATGGTGTTCTTCTTGTCCTGCGGCCTCAGGGTCTCATAGGTGGGCACCATGGCATTCAGAGACAGACCTTATACTTCTAGTCAGTCTGCCCCTCTGGCCTTAATCTTCAGGGTTAGTGCATCTATTTAAAACAAGAGATGCCATCTCAGGTGGTGCTGGCAATCAGCAGTTGGCTGTGGCCCTGGCAATGCCATCTGATCCTTGGAAAACCAACATATGTGCCATCTTACAGTTGGGTCCATAATGGCATTTCCTCTAGCTATATACTGTGAGCTTGTATCGTGGATACAGGAAGAGTAGAGAGTAAAATTAAGATTTAAAAACGATTTTAAAGAAAACCTGGGGAAAGAGGAGAAAAATGTGAAGGGGTTTGGCTCAGCAGAAAATCTCCTTGGCTGCTCTCAGGATCAGAATCCTTACACTCAGGGCTCAAACCCAGGCGCATCTTGTCCCGGGAGATCTGTCAAGAGCTGTGGCCCCGATTCTTTTGGGGAGAGCAGGCTTGTACCTCTTCAAAGGCACCCAGAATGCTGCTGAAAAGGGGCTCCCCACCACTCAGAAGGCATGAGTGAAAATACAGACATAAGGGCTTTGTCTCCAAGGCTTCATAAATCACTGGGTGGCAGGTATTAAATAGAACCTTGGAGGTGGACGCTGTACTACAGCTTGTTCTCCTCGAAGAGGATCTGGGCATAGACAGTGCTGGTGGGGGCGCCTTTGGCAGCCCGGTGGGGTTTGATCAGCTCCAGCTCGGCATAGGTTAAGTTCTCCTCAGCAATCTTTGGCTATAAAAGAAAAAACAAAACAAAACACAATTCTAGCTGACCACAGGAGTTCTACATCACACATTCATTCATCAAGTATGCATGTTCATAGCATTTTGGGATTCAGAGAGGGATAAGTGGACAAGAAATTTAAGAGACTACATAATATCCAATAACATAATTAATAAGATAGATCTCATTGTCTTTTATAGAGCACTACGTCCTGCAGTGAGATCCTGTGATTTGCTTTCAAGTTGACATGAAACACTCACAAAAAAATGACTAAACACAAGGCTAAAATGAAACTTTAATGCTGAAGAGTAAAAATAATGTAACTAATGGTCTCTGATCAAAAGGGAAATATAAAAGTGGAGATGGAAACAAAAAAATTCTAAAAATTAATAACAACACTAGAATGCCACCACTTAGAAATTTTTGTAAATGACTTAGTACAAAACTATAATTTCAAAATATCTTGAAAATAATGCTAAGGAAAATATTCCTTGCCAAAACCTAAAGCCTATGTTTGAAGCAGTGCTGGGAGAAAACCATGGCCTGAAATAGTTATGCTAAATAGCATGAATTAAGTAAGTCAGGCCTCCAACTCAAGCAGTTAGAAAAAGAGGAATAAAATAAAGAATAGCAGAAGGAAGAACTTCATAGAAATAAACCCAGACTGCATAAATCACCAGTAAAACAGATAAACTGAAAAATAAATTAATCAAGATAAAAAGGGAAAAAGCGTAAGTGAATAAAATAAAAAATAAGATAAGAGACATAAACGAAATGAAGGAAGTTTAAAAATGCTTAAACAAGACAGTTTGCTGAATATACTGAAAAAACTTTTAAATACAGGATAAAATGTATTATGTTCCAGAAAAATAGAAATTATAAACATTAACTCCAGGAAATCTGAATGTACCATCAAAAAGAAGGAAGGAAAGAAGGAGGGAAGAAGGAAGGAAGGAAAGAAGAAGGAAGGAAGGAAGGAAGGGAGGGAGGGAGGGAGGGAGAGAGGGAGAGAGGGAGGAAGGGAGGATATCATTTATTAATACAAATTTTAAGTTAAATTTACTCAGAGAGAATGAAGTACATTAAAAGATAGATAATCATATTCAAGTTTATTTTATTCCAGAAATGCAAAGATGGTTTGATATTAAAAAGTCTATTAATATAATTCATAATAGTAATAGATCAAAAGAGTAAAGTCATACGATTATGGATGCTAGAAAGGTACTTAATACAATTAAAAACACATTTTTGTTTAAAACAATTTTTGAATGAAGTAGGTGTAGACATATATTTTCTTAATATGATTAAGGAATATTATTAAAATAAAGAATAATTGCTTATTCAAATCTAGTGATATTAACAATTAAACCTAAAAGTTATTTTTCAATAAATGCTGTTGGAATACTTGGACAGCCACTTGAGAAAAAAAATCACATCCTTATATCATTCTTCACCCCAGGTTAATTCCAAATGAATTAAAAATTTTAATGTGGAAAATAAACCTATAAAAGTACTACAAAATAGGTGGGGAGTTTTTTAAAAATAGCCTCCAAGTATGGAAATAATTTTAACATATGACACAAAACCCAGGAGCAAAGGAAAAAAAGATGTGTGTACATTTCCATGCTACACATGGCAAAACAGTCTCTAAATAAAATTTTTAAAAACCTGAAAAAATGAGGAAGATATTTACAGCTCATATTAAAGGGCTTTGCAATTCAACAAAGATAATAATCAAGTTTCCACTAGCAAATCCAGCAAAGGACAACAGACAGGACCAGCAGTTCATGGGAAAGAAAAATGCAAGCATCTCGGACACAGATGAAATGATACTCACCCTCTCATAATCAGAAAACCGACACTTAAAGTCACACTTAGACATCATTTATTTGTCTTTCAAGTTGCCAAACATTAAAAAAAAAGGTTGACAAAACATAGAGGTCCTCTCCTATACTATGGGTGGGAGTCTTTCTTGGTACAAGCAAATAACTGTAAACACTTAAATAGGTATCAGTAGGAGATGGGGGCATTCGTATAACGCAATATACGGTGCAGTCTTTAAGAATGAGGGAGGAGCTATATGTGTACCTTATATTTCACTATCATATCCTGTGTAAATATGCGTGTATGCGTGTATGTAAGTAAATATGTGGGTACATATTTTACATATTTAGAAAATCCTGGGAACTCTCGGCACTCGTTCAGAAAATGGAGAGCACATTAACCATGGCTCTTTCTAGGGAAGTAACCTGAACAGCTGCAGGGAGACTCAGTCTTCACTGTGTACATTTGTTGTTACCTTTTGGATTTTGTAGTAGGCACACGTATTTAAACAATGCATTAATTAATTTTAACCCATAATTAAAAAAATAAAAGTTGGTCATGAATTTATAGTCACACAGTAGTTTTCATTTAAGCACCTCTGCTCTTTATAAGGATGTCAGACTTAGGGTTTTTTGGTTTTGGCTTTGGTTTTGTTGTTTGATTGACTTTTTAAAAAAAGTTTGTATGCCTATTTCCTGGCTATCTGGTGGAAATTCCAAACAACTAAACCATCTTCATTCAATTTAAGTTTCTTAAAAAGAATGCCAAAAGCAAAACACTTCTTTTCTTTTGAGATGATGCACCCCAAAAAGGCACGGGAAGTAATAGACAAGGAGAGTTACAAAGAATTCTTTAAGCCAGCACCTCTGCTGGGGGTGACTGCCAAGTGACCTAGACGAATTGTCTAGCAATTTTTCAATTTCAAAGTTAAGATCATTTATAGGGATGGGAGCCTTCTGCTTGCCTTTTGACACCAAAAGTCTTTACATTTCTTCTTAGTCATCCATATCTTACAAGCAACAAAAACCCTGTTTACATTCTCGCTTTTCAGTTTAATTACATTTCCCATTATAATGATTCCATTTAGAAATGCCATGTGTCCTCAAATAAGCACACAAAACCCAACTCATGTAAATTTTAGCACCAAGATTTATGAAATCATATTGTCCAGGTGTGTTATTACATTACCTTGAAATTGCATTGTTTTCTAGTGTAGATTATCTGTTTATTCTTAAGTTATTCCATTATGTTTGGATATGAAAAATAACACTAGCTCTTTCAATACAGGTCACCAGGCTGGCTTGGCTGATGTGTTGTTTTCATACATTTTTATGATGTTCCTATAGTAAACATAATTTAATAAAGCCAAAGCACACTAAATAAATAATTGCATCTAGAAAAGCAATAAAAACAAATAAAATTAGTACTTTCATAAGTGGAAAAGGTACTTCAATTACTGCTACAAGCAACAACCCACCATAAAATGTGTAGAATCATTTCCCTTATGCATATTTCTGGAATATAATAATTTGATTGAAGATACGAGGCAGCTCACAGGAGGCTCAGAACTGTGAAGTGTATAGTTTCCAAGATAAGATGCATAATATCAGTCCTTGGCATCTTTAAAGAACCTATTGTTTTTCTGGCATGCACACTTGGCTATCACGATCAGCCATGTGCCTAATTACATTTCCCAGCTTGTTTAACTGGAAATAAATTCCTAATGGCCAATGAAAGGGGCAAATGTATATTCCTCACTGGTTTTCACCAACCTACGTTTCTTTGCACTAATGTTTCAGTGGAAGGTTTAAGGTGCATTTGAGGAGAAGCTTAGAGAAAATTTTTGGCACATCACTAAGACTAGGTAAACTAAAAAACTGGTGGTAAAACCAAGAGCCAGGAGCTGAAAGCAGTGGTTAAAGCAGGTGGTTGCAATGGGGCACAGCCTGACGAGGAGCCTGTTGCAAAGCCTCACCTTTACTTCAGATGATACAAGTTTACTGCTATCTTCAGTAGACAAGCCCAAACTGGATTTAAGCTAGGGAATCACTCCCAGCACCTCTAAAAATGAATGAGGAAGCACTTCTGTTAATTTCCTGATAGACGCTGGCTTCAAAATGACTCTCTTCAAGCCCCCACCCTACTCTGGGGGATGCAGGAAGTACAGAAGGTTGCGGAGTGTTAGTACAAATTGTGGAACTCAGGATAGAAGCTTCAACAGTGTTGAACTGTCTATTCACAAACACTCTTAACGACTGTAAATTCCATTGAAAGCCTCAAGGAAACTGCTTGAAGGAGGAGTTCCAGGCCTTAGACCCGGACAGAGTTTTACATTTATATCCAGATGTTGTAATCACTGGAAAACAGGCAGCAAGAGTGAACCAACTGCTGCTGGGAAGTCCTGGCAGAATCCTTTAGAAAAAGCCCTAGAACTTTCTAAATATGTGAGAAGCAACTCGGCCATTTCCTCTCTCCCAGGGCTGTTTGGTTTTACTTTATTTTCCGTTTCACCTAACCTGAGGTGACTCCTGGTCAGATTCTCTTTCTATTCCTCAAATAAAGGCCTGGCATTTGTTGTATTCAGCTGCTTGGTATTTTGTGTGTCTCAAACCCCTTGTTTCATAGACCCTTAGTCTCACTTTTCATATTAGAAAACTACCAGCCAGGGAGAAAACTACCAGCCAGTGAGAATCCACAAGTAATTCTGGAGGAGGATTCTATGAGCAAGGGGGGATGGAGGGTCAGATACAGGCACGTATTGATGTGTCAAAGGAAGGCTGCAATAAAGGGAAATTCTTCTAACTCTCAGATCAATGAAAGTGTTCATGGAGAAGAGGTGAGGAGAGTGGCTGAGGCTATCATCCTGGGGCTGACAGCAGATCATGGGTGCAGGAGGAATTTGGATCTTAGTTTAAAGGTCAGCTGTGTGACCTTGGGCCAGTTCCATCACTGGAGCTCAGAGATAATACCTACTTTGTTGGACGATTATGAGGATTGAAATGAGGTCTACGTAATGTTTTGGCCCAGCAGCTGCCCCATAAAAGGTGCTGAACATGTGTGTGCTGAACAAATCAGTGTTTCAGTGGCATCACCTCCTCTCTAGGGTCAGCTAAAATAGCATGCATATGTGCACGTTCTGAATGCTTCATAAGTTAACAAGAACTTTGTGAACTAAGTAGCCCTGGGTATCTTTTGACAGGTAAGGAACAGATTCTAGGAAATTAGTTGTTATGGACTGAATCTTGTTCCCCAAATTTCCTGTGTTGAAGTCCTAACTCCTAAGACCTCAGAATGTGACTCTATTTGCAGATGGGTTTTTTTAAAGAGGTAATTAAGTTAAAATGAGGCCATTAGGGTGGGCTCTGATCCAATTTGACTGGTGTTCTAAGAAGATGAGGACACAGACACACACAGAGGCAAGACCACATGAAGACACAAGGAGAAGGCGGCATCTGCAAGCCAAGCTGAGAGAGAGAGGCCTTGGGAGAAACCAACCCTGCCAGCACCTTGAGCTCAGACTTCCGGCCTCCACAACTGTGAGAGAATAAAGTCTGTTGTTTTAAGCTGCCCTGACTATGTGACTGTGGTGTTTTGTTATGGCAGCCCTAGCAAATGAATACATAAGTCAAGGTGAGGACAGAAGAGAATGGAAGAAAAGAAAATAGCCTTCCTGAAGGGGAGATGAGAAGAACTACCTGATAGGGCGGGAGAATATACGAGATTAAGGCATTTATGTCAGCAGCAGAGCACCCTCCCCGAGACAAGGCAGGGGACAAAGGTCTGATACATTTACCCCTGGTTCAGTGAGGAGCAGGGCTGGAGGAGAAAGGCTCTAGGACTTCCTCACATGGCACCCTGCCCCCACACACACCTCCCATCCCCAGCTGCCTGGCCCGCCATGGCCAGGCCTCGGCCTTGACCCTGGGCTGCAACAGATCTAGCTGGGTTGCTGGCAGCCCACGCAAACCTCCAGCTTTCTGGAAAGGGGGCAATGGTGACTGCCATGCTGACTGGTATGAAGGGCACCTGGCTCCAGCAGGGGAGGGAAGCTAACAGAGGAAAGCCACCCAGGTGTGGCTGCCTCCATCTAAGCAATGCACCTGGCTGCCAGGTGACCGGCACACGGACTAGCTGCAGGACATTCCTGCCCTCTGAACTGCACCCGGGGCCGAGACAGAGCCTGCAGTCAGCTGAGCACACAGAGGCTGTGAGTGCCAAGGGTCAGGTTGTTTCTGCCCCCAAACCCTGTGTTCCATCTGCCATTCTGCAGCTCTCTCTGAAGCCACTTTTCTTTTGTTGCCACATTTCATGCTGGGGATGTAAGGAGAAACAAAATTACATGCAGAAGCAGCCCCACCTGAGGAAGAGACTGGGCTGAGGTTTCAAGGTAGAAGACAGAAAATCCTACAGGAAAGGGCTCCTTGCCCAGGGAAGCTATCATACTAGGTCTGCGTGCTCAGACTTCCCTGGGCACAGCCTCACTTCTTCCAGGGAAAAACAAACTAGATCTTAAGACAGAGAGGCAACATGAATGAAAACCAAGGCCAACCTGCTCAAGATGGTAGAGAAAACAGATCGAGGAGCCTAGTGTCTGCCGCCTCAATGAACCACTGGACTGGCCCTGGGTCTAGCCAGGGTCTCCAGGTTTAAGTGACTGAGAGTTGAAATTCACCCCATGCTCAGCTCTCCCAAGACATTCTGTGGGGCGAGAGTTGTTCCCACCATGATGGGAAGCTCTTCTATAATATGTCTATTAAGATAGGTGCCTTTTTGTAATCTACCTAAAGGTGCCATATAGATGGGCAGTGGCCCTGGACTATGCCCAGATATCTTGTCCTAAAACACAAATAAAAACCAATCTGTTTCAAGATAAAGTGAAATACATAAAATAAACCAAGGCTTTGGGAAGTCACACTCCCAGGGCTAAGCAGAAGTGACCAGATGTTGGGAGGTGGTGGCGTTTCATCTCTGGGTGCCACCCTGCCATGGTGGCAGCCTGCTGCCTGCTGCCCTCCGTGTGGAAAAAGAGGGCCCAGCTCATGGTGGGAGAGGATGGTGGGGCTCAGGATGTGGGTGTTGACAGCGGCAGGGCTGGGCCAGAAGATTGATTCCCTCACAGCAGAGGAACCCGCTGCTACCTGACTCAGGGATGTTTCTGACCTGGGTTCTCCAGCAATGAATGCAACAGGTTGCAAAACCCTGAGGGAAGGTGTTTCTTTACATTGCACATCCTGTGACTGCTGAAAGTACCAAGCCTTACACTACAGATGCAAAAGAGCCATGTGATCCGCTCAGTCCTCCTTCCAGGCTCCTCCCTGAAACTTCTCTAACAGGGAAGTAGAGTACAGGCTTCTGTTTAAGTTGATCCCCTCCGCATGAAACTCTTGCCTGTCACACACAAGGTGGACACCTACTCCTTCAAAACCCACCAGGCCCTCTGAATGCCCTGACACTGATGCCATTGGCGGCCACACTCTCCTGCACTCACTGCACCTGTGATGTCCTCTGACCCTGCACAGCGAGCTACTGGGATTCTGCCTCGCCCTCTCTAATGACCATGATCACCATCACAGAACTGCTCCCTGGCCAGTGAAGGAAGGCATTTTACAACAAACTAATGACCAACTCATTCATTTATACAAGTAACATCTAAGAATGCTCTAAGCATGCATGTTTCTGAGCTATGTTCTCAAATGTGTGCCAGGCCCCCACGCTGCAGGCATGTTCACCAACATGTGTCCACAGACTCAGCCCTAGGATTACAGTTCCACTCACGCCTCCTGCTGTGTCTCCGATGACATAGTGGAGGTTTCTCAAAATTTTATTTTATTTGTTTTAAATGACATGGGGTAAAGTTGAGTTTTGAGGTTCCCAGTTCTAAGAATTGTAACACAGGTACAGATGTCTGTAACCACTGCCACAGTCAGGTCTCAGGACAGTTCCATCACCCCTGCATGCCACCCCCCTGCAGTCCCACCTTCCCTCCAGCCCGACCCCTGGCAACCACAGATCTGTCTTCTGCCACTATGTTTTGTCTCTTAGACAAGGTGACGTATAAAGAATCATACAGTGTGTAACCTTCTGGGATTGGCTTTTTTTACTGAGCATAATTCCCTGAAGATTTATCCCAGTTGTTGCAAGCAACGATTGTCTGCTCCTCTCTATTGGTAAAGAGTATTCCACATGCTGTAGCTAGCCATCCACTCGCCTGCTGGATGACTTGTGGGTTCTTCCAAGTTTTTAGTGGTTATAGAGTTGTTATAAATGTTCAAATATAGGTTTTTGTGTGATGTTTTCATGCCTCTAGAGTAAATACCCAGGAGTGGGTTTGCTAGGCCACATGGCAAGTTATGTTTAACTTTGTAAGAAACTGCCTATTTGTCTAGGGTGGACCATTTTGCCCTCCCACCTGCAAAGCATGAGCGTTTCAATTGCTCCACATCCTTGTCAGCGCTTTTTTTTCTTTTAGCCATTGTTCTAGGTGTCAGTGGCACAATAATTACCTTTCCCTTATACTTAAGGAACTTTCCCATCCTAGACTTGAACTCAAGTGCTCCTGGATAGCTGCTGAGCCAGATTAAATTCTTACATAGCACAGTTTCCTCTCAGAAGCATTAGGAAAGGATGATCACACAGACCAGGTTTAAAATGCAGTGATGAACCTTCCTGGACTCTGGGCATCACAAAGTGAGTCTGCAAGTTTCAGAGCTTGCAATGGCCTGTCTAGCCTTCTGTTCTGCCAACAGTGAGGTACTATAACAGCAGGTAGCAGCCTCTGGGCTGAATCTCCCATCTCTAATGCAAGCCCCTTTTCCCCCAGTTTGAGGGTGATAATCATGGAAAGTATGTCCATGGGGAAGAACTATTTGATTTGGCTACTGAGAGAAAAGTCAACCTCAAGGAATTCTGAGGTTGTGCACCTTTCTGGAAGATAACACACTTTAAGCTCTTAATGGGTAGTTTCTGAGTATATCATTTTGTAGGTGTCTTTCCATGATTCAAGCTGGAAGTTAACATTCTTACTAAGAGAGGTTTAGCATTCTCTTATGCAGACTCCTGCAAAACAACACTTTTTCACAGAGATCACAGTTAGATGTGTAACTTGAATTAAGTCACGGTAATAAAAGAAAAATGCAATTGCAGCCTCTGCAAGTTCTCTCAACATCAAAAGTTCAATTGGGTAATACCATTATCACAGCAACAGATCAATAACTGGGACATGGAATGTTTATGTTAACGTCATCTTAGAGTTTAAAAATGTGACTGCAGCTCCACAGAGCTGCACTGTCAGGAATCTATTTACCCATGAGAGAATTACAAATTATCAGGGGCAGACTTCCTCTTCTACCTGCAAGATAAGTGCTCATTTTTTATTCAACGGAGTAACTGGTAAAACAAACTCTCCCCTAACAACAGCCACTGCACATACAACTATGGCCACCAAGGAGCTTGAGGCTGTGCATTCAGAAAGCTCTATTTGACAGAGGGTCTCCTCAATGGGTCTCCACAGTACCCAACTCAGGAGAGTAAAGTATGCTGTGAAGCCTATCAGTCCTACTATCATCGACATGCCTTGGATATGAACTTGACTTAATCTCAAGTACCATGGGTGCTGATTGGCAAATTTATTTAAACCTATTATGAAAAGAGAATATAGAGTTCTATGGTGTACATGTTAAATAAAAATAAAGAAACAAAAGAAATGCCTTTCCAAAACAAAGGACATAATCCAGAAGTGGCTTTGGGAGGTAGCAGAGTGTGGTGGCTGAGAATCTGTCCTTCTGAGAACAGAACTCAGAAAACACTAATTTTCACCATCTCGCTCCATCCTCATGCCAGCCCTGTGAGGCAGGGCCAGTGATTATGGAGTCTGGATTACAGGTGGTGTCTGGATTCAGAGCCAGTCAGTCCTTCCCAGATGCTCGTGGGCAGTCCCAGGCATCGCAAATGCATGCTCAGAGGCAGTGTCTATGCTCTGATGTGAATGCCTTGTATCCAGGTGGGCAGACAGGCAGACAGCAGTCCCTTCCCAAGAAGTAGGCCTGGGATGCCAACAGGGAAAACAGTGAAAAGCCCTTGGCATGAATTGTTTGAGGTTTTGGAACAATCCCACACCACTCAGTAGGCAGTATGAGCTCCAACTAAAGGGGAAGTTGGGGGAGAAGGGAACTGGCCCCATCCTCATCAGAGGCAGGAGCCCTGGCTTGGTGTGGAGAAACAGAAGACTTGAGGCCACAGAACCCAAGACTTCCCAAAGATAGAAACATGGAGCTGTCCCTGGTGGGAGAGGGTGATGGAGGGGAAAGAAAGAATCTCACTGGAACACCCCCAGGGGGCCCCGCACCCCTCTCCACAGCCTCACCCCCAGGTTCCCAGTGTACCTCTGGGTGGCATGGGATGCAGCCACAAGGCTGCAAGGCTCGCTTGGGCCAGGCTGTGTGTGGGGTGGCAGCAGACCCTTGAGCGGAGCTGTCTGCTGGATAGGTGAAAATATGCGGCTGAGTATCCAATGGCTACTGAAGACGTCCAGGGGCATTTTCAGAGGTAACCGTTAGAGCCACCACCAGGTCTACTCTCACCATCTCCTTGGAGCGGAGGCCACTGGTCCACTGGGACCTCTTGCTCTAGCAGCATAACTCATAGTAGGTCTTCACTCAGATGTGAGGGCTGGAATCCAGTTGCACTCCCAAATCCAGCATTCTGCTGTGACTGCTGACTTAGGTGTGCCTTGACCCAGGGTCCAGAGACACATGGGGCCTAGGCACTCTCGGAGGCACCAAATGCCCCACCTACTCTGCAGCTTCAGGTATAAATGAGCCTTGAGATCATATCTGGCCAGATTCCCCCTCCACCCCACCTCTGCATGGTCACCCAGGGACTGAGGGCCAGTCACCCAGCGTGCTCTAGGACAGTGGGAGGACTGGAAAAATCTGGAGCTCAGGAGAGAAGTCTTGGATGGATATGAAGACGTGCACTTTGGGTTGGACGAACTCACTCAGAAATCATGAGCAGAGCAAATTCGCCTCAGGTCCTTGAGTCCAAAAAGTACACAGGATGTTCAGCAAAGTGAGTCCTCAGAATGGATTTGACATGACAGAAAGTCACCACCTAACTGCTTCGAGGACAGGCAGAGGTAACCCCTTCGGGAGCCTGCTAAATTTGGCATAGAAAGACCCAAGGCCAAATATTATTGGTTCAAGTTTCTACAAGTTATCAGACAGATAGATGCCTGTCAATTTCACCAACATATGTTTTGGAAGCTAAAATGTGATTATAGACAGTGTTCTTGGGGAGAGTCCTAATACCTGGAACTTTCAAAGTCTCACAGCAACTGCTCCATGGTCTAACATGGTCATTCATTTCCTCTCCCCTGTGGTCCATAGATGTTTGAATTCCCAGCTGCCTTTCAAAGGACTGTTACTGGCAGTACTATTCAAGAGGATGCTTTTGCTTAGAAAAAAGGGAGCCTTTGGTTATCTACTTCAACATAGATGTTCATGCTGAGAATTTGCAAACTTGAACACTCTCAATATTCTGATCAACTGCAATCTTTAACACTCTCCTAGACCCATCTAATTGTGCAAGGGCCTGCTTAGGAACATGTGCTCTCAGAGACAGGAAGGCTGCCATTTACTAGCTGTGTGACCTCGGACGAGGTACTTCACCTCTTTATTCCTCCATTTCCTTATCTACAAAGTGGGACTCATAATAGTAACTATCCAATAGAGTTATTTTGAGGATTAAATGCATTAAAACATGTAATGTGCTTGGAAAAATACCTGGTAGGCATATAGTAAATGCTATATGAGTGTTTGATTATTACTATTGCTACTATTTACATTATAGATGATAAACAAGTATTGTTTAAACAGTCCATTGCTTTGAAATATTTACAGGTATAAAGAAGAAAACACTTTGAGACATTTTGGAAAGTATATGTGCTAAACGCTAATGAACACCACTGTGTCTCAGGCCAGGGCCAAACACATCTGGCTATTTTATTTTATTTTTTGGTAGGAAAGACAATCCTTCTAAATAATATGTCAAACCATGCCACTCACTGCCCTGCACACGGTTCTCCAGTGGTTTCTCATCACATTCTGAATCCAGAGTTCTTATCAGGATATCAGCATGGATAAGGGTCTTGATCCTTCATTACCTCATCCTGTGCCTGCCTCTGACCTCGGCTTGCTCCACACGTCCCTCTTGCTGACCAGGGCTCCAGCCACATGGATCTCCATGTGTTTCCTGGACACACCCCATATGGCACTGTTCATTCAGGGTCTACTTCAGGACCTTTGCCCAGGCTGTGCTCTCAGCCCAGCCTGAGATGTTCTCCCCACAGAGCCATGTGTCTCATTCCCTCACTCTCAGTTCTCTGCTCAACTGTGATGTCCTCCCCATTGAATACAGCCCCCCACCCCCCGCTCCCCTTGCCCTGTTCTACTGCTCTCAGAGCACATATCACTCCTTGGTATTATAAGGTATCATCCATTTGGTAGCCTTCTGTCTTCCTCCACTAAAGAATGTGACAATAGCACCTAATATTTACTTAGTACAACAACTAGTCTATGTGGAAGTTACCCTTATTATAGTCCTCATTCCACGTGTGCAGAGATGAAGGTGGAGAAATGGTGAGCATGCAGCCAGTAGCTAGTGAGCAGCAGGGCTGGTGTAGAGCCGGCCTCTGACCACATCACTGGGCTCCCCAAAGGCAGTGACTCGGTAGCTTATTTACTGCTGCATCCAGGGCCATGTGGATAAATGTTGACAACAGGCTTGACAGGAAAGAAAGCTCTGATGTGAGCAGTACTTTCTGATTTTCACGTGTGACTACCCTTACCACAGCTAATTTCAAGGTGCCAATGTATGTGCCCCCTTTAGTGGATGAGAGAGGCTCGAGGATGCTGCTGGCTGCAACTTCAGCTCCTAGAAAGACATCTGACTCAGGCAGCCATTTTTGAATGAATGAATGAAAAAGACAAAATGAAAGAAAACCAGTCTGATACTGTCTTTTAGCACCCCCACCCCCATCTGCCTGGCCTCAGGAATATAGACAGGGACACTCTCCTCTTTCCAATGAAACTCTTTCTTTCTTTTAGCTTCTCTAGGGGTTCCACGACAACACTCTACCAAGAACACCTGGGTTCTGCTGCTTGGAGTCACCTAAAATCTCCACATGGCTTTTAACTTACTAGTTTAAAATATAGGTAGAAGATAGATCAATAGAGAGAGAGAGAAAGACAGAGAGAGAGAGAGAGGATATCTTCCATTGGTGAGGGTATGAGAAAGTGGTCACTCTGATTCTTTTTTTTTTTTCTTGGTGGGAGAATAAAATAGGAAAATACTTTAGGAAGTTAACTGGGCAGACTCTATCAAAATTAAAAATGAGGCTATACTTTCACATAATGATCCCACTTCTAAAAATCTCTCCTACAGAAATACTCACATAAAGTTATATGTGAAAGGATGTTTACCAAAGCATCCATTCTAAGACTGAAAAATTAGAACAACCTAAATGGCCAAGAGTTGCATACTGGTTAAAGAAATGATGATACTGTAACACTTTGCAGTCATTAAAGAATGAGGTAGATCTATACGTACTGATGTAGAAAGATGTGCCTGAGATATTGTTAATGAGAAAACAATTCAACCTGTGAACACTGTGTAAAGAATCATTCCCATTTTTAGGGAACTTGGCACACAGAAATGGATTTGTCAGAATCTGTAGCCATGACCCACACTAAATGTGGGTGGACTGTATATACATATTGGGAATATATAATAAATATGGATCTACACTTGTATATACAAAAACAATTTAGAAGAATATATGCCAAACTCCTGACAGATACCACTTAGATGAATAATTTCACTTTCTATTTTAACAAATGGAGATTCTGATTGTCGGCCTACTTCTCTATCACTGTCCAATGAGGTCAAGACATTAAACACCCTGAAAACCCAATGACTCAGACTTTACCAAGTACTTTTGACAAAAGGCATCAGAGCTCAGAGTGCAGTGGGGAAGAACAGGGATCTGTGGCCAAGTGCCTGGTTGGAGCAGCTCTGCCATGTCCTAGTGGGAGACCTTGTATTAGTATTTACCTTCCTGTGCCTCCTCTAACTCATCTGTGAAATGGAGACAATAAGAGTTGTCTCAGAGTTAAAGGAGTGCTTCTCCTGGTAAGCACTGGAACAGTGTCTGCATGTGGGAAGTGCCATGGAAGGGTGAGCATTATCATTATCATCATCATTACCACCGCCATCACCACCATCATCATCACCATCCTCTTCATCATCACTATCATCATTATCACCATCACCATTACCATTATCACCACCATAATCACCATCATCATCACCATCATCACCATTACCATCATCATTATCACCATTATTACCAACACCATCATCATCACTATCATCATCAATATTACCATTATTATTACCATCACTGTCATCACCATCATTACCATTATCATCACCATTATTACCATCACTACCACCATCATCATCAGCATCATCACCATTACCATCACCATCATCATCATCACTACCATTATCACCACCATCACTACCATTATCACCACCATCATCACCATCATCACCATCACTATCACCATCATCATTATCACCACTATCATCACCATCATCAGTACCATCATCAATACTATCATCATCATCCCAGTAGTGTTAGGTCATAGACATGATGTACAGGGCACAAACCAAGCATTAAAACCAAATCTAAAATAGCAGTAGGTATGCCTGATTATTTGTTAAATTCATGTTGCATGCAATGTGGGCAATGGGCACATATGACTGAATTAACAATTTTTATTCTTCATCTTTCTATGAACACTCTCACGATAAATTTATCAGGCTATGTCTAATTGTCTTTTGGTGATCACATGTGCTCGTTGGAAATTCATAAATTTAATTTTAAGAAGTTATAATAATAAATTAGAATTGATTCTGGCTAGGAAAAAAAATCTCCTTAAATGCACCATGAGTTTATTGCAAACTCAGAATTTTACATAGAAATTTTCTTCTTGATATTTTGGGTGCCTAGCTTGATGTTACAGATATGTTGATGATGTTTTTCTTTTCTTTTCTTTATTATTTTTTTTTGAGATGGTGATGTTTTTCTTTCTTTCCAAAATGGCACTTTATTTCTAGTATTCTCCATGTAGGATTGAAAAAGTCTTTTAATAACTCTGAGGTACTCTGTGCTCAAAACTGAAGTTTTAAATGAAATAGGCTTTAAAAATGTGAGCAGAAATGATATTGTTTCATGAGATTTCAAAAATAAAATGCAGAGAAAAAGTTTTTAAAAATATTTCCCAGCAGTGCAATGATCTCAGAAATGAAGTGCCCAATAACGGCAGCAAATCAGCCACGCTGAGATGGAAAACAAGCTACTGCTCTGCAGGGAGGGACAGTCTCTGCAGGCACGTGGGGACAGCGTGCCCCAGAGTGGAGCCCCACCATGACACCTGGGACCAGGGTGGACTGCACAACCAGGAAAGGCCACCCATGGGCTGGCCTGCTGGATCTGCAGGCCTGCCTCCTGCCTAGGCCATCCTCCAGCCCAGCACATCTCCCTGCACCTGCTCACCTTGGTCAGGTGACTCCCAGGCTCATGCTCCCGCCTCTCTGGCACCTTGCCCCCTGCCTATCAGCACTCAACAATTATTGGGGAATGAATAAATAGAAGACTGGGAAAGCAATGTGAATGAATCAGTGATGCATTAAACAGGAGAAGCACATAGTCCTGAGGGGGCCAATTCCAAAGTCAAGCTCCTTCTCAAAGCACAAAGCCACATTACCCTTCTAGAACAAAGTGGGGACAACTCTGTTGGTAGCAATCTGCAGTAGGATTCCCTTTGTCTCCCAAAAGGGAGGCCTAAGGAGAGCTTAAGGAGCTACCCAGTCTTAAAACATTTCTTGAGGCCAGGTGCAGTGGCTCACACCTGTAATCCTAGCACTTTGGGAGGCCAAAGTGAGAGGATTGCTTGAGGCCAGGAGTTTGAGACCAGCCTGGGCATATAGCGAGACCCCAGCTCTACAAAAAAAAAAAAAAAAAAAAAAAAAAGTTAGATGTGGTGGCACATGCCTGTGGTCCCAGCTACTTGGGAGGCTGAGGCAGGAGGATCAGTTGAGCCCAGGAGTTTGAGGCTATAGTGAGCTACGGTTGCCATTGCACTCCAGCCTGGGCAATAGAGCAAGACTCTATCTCAAAAAAATAAATAAATAAATAAAGACTCCTTGAAAGTAACTGTGTCACTTAGCCCACCTTCAACAAAATTGGAGCCCCAGTGAATTTCTATTGGTCTCTGACACAGCTGAGAAGCACGTGACCTGGTTCTTGCTAGGCAAGTGTTGGCAGGGGCAGGCAGTAGAGGGGCCTTGGCACTAACTGCGTGGCCTGCAGGGAAAAGACAGCCCTGTGTCAAGGTTAACAGACTTCCTGATACAGGATATTCTCACTTCCAGTGTGGGAGAGGTATGATCTTGATCACATCCAGCTTACCGAAGGCTGAGATACCTGCTCTCTCTAGACTGGAGGAAGCCATGAAAGCAAATGGCTTCTGTTTTCTGCACGCCCATCCCTTCTGAAGCCTCAGCATCCGTTCTTCCCTCCAGCTGACATACATAACTCCCCGCCACAATAATGGGCTCTGCATGTGTACCTAGGGGAGCATAGAAATTTTATCTCTGCAAAAATGGTACTAGCGTGGTACAAGCAAAGTTTGTATTTTTTTCCCAAGGCTTTTGCTTGGGGCAATATATTGTACATGTGGTTGTGGCTTTTTTTCTTCTTTTTAATTTTAAATCGAGATTATGAACATATTTTATGCAGGTTAATATATCCTTTTCATGTAAAATTTAACTGAAACCAGTTCTAGCACATTAACGACAACAAGAGAAATTCTCTGGCTTATTATAAACATCCTTCAAGAAACCCGAAATGCATGTCCTCTGGAAATAATTTTGCTGGGATTTGGGTTATTATTAAAATCCTCTCAGAATTCTATCACTGCTTTCTAACGTGCTTCAAAGTCCTTTTCTGCTACTGATAAGAGACAGATTCTTTTTTGGCCCTGGCAGTACATTCTCAATGGTGAAAACTAGGGCCGGGGGAAGAAACTTCTTCCCAACACCCAGCAGATGTGGAACAAGGCAGGGCATCTCAGCCCTGGGCTGGCCACACTGTGGTTTTCAACAGCGCTATGGAGGAGGCAGGTTCCTACGGCAGGGTCCCTCTGAACTAGGATGAATGAACTACTTCCTTTCTGTCCATTTTGAGCATTCTAATCTTCGGGTTTCTGTGAGAAGAGGGAGGCTTACTGTGGACTATAAGCTTGAGGGAATCACAGGCAACTAAGTCTTGGTCACCTGGCCAAGTGCTACACTAGGAGATCATGGGGCAAGGCTACATATACCTGGTTGACACACGGATGAGCTGTTCTGGAAAGGTTTGCAGGCATTAGGGAGAGTCACAAGGACTTTTAGAATTCTCATATTTAGTTTTCTCCTTGTTGACAGATAAAACAACTCCCTTTCTCCCCAGGGGGCTGACCTGTCTTACTAAAGTGAAAGCAGAGTCCTCTCTGGAGGTGGGTGGCAGCGGCTCTGGATCCTGACAGCGTCGACCCCACCAGAGGTGCCTACTTAGTCTGAAAAGTTATTCAGAGCCACACTTCTCAAACTTTACTGTTTATCATATTCATCTGGGACCTCGTTAATTGCAGGTTCCACTTCAGTAGGTCTGAGTCAGGGCCGGAGATTCTACTTTTCCAACAAGCTCCCAGGCAGTGCCTGGCCTTCTGGCCCACAATTGGAGCAGGGAGGACTCAGACTAAGTTCCAACCACAGATCCTCCCACGCAAACATTATTCATCATTCACTCCATATACATTGGCCAAAGGGGCGCTCTAGTGATTCCAGGTTCCCTGCTGAGGATATCATTAGGGATAAGACCAGTTCTCCCTGACTTTAAAACCAGTTCCCATGTAAATTTAAAGCTTCTGGGAATCAAGGGACACAATTAACAGAATGAAAAAGTCACTACAGGACAGGTGAAAATTTTGGCAAATTATGTAACTGATGTGGAATTAAAATTCACAATATATAAAGAACTCCTACAATTCAGCAACAACAAAAAATCAAACAATCTCTTTTTTAAAAAATGGTCAATGGACTTGAATAGCCATTTCTCCAAAGATAGACAAATGGCTGACAAGAACATAAAAAGATGCTCAACATCACTCATTAGGGAAATGCAAATCAAAACCACAATGAGATACCACCTCACACCCATTAGGATAGCTACTATCAAAAAAAAAAAAAAAAGGAAACTAACAAGTGTTGGTGAGGATATGAAGAAATTGAAACCCTGTGTGCTCCTTGTAGGAATGTAAAATGGTGCAGCTGATTTGGAAAACAGTGTAGCAGTTTCTCAAAAAACTAAAAATGCCATTACCATCTGATCCAGCAATCCCCCTTCTGGGTATATAACCAAAATAATTAAAAGCAAGAACTCAAACAGATATTTGTACACCATGGTCACGTCAGCATTAGTCACAACAGCCAAAAGATGGAAGCAACTCCGTTGTCCAGCAAGGGATAAATGGATACAAAAAATGTGGTACATACTTACAATAGAATATTATTAGGCCTTTAGAAGAATGAAAATTCTCACACACACAGCAATGTGGATGAATAAGGACATTATGCTAAGCAAAATAAGCCAGTCACAAAAGGACAAATACTGCATGATTCCACTTCTATGAGGTTGCTAAAGCAGTCAAATTCATTGAGACAGAAAGTAGAATGGCGGAAGCTAGGGGCTGGGTGGGTGGGAGTGGGGAGTGTTTCTTGAGTACAGAGTTTCAGTTTTGCAAGATGAAAAGAGCATTGGAGATTGGCCACACCACAATGGGAGTGTTTCACATGACTGAACTGTACACTTAAAAATGATGAAGATAGTACGTTTGCTGTTATGTGTATTTTACCACGATTTAGCTTCTGGATGGGAATGCCATGGGCTAAGGCGGGATATCCCATGCACACTGAGGTGTGGGGCAGGCCACGAGCTCCGTGTGTGCTTATGTCATGGCGGATTTGAGGTCCCCGCGGGCCCTCCAGGGGAGTGTCTGGTCAACAGTCAGAAGGGTTGTTCTGAAATTGGCTTGAGGACCCCCGTTAGGGGACCAATGGGCTGCACAGATGGCTGCTGTGCCTGTGAATGTGTTCAAGGAGAAGACAGCCCAAGAGAAGCCAACATTCTAGGACAGTGGAGGAGGGGGAGGCAGCCTGACCACCTGTGGAGGAGCAACAGCCAGGGGTAAAAGCAGTCAACCAGGGGGCCCAGGTCTCTCAGGACCACCTGCAAGTACAAAGGTGGGCGGACCGTGAGGGGGCATCCAGGACAGAGGAACCGAAAAGTGCCCCAAGAGCTGTGTACAAGCAGGTCACTGACGTGAACAGGCACAACTTACTCAGATGCCTAGGCCAACCTAGATTCCAGAGAAGTGGGGGGCAGAGGGGAGGAGGCCTCAGAAAGAAGGTGGTGAGTGAGCTGAGCAGCAGCTCTGCGGGAGGATGAGGCAGGCGTAGGTGAGGACAGAGGACCTAGACCACTTGGGGTCTCAGCAGGACGAGGGTCCTGGGTGGGGTGGGCCTGAGGGAGCGCAGGCAGATTATGACAAGAGCCACCCGCTGCTCACAGGAAGCCGCCTCATCCTGGAGGCGAGAGGGAGCCATTTACGCAGGGAAATGACACAGATGAAGCTGTGTTTTAGAAAAATCCCCCGGTAGCCACGCAGAGGATGGATTGGAGTGGGAAGACAGGATGCAAGCGCTCCCCTGGGAAACGTGCAGTGATTAAGCCTGTGGTGCTCCTGGTTTTCTATGTCTTTCGTCTGGGGTTGGCTCACAGAGATCATTTTCTCCCTAGAGAACAGGGGTGGCCTGACCCACTCAGCTACCCTAGGGCTTAATTATGGAGAAGGAGGACTTGCAGATGAGGTGTGGGTGACCCATTGTGGAGGAGGGCATGGTTGATGATGAGGCATGGAAGAGCCTATCCAAGTTCATTCGACTCCAAGGTTGACACTTGCCACCTTCCAGTTAATGTTGAGATGCTGACTGCCCTCCTTCCCCATTCAGGTAACAGTCCTGTGTCCTGCGGCTGTTTTTCCTTTAACTCTGAGGTTTTCCTTCCGCATCACATAAAAGTTCCGCTACTTGGCCTCTGAATCAATAACTGACAGAAAGCAATAAAAATAAATCAAATGTACTTCTGGCTTTCTCAGTGTCTTCTGAAACAAGGAAGTAATGACAGCTTTTCCTGGAAGTGTGTGAATCAGCTCCAAGGCTTCCGAAGCTTTGCTGCAGGGCATTTAGCTCCTACGGCCCCAGGAGGCTTCAAGGGATGCTTGGGCCAATGCCTCACCCCAAGGGGATGAGGGAGCACTGATATATGGGAATTGTAAATCTTTATTAGACAAACTGGTCACAGTGTCAGACAGAAAGCACCTGTGTGATCCATGTGGCCTCATTATCTGATTAGCAAAACTTTGAAAGCAGGTTGTTGTGTTTGGTTGTTTTGTTTTAAAAAAAAGAAGCAGTTTTGATACCTTGATTTTAAAATGTCTAAAATGCTTTTCTCACTTTCTTCTTTTTTTTTTGAGACAGAGTCTCACTCTGTCACCTAGGCTGTAGTGCAGTGGTGAGATCTCGGCTCATTGCAACCTCCATTTCCCGGGTTCAAGCGATTCTCCTGCCTCAGCCTCCTAAGTAGCTGGGATTACGGGCATGTGCCACCATGCCTGGCTAATTTTTTTCGTAATTTTTGAGGAGATGAGGTTTCACGATATTGGCCAGGCGAGTCTCAAACTCCTGACTTCAGGTGATCAACCTGCCTCGGCCTCCCAAATTGCTGGGATTACAGGCATGAGCCACCATGCCTGGCCTCACCCTTTTCTTCTTTTGTCCTACCATTTTTTAAAACCTTCTGACTACTGTTAATGTCTAGTGTACACACTTCTTGCAAAATGCAATGTTGTCTTGGAAACCTAAGAAAAGATTACCACTTGTTAACGGCTTGGGGATTGCAGACATAAAGATACGTGCTTTTCACCCAGAGCCTATAAATCACCTAATGCAGCAGCTGGCACACAATAGGCACTCGATAAATGGAGGCTTTCCCTGTGAGCCTTCCCACTATTTGTCAATGAGTCAGTGGAGGTTGTCAGATTGGTTTCTAGACAGAGGGGCTGGGGAGCTCTGTGGCCTAGGATCACAGCAGGAAGCACTGTGTTACAGAGATTGGGGCAACATGGAACCATTACAAAATTAGACACCTAAATTGGTACCAGGTCCCCCAAAATAAGATGTCTCCAAATTATTTTCTAAATTATCCACTAACTTTGTGTGAGTCAACAGGTGGCTATCGACTTTTGTTTGAGCTACCATCAAGACCTATTGATCTAAGAGATAAATATCGACCAAACTGAGACTGAGGTCAATGCTGGCCTCCCGGGAAAATAAATCTTGATATTCACCAAAAACTGCAGATGCTAGGCCTGATATTTTTGTCTCTAAACTAATGGTCAGATAGAGGCCCTACTGAGGTCAGCTCTTGTCTTTATTGTGAATTGTTCTAGGTGTAAACTAGCTTCCAAATTGACCTTGCTTCTGGAAAATTTGGTATAAAAGCTTCCAATTTCTTCGTATTTTAAATGATCAAGGGAAAACCTGTTATTTAAAGAACTATTATTGAGAATACTTCCATAAAATAATCCTTCTGAAATGCATATAACTGCCCCAATCAATTATCTGTGAAAATTGAGAATTTCCTATGATGAGTCCCCACCCAGAGAAGCACATCAGCTCAGACACACAAACAAGTCAACAACAAAAAACTTGTAGTCAGGACCACAGCTATATTTGAAAACTCTATTGAATCTGATATTTTTTTAGTTGCAAAAAATTGCTTAAGATAGCATTTTGCACCCAAGAGGTGCACAAAAGATTTTCATGTTTAATAGATAAATGAGAGGTGGGTCCGCCCAGGCTATGCACTAGGGGAAGTTGTTTCCTGAAGACTGATGACATTACACCTTATGGATATGGATCATGTTTCTTAAATAGTGTTGTTTGTTCTCACATGCAAAGCTTGTAGGGGGCAATGGGAAAATCTTATTGTGAGAATTAAATATGATGACATGCCAAAAGCACTTTTTTGATCTATCCCTGGGACATATCAATAAAACTTCAATATATAGTTGTTTCTGTTATTAGCAGGGGTAAGAGACTGGATTAGAAACAATATGTCCTGAGTAACTTAGAGAGAACATGAGGTGGGGAAATTAAGTGTAGTCACTCTGTAGTCACTCTTGAGGTAGTTGTTAAATATCAGAATTAGAAAGAAAAGGTCTAAAAGAGCCACATAAACATGCACACCCAGATGTGCAGTGCTGCACACAGTCTAGAGGACAGTGAACTCAGCCTGTCTATCTGCAGGAGACTGAATGTCACAGGTGAGAAATGGGATGCTCCAAGGCCAAGGGAAATTGATTGTTTTAGCCTTTATGCTCCACAGTTTCCAAAAGCCCACTGAGTGCCAATGGCCTATTAAAATAAGCCAAAAGGCCTGCTGCTGCCTTTAAGAACCATATGGTATAGTCAACAGAGTAGAATTAATGAGGATTTTTTGATAACATGAACCAAATGGAACTCACTGTATGAAAAGCCTGCTAGAACCCACAGTTCACTACAGGCAAAAGAAGACTCTTTAAAAAACAGGTGAAGCACAGAGCAGCAAGGACAGGAGCAAGGCTGAGTCACACAGGCATTCAGGATCACATATAGAGAGCAGCTAGGCCCAGACTCCGCACTGAGGCAAAGCTTCCAATGTGCTGGTGAAAAACCTTAGATTTTGGATTAAGCCCTGACTGCAACCCACAAGCTGTGTGACCTTGGGTGCCTCACCCATCTCTCACTTTACTGACTCTCAGAGGCTCATGTACCCAATTACAGATGTAGAATTACAGAACCTACTCAACAGGGCAGGTGTGCAGAATCATAAACAAATATCCATTGCGCTAAACACATTTCTAAACATGAAGAATACAGCAGGAATCACAGCAGACAAGCTCCCTGCCTTTATGGATCTTGTAGCCTGGTAGAAGAGATGGATGATTAATAGATATAAACACAAAATATGTCAGGGTGGATGGTGTTTTATATAGGCTATCAGGACAGCTCCTTTATTACATGATGTTTGATCAGAGACCACAGGGGGTGAGTAATAAGCCATGGACAGATTCTGGGGAGGACATTCCAGGAAGAGGGGAGAGTGGGTACATGGGCCCTGACACAGGAACATGCTTGGTATATTTAAGGATTAGCAAGGAGGCCAGTGTGGCTGAAGGGAAACGAGAGAGAGGGATGGTCATAAAAATCATGTCAAAGAAGCAATGGGAGCTAGATCATTCTGGGATGCACTGTCCAATGTGGTAGCCACTAGTCAAATGTGTTTACTAAGCACTGGAACTGTGGCTGTGAATTAAGATGTGCAGTAAGCATCAAATAGACACTGGATTCTGAAGATTTATCACAATAAAAATAATAGAAAATATTTAATTAATAATTGCTATATTGATTACATGATTAAATGATAATATTTTTGATAGTTAAGTTAAATAAACTATATCATTAAAATCGGTTTCATCTGTTACTTTTCACACCGTTAATGTGGCTACTAGAAAGTTTAAATTACCTATGTGGCTCAAATAATATGGGGAATTATAGGTGACAGTCATGAGGTTGGCATTTATGTTCAGCAATACAGGAAGTTCAGAGAAATGCATTATGAAGTGCTTATCCTATTTCTCTGCACCTAGTGGAAAAAGTTTATGAATCTAGAATTCCATTCACAGACAAATTGCTCAAATGGAAAGGCAAGTAAAGGTAATGAAGGGAAAGACACTGGACTCAAAAAAAAGGAATAAATAACAAAACAAAAATTAAGTTCAAATAATTATTTAGAATATGGTGATGAAATTAGCAAATAATGATTGTTGAAATAGAAGGCATAAGGTAAAATAAAAAAGAGTCTGGCAAACAGATAAAATTGGATCCATTTCTAAACTCCAAATGGATCAGAGAAATACAGGAAAAAAAAGAAACTGCACAAGTACTTCATTTTAACTATCCTGGTGGAGGTGAACTGGCTTTATGCTTTTAAATTGCACTGCCATGATGCCTATTAGGTTAAGGACTTTTTATGAGTTTACTGGCTATTTGTATATCTTCTTTTGTCAAGTGCACATTTAAACCTTCTGCCCATTTTTTGGTAGTGCTATCTTTTTACGTCTTATTGATTGGCAGGTGTTCATATGTTCTAGATAAGAAACCTTTGTCAGGTCAGCCAGGTGCAGTGGCTCATGCCTGTAATCCCAACACTTTTGGACGCCGAGGTGGAAGGAACACTTGAGGCCATGAGCTCGAAACCAACCTGGACAGCATGGTGAAACCCCAACTCTACTAAAAATACAAAAACTAATCTAGCATAGTGGCATGCACCTGTAATCCCAGCTACTTGAGAGGCTGAGGCACAAGAATAACTTGAACCAGGGAGGTGGAGGCTGCAGTGAGCCGAGGTAGTACCACTGCATTCCAGCTTGGGTGACAGAACAAGACTCTGCCTCAGAAAAGAAAGAAGAAAGAAAAGAAAAGAAAATTAATGACAAGAAAAGAAGGAAGGAAGGAGAGAGAGAGAAAGAAAAAGAAAGAGAGAAAGAAAGAAAGAGAAAGAAAAGAAGGAAGGAAGGAGAGAAAGAAAGAAAGAAAAAGAAAGAAAGAAGAGAAAAAATTAAAGAAAAGAAGGAAGGAAGGAGAAAAAGAAAAGAAAAAGAAAGGAAGAAAGAAAGGAAGGAAGGAAGGAAAAAATTTAAAGAAAAGAAAAGAAAGGAGGGAGAGAGGGAGGGAAACCTTTGGCAGATATATGCATAGAGATATGTCCTCCCAGTCTGCAGCTTGCCTTTTCATTATTTTAACTGTATCTTTAAACAGAATAGAAGTTCTAAATATTAATACAACCCAGATTTCTTTATCCATTCCTTTATGTTGGTGCTTTATGTGTCTTGTTTAAAAACATCTTTGTCTACTCTGAAATTAGGAAGAAATGCTATCTTCGGGAAGCTTTACTTTGTACCTTTCGTACTTATGTCTAGGATCCATCTCCTGTTAACTTTTGTGTGTGGTGTAGAGTAGGGGCTATAGATCTTTTTTTCATATGGATATCCAACAAACTCGTCACCATACATTGAAAAGATAATCTCTTTTTCACTGCACTGCAATGTCACTGTTGTCATAAATCAAATGACAACCCTATGCAGTTGTGTTTGGGGCTCTTTATTCTGTTCCTTTGTCTACTTGTCTGCCCTTGTATTAATACCCCATTGTATTACTTACACTTGCTTTAATGTAGATGTCGAGAATTGGCATATAAATCCTCCATCTTGCACTCCGCCCTCAAGATTGTCTTGGCATACACACCTTAGAATAGCTTTGACAGTCTTTCTTTCTCTCTCTCTCTCTCTCTCTCTCTCATGCACACACACACAACTAACTGCTGAATAATATTAACAACAAAATAAATAATAATGTAGTTAAAAACTAAAAAATAAATATCCACGCATCCATACTGATATCAAGGAATTAGTGAACAATAAACAAATGAAAAAAGGGGGCCATTCTTCCTTATAGAATTCCAAATAATACATCTAGAAAGATTAAGGGAAATAGAAAATCACCCTTAGTGCACCATAGTAAAATCTGCTGCAAGCAAAATCTACTGATGAATGCAAAATTAGTGGGCAAAAGTTCAAGGAAAAACAAGATATTTGCAAGCCTTAACATATCTCCCCTAAGATTTTTATTAATTACTGTGGTGGGTTTAACATATCCACAAATTCATGACATGCCTCCCTTCTGGAGGTGGAGCTTAACTCTCCTCACCTTGAATGTGAATTGGACTCAGGGACTGGCCTCTAACAAATAGTCTGGAAAGGAGAAAATAGTAACTTCATAGTAAAGAAACCTGGCAGACACCACCTTAACCAAGTGATTGAGATGAGCATCACCATTAACAAGATATATTGTTGTCATGTGCCCCGATACCATGCAATGAGAAAGGAGCTCCACCTCTGTGCTCGTTGTCCCCAAAATCCGTAACCCCATGATATGGTTTGGCTCTGTGTCTCCACCCAAATCTTATCTCAAATTGTAAACCCCAGGTGTCAAGGGAGGGAAGTGATTGGGTTAGGGGGTGGTTTCCCCAGCTCTGTTCTCACGACAAGCGAGTGAGTTCTCATTGAAATTTGATGGTTTTATAAATGGTAGTTTTTCCTGTGCTCACACACACCCTCTCTTGCCTGCCTCCATGTAAGATGTGCCTGCTTCCCCTTCCACCATGACTGTAAGTTTCCTGAGGACTCCCCAACCATGAGGAACTGTGAGTCAATTAAACCTCTTTATAAACCTGTTTACAAATTACCCAGTCTTGGGTAGTATCTTTATAGCAGTGTGAGAACTGACTAATACACCCCATTTCTAATGCTCAGAAAACCTCAGAGAGTACCAAATTGAGGGACATTCTGAAAAATCACTGGCCACTACTCTTCAAAAGTGTCAAGGCCAAGAAAGAAAAAGAAAGCCTGCAAATCTGTCTTGGATTGTTGGAAAGCAAGGAGGTGTAACAACTAAATGCAATGTGAGATCCTGGATTTGGATCCTGCACCAGAAAAGGAACATTAGCAGGTAGACCAAAATCTGGTTAAGCCCGAAGTGTAGTTAATAGCAATGAACTGATGTTAATTTCTTAGTTTGCCACATGTACCATGACTATGTAAGAAACCAATACTAAGAGAAGGTGGATGAAGGTACATGGGACCGCTCTGTGCCAGCTTTACAACTTTTCTGTAAATCTAAAATTGTTCAAAATCAAAAGCTATGACATATTTTCTGGAAAACATGTGCAGCAGTATCTTTGGAGTAATTATCAGGTAAATGTATGCAAGTAGGTCCACTTTCTATTTTATACATTTCTGAATATGGCTTTTCTCCCGTTTGAAACAGAACATTTATAATATAAACTATTTGGATTTTTAAAGAGTTACTCTGGGAACTAAGTATGGAGAAAGGCTGACTCAAAAGCTGGCATCTGAGAATAGAGAATGTTTTTGTTTGGGGACAAAAGTTTCTAAAACTTTCTGTATGTTTTGAGTTAATAAAGGCACTGTTCTGGAATCTGAGTTGTGTCTGAGGCTTAAGGTATGATAGGAATACAGAAGACGGTTACTTACCAGCGTGACTTTTCTCTGTGGTTTCAGCAGCTTCGGTTTATGGAACGTGGGGGCTATCGGAGCTGTGGAAGTAGGTCAAGGGTTTAGCTTGCGGTTCCTCCCAGAACACTTAGTGGCCACACATTATGAGCATCAGGGACATATTCTGAGACGTCTCATACCCCTTCCTGGTCCCATGGAAGAACTTTCTGATCTAGGTGTCAGCAGGTGCCCCTCAGCGGGGGTGATCCTCCCCTAGTCTTTGAACGTTTTGTCATCTCCCTCAGCAAGGTCAACAAAACAACTCTGCATAAAACTCTGCCAGCTACATGGGTGTCAGGTGTGCAGGTGTGAACCAGATGCACCCAGTGAAGGCTGAAGCTGGGACCTTCCCTGGGAGACTCCGTCCTACCCACACACTAGCACTGATCACAATGACTCTTGATCCTCACAGCAGCCCTGTGAGGTCGTCAGGGAGGGTCTTATTGTCCCCACTTAACAGAAAAAGAAAGTGAGGCCCCTCCCACAGTGTCATGTCACTAGTCTTGAACCATTTAGGATTTGAACTTGGCATTGAAAGTCAGGCTCTACCACGTACCTAAGTCTCACTTTCAACTTTAGTAAGGGTGGGTAATATCTACTGTGGAATGAACGACGTTGAGCAGTATGATGCCTGGCCCAGGCAGGCGTTCTCTACTCCCTTCCCTCCCAGGTCCATGCTTTTCATCCCCCTGCAGTACAACCACACCCTCCAGCCCTCTTTCCACTCCATGTGTGCTCAGCCTCACCAACAGGCTTCCCCACAGGGCTTGATGTGTCCCTAGGGGAAGCATGCAAAGCCCGCAGTTGAGGAATAGAATTGTTCATTTGGGCAACCCTTGTATTCCCCCAACTATATTTCAAATTTGCTGAGGTATGAATATCTCCTAAATTGACCAGTTATTTTAGGAACTATCTATAGTCAGTCTTGGTTCTCCTAATACTCTCGCAGTTCTTTCCTCCAGAAACACCTATCTTCATCACTTACATTGCTCTAAATCATAACTGGAATCACAGGATAGCCGTCATTTTATACCCAGAGCAACTGTGAAATAAATTTCACACCTAGTTGACATCTTTAAAAATTCAGAGAGCTTTTCTTCCCTTGAATGAACCAAGAAGACTTCCTCATCCCAACCTACCACCCCACCTCATGTGTGGCATGTTTTAATGTACAAAGTGAAACACAATCTGGAATCATCTCTGGATGTTGATCTTCCCCCTGCTAAAGCTATGCTAGGCCCTTGCTTCCTCCTCCAACTCCACCCCCAACCCAAGCACTGGGCTAAGGGCTGAGGTGGTTGAGCACCAGTTATGCCCAGAATCTAGGTGGGGGTCCAGACTATATAATCATTAAATGTCATGTCATATTCCCCATCTGCCTATGCTCCCTGTCATAATCCAACATGGAACCCCAGACCCACAGGGATCAATAATGATAGTTTCCAGGTAAGAAACTGCAGGCCAGCTCCTTACCTTTGGCAGGGACTGCAGGAGGAATGTCAGGCTTCTCCTTCTGCCTCTTGCCCTTCTTGGGCTGTAGTGGGGCCAAGCTGGTCACGCTAGTGACAGTCTCCCCTGAGCTGTAGAAGAAAAAGTTTCCAGTGAAACCAAAGGCAGATTTGTTGCAAAAGAGAAAGGAAAAAAAAAAAACCCACAATAGCTTCCAATAGTTTCTGAGTGCTCCCTGTGTACCTGTGTAAGGGAAGGTTATCATATGGGTAGACTGGAAACACTCTGTGCTAATCTCCAGGGACGTCTGGAAGTCTGGTACTGATCTTTGGCCAAGATAAGAAGGATGAGTTGAGCCAGTTGGTGATTTATAATGAATGTGCTGTTTACAGTCCCAGATTCCTTGGAGGGACCCAGGGCTAGCTTGTGTACATTGCCTAGGGATGCATGGGTTGATGGTTGACACCTGGTTTAACTGATTACACATTTTGGCTTGGCTACATCACCAGTGGGGTATTATTTATGCCACTAGAAGTTTCTGCTTGAGCTCCCTAAAACCAAGGTTCCTTGCACACACCTCTGTGGTTCATAATCCAAAGGCAAACATCTCCCCAGCAACTGGGAAAGGGTTCTGGGGAGCTGCACCTGGATGTGTCTGGGGTCCCCTGTGACTGCTGGAGCTTTCTTCTCCTGCTGCACCTTTACCTTTAGAACAGGTGAAGGGAGCTCACCTTGAGGAGCACTGGGAGTGTTTCCAACTACCTTGACCCTGTGTAATTACTGCAGTATCAGCTTCTTAATATGTGTTAGCCATAAGCCAAAGGGACGGGAAGATAAGCCTTTTACATTACAGGTAAGAAGGCCAAGGCTTAAAGAGGCTACATGATTGCTCTAAGTGACATTGTTGGTAAGCAGCAAATAGGAAAGCTGCAAACATACACTGCTCCGATATGAAACTTGTTCTCGGTGCTACTCATGGGCTGGAGTTCGCAAACTTTCTTGAATGACCATTCATCTTCTTGCAAATGCTTTCTATTCGCTCCAGTAATCCAGAGGGAAGTACCTTTTATAATCTCTTGTCCGCAGGCACATGTCCCAGCTAGGTAAGCCCAGGTCTCAAGAGAGGCTATCTCGCTAATACATACAGAATTTCTAGAAATCCATAAAAATATGACCCAATCATCAAAATAAAAGAAGGTTGGAAACAGGCAGTTTTTACACATAAGGAAAGACTCATTTACACATGAAAACACGCTAAAGCTCCCTCAGGAGAGAGGAATTCCAGTTAAAGTATATTGACTTCTTCTTTTTTTTTTTTTTTTTTCCAAATCAAAATGGCTGCAGTCAAATGTGAGGCAAAGCACTCTTGGTAGGGGTGCAGGGAATCTGGCACTCAAAAGTATTGCTGGCAGCAGCGTGATCTTTCCTGATGGAGAATGATTTCGTAACATCTATCAAAATTACAGGCGCTTAGACTCTTTGACCTGGCAATTTCATTTCCAGGAATTCATTCTATGGATATCCTTGCACATGTAGGAAATGTTGTGTGCATACGATCAGTCATTACAGCACTGTTTATAATAGCAATGGATTAGAAACAGCTCATCTTCCATCAGCAGGGGACTAGTTGAGTAGATTATGGTGAATCCGTGCATAGGGTCATCTGTATAAAGACGAAGAAGCTACGTGTGTCCTGATAAGGAAAGATGCATTGCTAAGTGGAAAAGCTAGGTGTTGGACAATGTATAAAATGTGCCACGTTTACATAAAAATAAGGGGAAATAAGAATATATATTAGCATTTGCTTACACATACATAAAGAAGCTCCAGAAATATTCACAAGAATTTAAAAATAGTGGTTCCCTAGAATGGGGGTGCTAAGGAACTAAACAGATGTGAGACAGGACAGGGAGAATCATTACTGGATATGTTTATAATTAAAGGCAAATAAATATACACATGGGTAATAAGAGATAGGCTATCGTAATAATAGTCCTAGATATATAAAAATAAATAAAAACTGAACCACACGTTGTGGGATAAATTCCAAGAATACAGTTCCCACTGAGATTCCCCAAAGATGCCTTATTTTTATTGGGAACGGAGATTCTAACTGGTCATAGCTTTACTGTACAGGGTCAATTGTGTAAATTCACAAATAGCCAAAAAGAATGTGAATTTACAAAACTTTGACCAACAATAGCAAACAAGGGATCCTAAATTCTCAGAATTGTTTACATATACAACCACATGTTCAGCTTCATTCTGTAGTTTTATAAACTCTTGAAATGCCTATTTCTTATTTCCAATATAAAATAATGCATGCTCATGTTTAAAAAGGGTAATTACAGGCATGGAAACCAAAGAAAATAAGACTGTCATAACCAAAACACAACCTTCATAAATATTTTCACTCTTTTTCCTCTTCCTTGCTTTTGCTTTTAAACAGACTTTATTTTTTAGAGAAGTTTTACATTCACAGAAACATTGAGTGGAAGATAGATTTCCCATATAGCCCCCACCCCCACACATGCACAGCCTCCCTCATGATCAACATCCTGCACTAGAGTAGGGCATTTGCTACAACTGAGGAACCTACATTAGACATCAGTATCCCTCAAAAGTCCACAGGTCACCTTAGGGTTCACTCCTGATGTACAGTATATTCTATGGGTTTGGACAAATTTATACTGGCATGAACCCAGCATCATAGCATCATACAGAGTAGTTTCACTCCCAAGTATCCTCTGTGCTCTGCCTATTCATCCCTCCCTCTACCCTAACCCTTGGCAACCAGCGATCTTTTAACGTCTCCACAGTTTTGTCTTTTCCAGGATGTCACAGAGTTGGAATGATACAATATATAGCCTTTTCAGATTGGCCTCTTTCACTTAGCAATATGCAATTACCCTTCCTCCGTGACTTCTCATGGCTTGACAGCTCATTTCTTTTTTTCTTTTTTTCTTTTTCTTTTTCTTTTTTGAGACAGTCTCTCTTTGTTGCCCAGGCTGGAGTGCAATGGCACGATGTCAGCTCACTGCAACCTCCACCTCCCGGGTTCAAGCGATTCTCCTGCCTCAGCCTCCCGAGTACCGGGGATTACAGGTGCCTGCCACCATGCCCAGCTAATTTTCGTATTTTTAGTAGAGATGGGGTTTCACCGTGTTGGTCAGGCTAGTCTTGAACTCCTGACCTCAGGTGATCCACCCGCCTTGGCCTCCCAAAGTGCTGGGATTACAGGCATGAGCCACTGCTCCCAGCCTGATAGTTCATTTCTTTTGGGCACTGAGTAATATTCCGTCATCTGGATGTACCACAGTTTATGCATTCACCTGCTGAAAGGCATCTCAGCTGCTTCTAATTTTTAGCAATTATGAAAAAAGCTGCTATAAACATCCATGTGCAGTTTTTTTGTGTGTAGATACAAATTTTCAACCCTTCCTTGTTCATATATAGTGTTTTTTAAATCATATTATATTATAATTTTGTATTCTTATTTTTACTTAACCTAAATTTTTCATATTGTTATATTCTCATACTATTCCAGTGAGGAAATAAGCCGATGTTTACTTAGCCATTTCCCTAACATCTAAAGATCTCATTTCTTTCTCAGTTTAATATAGAAATGACACTGCTAAAAATGTATTTGTGCATAATGGTTTTTTATTCTTAGACTTTCATTTTGGGGTTGAATTTCTAAAGCTGGAATTACCAGGTCATGGAAAAGGACCATTTTCAAGGCTATTTAATACTTACTGTCAAAATGATTTTTGACAAGTTAGTACTACACCACAGCTATGCCACTCAGCAAATGAGAATACCTACGTCACCCTCCTTAACACCATTTGTCAACTTTTTTAAAATGACTCATTTAATGAAGAAAAAGCTGATTCCTTTTTGATTTGCATTTCTCTGATTTCTAGTGATAATGGACACTTCCCATGTTTGCCTAAGGAGTTTTCTCATTTATGATGGAAGGATAGCTCCTTCTCTTGATTTAGGATTTTTTTTTTTTTTTTGGATCTTGATTTAGGATTTTCTTGATTTCTGCTCTTGATTTAGGATCTTGAGCTTTTCTTACAGGTTTGCAAGCAACTTTTACACCATTTGGACATATTTATTGAAAATATTTTTCCCAATTCCCTTTGAATTCTGGCTTTTTGTTCCATGCACAGTTTTTTAATTTGTTTTTGCTAAAATCTTTTGACATTTTCCTTTCTTCTTTTGCCTCAAAACTTGGGTAGTCTCCCCAACTGCACCTCGCACGGTGTAGAATCAAATAATATTTCCACTTCCTATTCTCTTTTTGGATTTTTTTAACTGTTTAATATAAAATGGAAGTTTCTGGAACATCATTTTTGTGCACTTATAACATTATGTTCAGGGATTTCCTTAAGGTGGAAAACATCTGCTTTGTCATCATAATTTTCCTTCAAAACAGTAAAACTGCACTAAATTTAATTTTAATTCATATTTCGACAATTTGATCTCATTTAGACAATGAATCACCACATTGACATAGGATAGACACTCTCTCAGAATCTTGTTTCTCCCCTTGAGCCAGCAGGACTGGTCGGAATATTTGGCTAAGAAAGTCCACCTTATGATTAACTTACAAGAAAAGTTATTCGACATCTCGGGTTGGAACAGGGCTATATTTTGTCTCTGACACAACAGAGCAAGCCTTGTTGCAGTGAGTCAAACCAAGAAAGACAGAAAACAGGCCCGCCCGGAAACTCCCTCTAAATTAGAGAGCTGTTTGATTAGAGAGAAGTGCTATTTGTGGGAGCTCATTGTGGAGCAAGGCTATTTTTCTGCCTCCAACAAGGGCAGGCAGGATGTCGCACGTGCAGAGGCCTTGCTGTAAGATGTACCAGGTTCCGGCCTGGCCACCTGCCAGAAGGAGCTTCTGTCCCACAAAGGCTTGGCAGTTCTGCTCCATGACACACAGCGGCTGGATTGAGTGAACAGGTGCTGAACAGGGGTCAAAAGGCCACTAAAACTGATTCTACTTTGACCAGAGAGGTGACCCTGGGCAAGTCACTTACTTCCCCGGGCTTCCACCCACCAATCTGTAAAAGGGGAGGTGTATGTTGGCTATCTCTCTTGCAAAGTTATGAGGGTCAGATGAGAGAGCATAGCCTAAATTAGATGGGGTGTGAAACAGCTAAATAGCAACTGACCCTAGTCTCCAGTGTACAGGTGCAGTGTAGACGTTTCATGGTACTACCCAGGGAGGATGATGTTGCCACTTGGGTATTTCATGGTGCCCTTGTTTCAGCCCAGTGAGTAGGGCTGCAAGTTTCAACTTAGACATTGATCAGAAAGTCTTCCTGCCCAGGATATTACAGCATGACATCCCCTTGACAGCTGCCCTCCCACTGATAGAGCGGTGCTGGAAAGCACCACTGCAGGACAGACCAGGCAGGTCATGAGAGAGGCTGCATTCCTGAGCGATGGGCAGCCACTCCAGGACACGAGGCAAAGCAGCCAACCTAGATTTTGCAAGGTATTGAACAAATTCTGAGCAACCATATTTTTCAGAAACTAAAGTTAACAACAGTAACAGCTATGTTTGTGTCCATCCTATGCAAGGCACTGTGGAAAGAGCTTGGTATCCGTAACCTCTGGCCCTCCTTTTTGCAAAAATGGGGCCTCAGAGAGATCAGGCCCTTCTCAAAAGTCACCAGCTGAGAAGGGGACATGGGACTTGATCCATGCTGGCCTGCTTCCTCTGGCCCTGAAGCAAGAACCCAGGACCTAGCCCAGATAACAGATAACAAGAACACTGGAACAGGAACAAGGTCAATAGAGCCAGAGCCACAGTGGCTACTCCCAGTTTAAACCATCTCCCTGAAGAGAAGTACCAGAAGGAGACATTAACATTCCACTGCATTCAAGTCTGATTTAGATTCAGCGTGGGGAACCCACAGCACTGTCGCAGCTGCTCAAACTCCTGCCCCAAAGGGAGGAGGAGAGGCCAACCCAGGTAGTGGGGTCTTGGGGACTGAGGGTGTGGCTGGTGCCTAAGACCCAGGGCCATCCTGAGAAGAAAGCACAGAGGAGGAAGGGGGCATGTGCCTGGAAATCGTCTGGAACAAGTGATGTCAGCTGCCAAAATGAAGGTGGGCATGGTGGGCTAGCCAGCTGGGAATTTTGTGCCTCTAGCACTAAGAGTATTTGGGAGCAGAAGGCGGGGAGCAGTTTATGCAGGAGGAACAGCATAAACTGAGCTGATTCCACCAAAAAACATAATTATAACTAAGAAGCATGCACCCAGCCACACTCTGCTTTCAAAACTAAATGTGAGGTCAAAGCAACTTGTGCTGAACCACAGTGCATGTGGCATCAGGAGTCCTCACCCCTGCCTTTAATGTCCCTGGGCCATCAAATGGTCCTTCTAATATAGTCTCTCTCTGGGATGTGCGGGAGGTGCAGCGAACTGTGTGAGCCAAGGGACTTTCACAAATCCAGCCATCCCAAAGATGCTGGGTGCTTCCTCTGGCTCAGGGCGATCTTTGCACCCGGACATACGAATTACAAATCAAAACACTTCTTTGAGGTCTGTTCAATCTTATTCCTTCTTGAATGAGTAGATGCCCCTCCTCCTGGGCACAAAGCTGTCTGTCACACTCCAAAGGGATGTATTGTGGTCTGAACTGGGACACCTAGGGAAGTCAAATACTTTGGTCAAGCCAAAGATCCCCATTCAGAAACCCTTAGTGCGTGGAGCTAATGGAGCTGTGTTGGCTCCAGTCCTCCCAACATCCTTCCAGGACCCCTGAGCTCTTCTTGCTCCACACATCTTTGAAAGGTGTCGCTTCAGCTGATTATTTTACTTCCAGAAATGTCCATGTATTTCCTGTCTTCCTGCCTATCTTGGTTCTGACAAGAAAGATGTCTGACACAGATGGAGGGAGGGATCCATCCGTTCCTTTCCAAGCAGCTCTATGGCCTCCTTCCAAGATTTCACACAGCACACTCGCCACCCCATAACCCCATGCCCAGAACATTATGTGCAGAATCTTGAAGGAGGGGCATTGGTCTCCACAACTATGGTGGCAATTCGTTACCATCTTTTAAAGTAAAATGAATAATAGTAACAACTGTAGATACCCCTTCTCCCCAAGGTTAGCTGCCATTGATAAAGGCCAAGAACTCATGCAAACAGGGGGAGTTTCCTAATGTCTTGCCTTAGGCTTTTTGAACTTGCTCCAGCAGCTTTCCCTGCCACTGAAACACACAAAGTCAATTGGTTCCATATGCCAGGAGCTGCTTAAAAGTTGCAGAACTTCACTTTCAAGATGGATGAATGGTGCCACCCACTCACAGGGACCCTTTGAAATGATTCTTTTCCATTAAGTGGGTGACATGTGCCAACCACATAGAATTGTGTCTAGTGCACAGTGAGTTCCTACAGGGAGTCACCTATAATGACCTTACTGGCAGTATTATCCATCATTATTACCACAGAAACTGCTCTCCGAGTCCTTGAATCGGAAGCAGGACAAGGCAGTATTCTCTACAACCCAAGTGAGTGCCTATGCACCCAGAAAGGATGCCAGACCCTTGTGGGTTGCAAAGCTGTGCTCTCTGCTGCATCTGCTCCATGACATTTCTGCATGCATCCTCTGCACAGCATTAGAATAAATGCTACTCCTTTGTGAGGTATTTGCCAAGCCATCTCCCTGTCCGCAGTGCCCCCATGACCTTTACAATAAATGGTTTACATCACCCAAGAAGCTCATCCTTAGAGCCACAAGAAGCTCCTGCAGCCGCGAGGGAAGCTCTTCCTTTGCATTTCCCTGCTGGCTTCATGAAGTCCACAGCAGAGACTTTGCCAGGCTGGCATTTTGTTTGTGCTAACATTTTTGTACACTAGCTGGTGAGATCAGGAGATACTTTAGTGGTGCTCCACAGGGTCGCAGGCTTGGCTCCTAGTAATAATGGCAGGGAGAGGTGACTCCTCAGCATCTGCCCAGCCAGGGGTAAGGCTGTGTTTGGGTGGGAGACCCCACCCCCTGTTCAGCTTCAGTCCATGCTGGAGGCTGCTCCACTAACTGCCGGGTTGTGCCTGCTGGTTAGGAAGAGAGATGACTCATTCACAAAGGCCATGGATGGATGCATGTGGGCTGACCCCTGCTGGCACCTGTCCCTGCCCAGGGGAGCCTGCCTGGCCTGGGTTCTCATCACCACCTAGACACAGCACTTCCCAGAGAAGGGCAGGGGCTGGAAGCCACCACCCTGATGACCCTGTGTCCCTCTGGCTAGAGCTGCCCTGAGACCTGCCCACTGTAGCATCCCTAGTTAGGTGAGCTGCAAGATTCCTTCCTGGACAAGACATTCTGAGCTGGCTTTTCTGTCACCTGGTATATTAGTTCATTTGTGTTGCTATAAAGGAATATCTGAGACTGGGTAATTTATCAAGAAAAGATATTTATATTGGCTCACGGTTCTGCAAGCTGTGCAGGAAGCACGGTGCTGGCATCTGCTTCTGGGCCTCTGGTGAGGGCCTCAGAAGCTTCCAGTCATGGCAGAAGGTAAAGGAGGGGCCTGCATATCATCCGGCGAGAGGGGGGCAAGAGAAAGACGGAGGAGGGGCCAGGCTCTTTTAAACAACTAGATCTCGTGTGAATTCATCAGGTGAGAGAACTCATTCATTACAAGGACAGACCAAGCCATTCATGAGGGATCTGCCCCCATGACCCAAACACGTCCCACCAAGCCTACCTCCAACACTGGAAACTACATTTCCACATCAGATTTGAAGGGAACAAACATCCAAGCCATAACCTGGATTCAGAAGGTTTGTAAATGACAGAGGGCTAGTCATTGGTCTAATCATTGGCAGTTTCATCCATGCTGTTAGTCTGAGGAAACCAACTGTGCCTTGCAGAGTTTTTCTGAGAATAAGACATAAATCCAGTAAAGAGCTGGGCTGCATCAGTCTACGACCACTGTTCTCTCATTGAATTCCTATGGAAACCCTTAGCGACAGGGACAACAGGCAAGTCTGTGCCTGCTGTGCAGGATGAAACATTCCCAGAAAGGCTGAGTAAGTGGCCCAAGTTCACAAAGCTGCCAAGTGGCACAACTCTACCTGACACTGAAGCTGTCGGAATCCAGGTGCATATTCTTTATGCCAGGAACCACTCCCATCTCACAGGCCTGCCCTCCCCACTCCCACCCCTGCCTGGAGGGCTGTGGAAGAAGGACACTGGGTCTGAGTGCTTGGATGCGGTGGGGACATGACAAGGTAGTAATGACCGTGGGGGCATGGGAGGGAGGTGGCCAGGGAGACCCCGTCCGTGAGTCTACTGCCCCCATCCTCACCACCTTGCTTGCTCAGGTGGACGTGGGCAGAGGGAGGGCACAAGCATGCATGTGGGTTAAAATCCAAGCAAGCAACAGTGAGAAATGGCTGGGACACAGCATAAGTCTGTTAAGAGTTCTGGTGTTCTTTGAGACTGAGGGTTCACTCAGGAGGAGAATGACCTGACTCTGACACGTGTCCCAGAAAAGCCCCTGAAAGAACTGATTAATCTGACCCTACAACTGATCACAGTAAAGCCTGTTCATTTTGGTGAGGTTTGCTTTTGCAAATAGATGCCTCTAATGAGAGGCCATTGGACCTCTCGAAGTCAGGGGGCTGCAATGTCTCTGCAGCCATCCTCAGCTTCCATATCTATACCCTGCCACTTCTCCTTCCATTGCCTTGACTTTCTGTACCATTCATTGCTGCATTATAACTTCCCTCATTGGCAAGTACTTTATTGTCTCAATCCCATAAGTAGAGATGAAGCAAAAGGCCAGGAGACATCCTGGCTGGGAATTAGCTTTGTGGTGCCCCTTCAGTCCTCCTCAGAGCTTTCCTTGCCCTGCAGGAAAGAAGGCATCTGGATCCATTGGAGAGTCATTGCAGAATGGACTGCATCACAGCTCTGTGCAACTGGGGGGATTTTGTTTTCACTCCGGGTTTCCAGGAATTTTGGAGCAATTTTATATCCTCCAGCTGAGCTGCTCTCAGGGCTGTCCTCCCTGGGAAGGGCACATTGAACCTCACAGATCCCTGAGACGCTTACTCAGGCCCTGCTCTCTGCTCTGCATCCTCAGAGCATTCTGCCCTGGGAAAGGAACAGTCTCCCACTCCTGAAGGTCTGGGCCACCCCTCCAAGAGACAGCAATTTACAACCTCAGGGACAATAAACATTCAAGATGAGATTTATTTTCCTTCCGTTTGAACTTTTCTTAGCAAGTCATGGAATTCCCTTGAGTCTCCAGGTTCTGGCCCAGTTACTTGGCAAGGCCCGTCATTCAGTGACTGCAGCCTCAGAGCCAGCACATGGTCTCTTCCGGAGGCCCTTTCCTTCCCCTCCCCTGCCTGAGGGTTTCCAACCCAGGCATCTTCTCCTGACCCTGTGCTTTTTGTCTGTTCCCCCTTAGGATGAAATGGTCAGAAGCCAGAGAAGGGCATTCTTCTTGATCACAGCTTAAGACTCCAGGGCCCCGTTTGCCCATGGCAGCAGCACAGAGCAGGCAGACAGATGAGGGTGCTGGGACCTGGGAGCTACTGGCACAACAGGGATGGGAGGAACTGCCTGGGCTACAGAGGCAGAGCACAGTTCAGGCCAAAGCCAGGCATAAAGGCAAGAATTGACCAATTCACCAGCACTGGCGGCCAGTCTGGGCTGCACTAAGTCAAACAAGCATGAGGTTCTAATCGGGAAAATGAATGCAAAGTTGGCCAGGAGCTGACTACCAGGTTTACGGGTCAAGGCCTGGCCCTAGCAGGGTCCTGGGATGGAGGTAGAGTAAATGCAGGCTTTCTAGAGGCAAATCTGTGGGTTGACCCAACAGGAGACTGCTCATAGGGAGAACTGCCACTCAGACACCCAACCAACCTGATAGTGCCCAGCATGGCTGGCAGAGAAGGAGGCAGCCTTTCAACAAGATTCTGCGGTCATCTTGACCTCATTTATCCCAGGGCTGAGGGGAGATCAAACTGTAATGTCCACCAGGCTGGGATGACATCCTTGCTGTACTTCCAGCCTCAGTCAGCCCCAGTTCAGAATGAGGAAACTGTAAGGGAAAAAAGAGGGGCCCCAGTCGCCAGAGGCTGCTTGCTAGACACAAAAGGCCAGACAAAAACATCACAGAAAGCAAATCCTGAGCATGTTGGCGGGCTGATCATCCACAGCTCTGACAATCTCCAGCCATTACCCAAGTCTGAAATGCCAGAATCACCCTAGTCTTGGGGGCCTTATTGGGACATATGCTTGAAAAAAGAAACAAATGGTTTTATTGAAGCATAGTTGACGTACCATAAAAGGTACTGATCACAGGTGTACAATTCAATAGCTTTTAGATTCATGCATCACTACAATACAGTTTTAAAACATTTCTATCACCCCCAAAGGTTCCATCTTGTATTTTTATAGTTAATCCCCACTCCCACCCTCAGCTGTAAGAAACCACTGATCCCCTTTCTGTCTCCATAAATGTACCTTTTCTAGGCATTTTATCCAAATGGAATCATATGATATGTAATTTTTTGTATCTGGCTTTTTCCACTTACTATTGTTGGGGCTCATCCATGCTTTGGTCCATACCCAGTGTGTTCCTTTTTATTACTAAGTGGTACCTCACTGGGTGGATATATTCATTTTGTTTTCCAATTCACAAGTTGATGGATATATCTAGATTGTCTCTGGTTTCTGGTTATCATGAACACAGCAGCTATGAACAACTGCATATATGTTTTCATGAGATATATGCTTTCAGTTCTCTTGGATAGATTCCTATGAGCGGAATTGCTGGGTCATAAGGTAACTTAAAGGTTTTAAGAAACCACCAAGTTGTTTTCCCAAGTGGTGGCACAATTTTATATTCCCACCAGCAATGTACAAAGATCCAATTTCTCCACATCTTTGCCAGAAATTGCTATTGTCTGTCTTTTGAGTTATAGCCATTGTAGTGGGGGTATAGTGATATCACCTGTGGTTTTAATTTGCACTTCTCTAGTAGGTAATGACACTGAACATCTTTCATGTACTTGCTCACCATTTGGATATCTTCTTTAGGAAAATATCTGCTCAAATCTTTTGTGCCCATTTTTAATTGTGTTATCTGTCACCTCATTACTGAGTTGTGAGAGGTCTTTATATATTTTAGGAACAAGTTCTTTATTGGTTATCTGATTTGCAAATATGGGGCTTACTTATCTTTTCATTTTCTTAATGGTGTCTTTGGAAATGCAAAGGTTTTTAATTACATCAATTCTTTCATTTATGGATCCTGTGTTTAGTATCACTTTGCCCAACCCAAGGTCACAAAGATTTTCTCCGGTTCTCTTCTAGAAATGTTGTAATTTTAGCTTTTATGTTTAGGTCTAAGATCTATTTTTAGTTAATTTTGGAGGCAATGTGAGACAAGGGTCTCAGTTTGTTTCTGTATATGGATACCCATGTGTCCCAGCACTGTCTGTCAAAAGGACAAAGCTTTCTCTTTAGAACTGCCCTGCCATCTCTATCAAAAGTCAGTTGGCCATAAATGTAAGGATTTATTTCTGGACTCTCAATTATGCTACATTGATCTATATACTTTATATCAATACTTCAGTGTCTCCATTACTCTAGCATTAGAATAAGTTTTGGACAGAAGAACTGTAAGTCCTCCGACTTTGTTATTTTTTAAAATGTACATATATAATCTAGAATCAGTGTGTCACTTTCAACAAAAAACTGTTTCCACATTTAGAGATTTTCCTGCAGTCGTTTTGTTATTAATTTCTAGTTTGATTTCACTGTGCTCAGAGAACACATTCTCTATTATTTCAATTATTTCAAATTTGTTGAGGCTTGTTTTTCAGCCCAGGATATGGTCTATTTTGATGAATGTCCCATGGAGCCTTGAAAAAGTAATTGTTTTTTTACTGCTGGTTAGAGTGTTTGATCTGTCTCAATTGGGCACCATTGGTTGATTGTGTTGTTTAGATCTTCAATAACCATGATAATTTTCTATCTACAGCAGGTCAATCAGTAGATGAGGGGGAGGAACTGAAGGATCTAACTAAAACTATAGATTTAGCTATTTCTTCTCTCTGTTCTTTCAGTTTTTGATGTTTAAATTTTGTGGTTCTGTTGTTTGACTTGTACTCATGTGGAAACTTGTCTTTCTGATGGATTGAGCCTTTATCATCTAATGTCCATCTTCGCCTCTAGTAAGGTTTTTTGCCCTGAAGTCCATCTTATCAGCTACAGTACATCCACAACTGATTTATTTTATTGTTTGTGTGTTATATCTTTTTCCATCCTTTTACTTTCAATCTACTTATGCCACTGTGTATAAAGTGAATTTCCTATAAAAAGCATACCAGTTGGGTCATTTTTCTAATCCACTCTGTGAGTCTCTGAAATTTGATTGATGTATTTAGACCATTTACATTTAAAATAAATAGTATTTCAGCAATTAAGGCTACCATATTATTGTTTGTTTTCTGGTTATTTCCTGTAATTCTCATTCCTCTGTTTCTTTGTGTTACTTGCATAAATTTTAAGATCTACCTATAGGAATTCTGAGTGTATTGTTTTTGCAAAGTTATTTTAGTGATTGCTTTGGTCATTACAATACACATATGTGACTTTACACGGTCTATTGGCACCAACATTCCATTGCTTTGACAGGACTTTTGACTTCTATTTAGGTCATTTTGCCTCACTCACTTTTAAACAGTGTTGTCTTGAGCATCAGACAATTCTATAATTTTTATTTAAATCCTCAAATGTGATTTTTAAAACTCACGACTATTCATGGAAAGAACACTCTACCATATGTACTTCTATTTCTGCTCTTTCCATTATTCCTTCTTCCTTCCTAAGGCGCCAACATTTTTTTCTGTTTCAAGATTATATTTTAGTCATTAAAGTAGGTCTGACAGTGACAACCTCTTTTAGCTTTCCTTCTTCTGAGAATGTCTTTATTTCCCTTTCATGCCTGGAGGACAGTTTTGCAGGATATAAAATTTGGGGTTGGCAGTTCTTTTATTTTGGTATTTTAAAATGTGCCATTTCCTTCTGCCCTTCATGGATTCAGAGCAGAAATGCACTGTCATTCAACTTTGTTTTCTGTTCAATTATCATGTGTTTTCAAGTGGATTTTATTGAGATTATTATGCCTGGCATTCACTCAGTTTCTTAAACCTATAGGGCTTTGTCTTTTGCCAAATTTGGGGAGTTTTCAGCCATTATTTCTTCTAATACTGTTTTAGATCTACTCTGTTTATCCTCTCCTTCTGGAACTCTGATGATAGAATGTTGGATCTTTTGTCCTGTAGGTCCTTGATGTCTGTTCATTTTTTGTTTGTTTTTAGTCTATTTTCTCTCTGTTGTTCAGATTAGATAAATTCTATTGCTCTGTCATCCACTTCACAAACTATCCACTGACATCTCCACTCTCCTATTGAGCCCAAACAGTGAGTTTTTCATTTCTGTTTTTGTACTTTTTAGTTCTATAATTTCCATATGTTTGTTTTTTTCTTTATTGGCTGAGATTTTTTTATTTTGTCAACTGTTTTAAGATAATTTGAATTGATGATTGAATCCTTTTTTTTTTTAATAAAAACTGCTTTAAGGCTGCAGGTGTTGCCTCATGCCTGCAATCCCAGCACTTTTGGAGGATGAGGTGGGTGGATCACCTGAGGTCACGAGTTTGAGACCAACCTAGACAACATGGTGAAACCCCGTCTCTACTAAACATGCAAAAAAATAGCTGGGCATGGTGGTGGGTGCCTGTAATCCCAGCTACTTGAGAGGCTGAGGCAGGAGAATCATTTGAATCTAGGAGGGTTGCAGTGAGCCAAGATCATGCTATTGCACTCCAGCCTGGGCAACAAGAGTGAAACTCCATCTCATAAAAAGAAAAAAACTGTTTCAAAATTTTTGTCAGATAATTTCAACACCTGATTCATCTCAGTGTTGATCTGATCTATTATCTCTTCTCATTCAAGTTGTGATTTTTGTGGTTTTTAAAATGATGGGTGGTTTTTTTATAGTAGCTTGTCAGAAGGTCCCAGGTCCTATATAAATCTCTTATTTTTGTAGGCAGTCACCCAGGTTTATCATGTAATCTTGGTCTGCTTCTATGGGCTATAGTTCCAATGGCATTTTCATTTTCAGAGCCTTTACAGTATTATTTTGGTCTGTTTGGTTTATATGGTGCCACTGGGCCCTGCTGGTGCTGCCAGAGGGGACAGAGAGAGTTTCCTCAGATTTGGAAGCTGGATGTTTTTCAGTAGCGGAGAGAAGCCTCACACCCATGGAGATGAAGAAGCTTCCTTGCTGGGCCACTTTTGTGTCTAGGTGCCTCTTGCTGGCTCTTCCCTGAAGCCTTGGTGTCACCTTGTTGAGGAACGGAGTCTTAGCCTAGAAGAAAAAGTGAGCTCTTCCTCTGGTGCTCATTGTGGGAGGAGCCCCTGATCCATCCTCTTTGCAGCTGATGCTGGGCTCACTTGAGGTTTTCAGGGGAACTCCCCTTTGACCCAGGGGAGGAATGAGCTTACCTGAATGTTTTCTGTTGCTAGATTGGAGTAGGAAAAAAGCAAGTCTGGGTGACCTTCTGCTGTTGGATGGGAAAACATAAGATGTCTAGCAGTTGTGTTACTCCTCCAGTCCTGGGATTCCAAACCAGTTTACCTTCTTTTCACCACCTTTCAAAGTCTTCATTTGGTTGTCTCTTATGTTATTTCCAAGGTTTAAAGCTTTACTCAGCAGGAAAGAGAAGGAAGAAATTGACCTATGCCATCTTGTCTGGATCAGAAGTCCCAAATTTTTAAACACTTTGAATTAGCAATATCTCTTATAACTATTATGTTATCTATAAAGTGTGCCTCACCAGCTAAAAGCAGGGCATACAGTAAGTCAGATTGGTGAAGAGAATTGGGGGTGTTTGTGGTCAAAATGTATCAAAGTGGTTCAGAGCAGGTGTAAGCCCCTTCCTAAACTGGGGAGCAGCTCTGCAGGACCATACACCAAGCCTCCTCCAGCAAGCCTGCTGGGACAGCAAAAGCTGCATGCTCTCTGGATCCCTGGGGGTGAAAACCAGACTGTAGACCTTGGAAACATGCAAATGCATGCAGGATACACATTTGCAGGCATATTTGTGGACAAATATGCAGACCTTTAGGTAAAACTACAAATTTAATCAATTTATTGGTAATATCAAAAGAAAGTTAAATGGCAAAGAGTTTCATCTGAAAAAAGGAAGAAAATATTCTTACCTGTTCTGAGGGCATTTCACCAAATAATGTCTCACTGTGAAAGGAAAAATAATAGAAGATGGTAAACCAATGCTACTTCAGATATATATGCTCCAGGAATTACAAGGAAATGCCGGGAGCCAGGTGTTGTTCAGGTATTGGTGCTATACCACCCAACTCTCAAGACTTGCATTCTTCTGTTTGGAAGAGCACAGCAGAGCCATCACATGGACACAACAGTGACTGGATATGTCCCAGCCAGGGATCTAGCCAGGCATTAAGCCATACACCCCAGACTTCCTGGGTATTCATTTTGGGCCAAGGCAGGTTAAGTTGGGATCCTGGAGTAATAGAGTCACCCAACCTCTAAGCTCTGCCTGAGTCATAAGAAAGCCCTCTTCAGGCCAGATGGAATAACCTGTCCATTTAGAAGCTCCTCATTGAAAAATGAGTTTGAATTCTCTGATTAATGCTCTTCCAGGACTAAAAAGAGGCCCTCGGGAAAACAGTCTTGGACCAAAACCTCCTTCTACAGGAAAACCAAATGATTCTGGCTGCAGAGGAAAAGTAAGAATACCTAGGCACATAATCCAGCAAGTGTCCACTCTGAGGTTCACAGCTGAATTTACTTCAAATAGAGGTAAAGCTGAAACAACCAGGGGGACCCTTGAATTGTGTGGTAGATTGTTACATCAGTGGACTCAGTGAATCACACCTCCTTGTATGTGTCCACACCCATGTGTACCCCCTCCCAAACTGACTCTGGGCTTGGCCATATGAACTTGCTTTGGTCAAGAGAACATTAGCCAATGTGTCACAAGCAGAGGTGTAAAAGACACCTGTGCTATGGGGTTTGCCCTCTCTTGTTGCAGGGAATTCTTCTGTCACCACATGAGGAAGCCTGGCTAGCCTACTGGAAGATGAGACTACATGGAGCAGACACCAGCTGTCCCAGCCAAGGCCCCGAACAACCAGGTCCCAGGTAATGCATCAAGAGACTGCAGCTGCATGAACGACTCCAGCTGAGACCAGCAGAAGAAATGGTCAGCTATGCCCAGCCCAAATTGGCAACCTGTGGAATTGAGAGCAAATAATAGCTGCTTTAAGCTGTTACATATGGGGTGATCTGTTACGCAGCTTCCAAAGTAAGATGAGAGAATCTCAGCTTCAAATGGAACTGTACAGGTTTATCTAGTTCAGCCTCCTATTAATACCTAAACTCTTTCTGTATTCCATTTACCGAGCATCTACTGTATACTAGATAATCTATAGATGCAACAATAATAACAACCATAGTTAGTATTTATCGAACATTTCATGTGTCCCTGGCACTATTCTAAGCTTATTAGATGGATCAGTGGTCTTCAGTCTAGGGTCTGGATACCCCTGGGTACTCTTTGGAAAAACAGTTTTAAGGAATCATCTTAACATCCTCACCTCCCATGGTGTTCTTTCCTAAGAATGTATTCTCTTAGAACATGCCTGAGGTCTGGCCATACTCATTTCCCTTCCCCGCTTTTAACATCACCCTTTTCTATTCATAAAATCAAAGCACACCATCCTGGAGACCTGTCCCAGATTGAAACGTAAATGGGGCATCAAACAAGAATTAATGTAAAATACTAATATCTGTGTCAATAAAGCAAATTATTAACTAGGCAACTAAATCTTTCGCAAGGGGGGGGATGTTTCTAATACTTTGCTTTCAACAAGGATTGAATAATGACCTAATCCAATTGTCATCTGGTAGAGTATTAAAAATCATTTTGGATGATAAATCATGATGTGACTTTTGAGATATACCTTGGAAGTAGTTCTAAAAATTGAGGAGTATAAGAAAATTTCATTCATTCATTCATACTCTCTTTATATTGAAGTATTTCAGAGCTAATATCTATTAACAAAATTGATGATAAATTTTATCCCTAAAAAATTCATACCAGGGTATATGAAGTAAAAATAAAAATCAATTTCAAGAAAAATGCATTCCTAATAAATTTTGCTTTTTATGGCTATTATGTATCTAAATTTATTATATGTTTATATCATCTTGATTAATCTTATGCTAATTTTCCAAAGTTTACTAATTGTGCAATACTAATAAGTCAATCTAAAAAATATTTTAACAGACATTTATGAAATGAGGAAATTAAAAAATTATTAATTTAAATTTGTACACACATATTATCTTACAGATAAGTGAAATAGGGTAATCAATAAAGAACCTTCAAAACAAAAGATGTATTACAGTAGGATGAAATTTTGTGGAGAAGTGTATTGAAGATAAAAATTCAAGGAGAAGAAGGAAGAATACAAAATTTCTAACAGTTAAAGCTTGTTTGGGTAGGTACTTTTTTTCTCATGATGGCTTTAAATAAATGAAGACAGTCATTAAATTCAAGACATTTAGATGTGAAAGAAAGATGGATCTAATCATTTCATTTTTAAGATGTCAAAGATGGAAATTACATCTTTCGCAACAATTTACATTTATGATGAAAAAGTTCAGACGTCAACAAAAAAATGATTGAGTGCATAGTTTTTGAAATTATTTTAGGAACTATGCAAGCAAAAAAGTTTGAAGACCACAACTTCGCATTCTAACTTAATCTTCACAGTAGCCTTGTCATTACTTTTATCTTACAGCAGAGGACACTGAAGCACACAGAGGTCAATAAACTTGCCCAGAGTCACTCAGGTGATGTTACGGGCCGAATTATGTCTCCTCCACTGAGCCTAACTGAAGCCTAATCCTCAGTACTTCAGAATGTGACTGTATTTGGAGACAGGGTCTTCAGAGAGGTAATTAAGTTAAAATGAGGCCATTAGGCTGGGCCCTTATCTAATCTGACTAGTGTCCTTAAAAGTGAAGGAGATTGCAACAAAGACAGGCACAGAGGGAAGACCATGTGAAGACACAGGGAGAGCAGAGGTCTCTAAAGCCCAGGAGAGAGGCTTCAGGGGAAATGAATCCCGCTGACACCTTGATCTCAAGACTTCTGGCCTTTAAAAGTGTGAGATAATAAATTTCTGTTGTTAAAGCCATGCAGTATGTGGTACTTTGCTGTGGCGGCCTCAGCAACCTAATACACCTGGGAAGTGCCAAAGTTGGGCAGCTTGGCTCCAGAGCCCTCTTGTAACTACAGTCATCACTCATATCTTTGGGGCATTGATTCCAGAACCTCCCAAGGATACCGAAATCTGAAGATGCTCAAGACCCTTATATAAAATGGAGTAGTATTTCCATATAACCTACGCACATCCTCCTGTATACTTTTAATCATCTCTAGATTATTTGTAATACATAATACAAGGTAAATGCTATGTAAACCATTGTTATGTTTTTTTCATCAGTATGATTTGTATTATTGTATTGTTATTTTTAATTGTTTTTTTAATCAAATATTTTTTATCCGAGTTTAGTTGAATCCTCAGTACAGAACCTGTGGATAGGGAGGACCAACTGTACTCTGCACCATTCTCAGAGACACTGGGCAGCTGGCATCAGGGGTCCTGCAGGTGGGGAAATAGAGTCTCACAGAAGAAATGGCCAGACCACTTTGCCACAGCTGGAGCCAAGCAGAGATGGCACTGGGACCCAAGAAAATCCCATGAGCTGACCGGTGTTTTGGTAAGTCCAGTGCTCGGGGTAGCAAGGTGAGCAGCCTGGAGATCAGGAATGCAGGGAACAGTAGAGCAGCTGCAGCGTTCCCCGGAGGCAGGGAGCTGACTAAGAAGGGCCAGGAGCCCGATGAGGCCAGACAGTGCCAGGGTACAGGAGACGCACCCCTGCCAGTGCTTGCTGAGGCACCGTTCTGAGGTCTCGGCAGCATGTATGTGGGGTTGATGGTCCCATTAAGAGGGACTGCCCACAGGACCAAAAGTGATTCTGGACATCAAAGATGAGGTTTACAGGCACCTGAGAAATAGACTTCACGGAGAGTCACCCTTAAATATGCATAGCATAATTAGGGCTATTAATACTTACCGAAGTGTGCCAACCCAGATTAGCCTCCCCAAGAAGCAGAAATCCTAAGAAAAAGATTCAAGTGTCAAGAGTTTATGTGGGAGGCGATCCTAGGAAACCCACTGGGAAGTGCGGGAGACCAAGAAGAGAATCAGCCAATAAAGGGTGCATAATGGAGCCAAAACACCCCGTGGGCTGTGGCCTGGCACCAGGCACTTGACCTAGAAGCAACCATCCTGCACAGAGGTGAACATTCAGGACGTGTTCTCAAATGGTGATTTTAGGATCCTTAGGACTTTGAAGACTCTGAAAGGAAGGCTTATTTTTGCAACCTCTCCTGATAAGAAAAAGCAGGCCCTGGGCCACTCCCTACCACCCCCACCCTTTCTTCTTCTTTTCAGCTGAGACCATGCTGCTCACATTCTCGCCCCATGGCAAACCCCCCAGATGGCATGTCCAGCCTGAAGTCTCTGTCTTCCCCATCTAGACCTGTCCCTATCACCACTGCCACCCCAAGCTGGGTGATTTGAGGTGGAGGCAGCCTTACTCCCATCTTATCAGGCCCCGTAGCAGTGTTGGGACCTCCAAGGCATGGTTGATATCTACCCACCTTACCCCTATGCCCTGGCCACGTCTTCTGACCTCCAGGCTTTTCATAGGCCCCGCAATAGGACCCATGGATGTTTCTGCTGTATCCATCAAGTGTCTGCACTTGAGGCAAGGACTGTGGCAACCCTGGCGTTGCAAGGGGTCACAGTACTTCATGCACAGTAAGCACCCAGGAGCATTTTCAGAGTGAAGGACCACAGTACTCTCCCCATCTCCTGCAGCCCAGCACAGGCTGGGAGCCCTGCAGCCTGAGAAAGCACCTCCCTCATTCAGGGCTCAATCCACAGCCCCTGCCTGCATTTCTCCAGTGGGAGAGAAAGGACCAGGGTGCACCCCTTACTACACACAGCCCTGTTTCCACCATGTCAGGCCCCAGAGCCCAGCCCCCTCCAGGAATCAGTCCTGCCTGGACAACCTTCCAGGCCTACAGTTATAAGGACAGGACCACCTCTATCACCAAGTGGGAAGCTGAGGAGAAGCAAATCCTCCACCTCCTGCCCCTTTGGCACAAAAAGCCACTTAGAGGCCACATTTCTTACATGCAAAGGACCAGCATGCACAGCTGTCTGTCCAGGGTCCCATAGTCCCACATGGCAGCCATGAGCCCCAGGTGGCTATCAAGTCCCAAAATGTGATGAATCCAAAATGAGATGTGCTGGAGTGTGAGATCACACCAGATGATAAAGCCACACCTTAGCATAAAAAAAAGAAATATCACATATCTCATTCATCATCTTTATTTGTTGATACTGTTGGAATGATATTCCAGATACAGTGGGTTAAGTAAAAATATTAAAATTAATTTTACCTGTTTCTTTTTACCTTTTTGAATGTGACTACTAAAAAAAAAATGGTCAGATCACCTGTATGGCTGACATATTTCTAGGGGGCAGCATGAAAAGGGCCTTCACTTGTCTGAGCAGCTGGGCTGCCAGTGGTGAAGGGGCACCCCAGGAAGGATGAGCCCTGCACATGAGAAGGTGCCCCTGCAGCTGCCCATGCCAGGAACGGCAGTCACTCAGCACAGTGAAAGTACCTCCCACAGCCCCAAGAGGTAAGAGGAACCTTCATTCCAATGTTAGAGAAGAGTCAGGAGTTCAGAAGACCCACTTTATAAATAAGGGAGCTTGAATCTAGGCTCCAAGTCCCGTGCTCCAGGGAGGCTAACCAACCCCCACAAAGGAAAGATGGGTGCTCAGGGGGCCTGACCAGAGAGCCAGCTGAGCCTCCCGGCACCCACTGAAGAACCAGAGAGATCTCGCTCCAGCTGTCCAGGTATTTGACTCCAGATGAATGAGTCCTTCCTCCTCTCAAAGGCCCCAGGCCATCCTCTGCTCCTCATCCACAGCCACCCCATTCTGTGCTTGGAGGCCTCCCCACCCGAGTCTGGCTGTGGATGGGATGCAACCTCCAGCTCCCTTTTCTTGCATCTCTGGAAGGAACAGCCACAGGCCCTTAGCTTCATCCTCATGGAGAAGCAGAGTGCCTGGGACAGGGGAGGCATGGCTGTTTAACAAGCCTTGGGAGGTTCTGTTTCCAGTTCTAGCACAATCTGTGCAAACCAAACAGTATCACAGCTCACACTGATGAGTACAGAGAAAGAAGCCAGGCCACTCCTCTTTCCTATCTAGTTCGAGTTTGTGCCTTAAAAACTGCACAGTTAAAAGCTCAGACACAGAAGGTTGGATTGTTGGAGCCACTCCAAGGCAGCAGGTCAGGACTAATTCGTGAACAAGCAAAAGCCTTTGGAAACAAGTATGATTGAGGAACCAGCAGAATAATTCCAGGCTGGGCCCTGGGCCACCAGGATTAGTGTTTTCCAGGGTGACTCAGTGCTGTCAAGGCCCTGGGATGAGGTGCCTGGCACTGTGGGCACAACAAAGAGCAAGGACGGAGACTTGAGGCTCAGGAGGGAAGGGGAAACATGTTTGTGCTTGGCAAGCAACATATGTGTGCAATCAGCTCCAGCTCACTGAATGTTGAGCGCCCTTAGAGGCAAAGCAGTGCCAGGCTTGGGGTGAGGGCAGAGAAGCAGCAAGGCTGAGAGTGAAGAGGGGCTGGCCTGTGGCCTCCTGGCTCCTGGGATGGGCTGTGTTTATCTCAAAGTCCCACTGGGGGTTGCATCCGGAGTGGGACCAGCTACTCTGATGTCCTCTTTCCAGGCAGATGTTGCTGCAGGTGCTGGAGAGCAGGTGCTGGGCTCAGCTCTCCTGTCCACATGTGTGTAAGCAGCCTGCATACCTTGATGCCCTCAGCTCCCACACATGGAGGAGGAGTTGGGTCTCCTGAATGTGGTCAGGATGAGGGAAGCCCAACAAACATACAACTGCATAGAGAGACTGGAAACCATGAACAGAACAAGGGCCTGTATCTTCCTCAAACCAAGCACTGTTCTCAGTAGTGTATAGATGTACTACTAATTTTAATCGAGGTGATGCAAAGTTTGTTATAGTGCAGTGCATTAAATGACAGAATATGTTATATTTGAAAGTTAAGAGTGTTGCAGGTTTTAGTGATGTCATTTCTGAGGATCAGTGGGATCTTTGGACACACATGGCTTGGTCTACAAATGCTTGATTGCTTCCAATGAGAGCCATGGCCACCTTCAGCTAATCCATAAAAGGAGGAGCATCTTGCGGTGCAGCCTGACATGGGGGGATGTGCCCTGTGCCTGCTGTAGCGCTGGTACCTGCCAGAGCCTAAGACTTTGGAATCACTCTCAGCCGCATGGCCCAAACCCCTTCTAAACCTGCTTGGATGCAAATAGGGCATGCTCCTCAGGAACCAGCTGGTTGCTGGGGTAACAGCTCAGCACCACCAATCCTCAGGTCCCACAGGTGGTCGCAATTATGCCCCAGCCACCAGGAATGATTGGGCAGTATCCCTTAATCCTCCTCAAACTTGCTCCTTGCTTGCTTGGCCTCCCTTTCTTCCCACTGGGCCTGGCAGTGAGAAGAGACAGCAATAAAGTCTCCTTTGAGTGGTGATTTAAAGATAACTACACATTCCTCATCACTCTTCCTCTTCCCTAAGTCTGGCCCGTCCTCGCAACTTGCTGTAATTGATAGAATGTGGGAGAGTGACACAGTGCCAGCGTCCAGTCTAGGCATGTCCTTGGAGCCTGGAGCAAGTTGGGGGGTATGGCTACCTTGCTGGTGACACCACAGGGAGAGAAATATCACCAGCCCTGCTGTCCTATTTGTCTCAGAGGCAGGCCCCAGGGCTGAGAGTGGCACTACCTTGGATCTCCAGTCCTGGTCAACTTCAGGTGGCTGAAGACACACAGATGACTCCAGGTGACACTGCCAGAAGAACCACCCAGTTGAGCCCAGCCCAGTGCAGAATCTTGAACAAATAAATGTTGTGTTAAGCCACTACTTCCTGGGTGATTTGTTACTCAGCAAGAGATACCTTGAACATTTTGGGATTACCAGTGTGTGTTGACAGGAAAGGCAACTATTCTTAGTTATACCTTCAAAGCCAGGAAAGAAGTCTTGACCACCTTAAAACAAGGCCATATTTATCATATCCTTTCTGTCCTATCACATCATTTTTGTTATTAAATTTCATAGAGAAAAAAAGTTAGGAAGAGTCCAGGCCTCATGGATCTACAGATGCATGCAGATCTACCAGCAAATCTACCTGCCAATCTGCTTCTGGAACACCACCTGAGCCTGAGCAACCTTCTTGGGCACCATCTAGGGGAGGGAACACCCTCAAAACCCCTTGCAGTGGTGCCAGGGCTCTGGGAGGACGGCTTCTGCTATGGCCCTGCAGTGGAAGGCACAGGGCTTAGATTCAGAAGAAGTGGGGTATGGGTCCTGAGCAATATCTGGGCAATTTGCCACTGCTCTGCATATCCCCGCCTTCTCAGCTAGGACACAGGGGCTTGATGTGACCACTTACACCCCAGACAGAGCATGGCAGAAGCAGAATCACTCACAGACAGTGTCCCATTTGCACCATGACTCCCTTGCTGAGCCTGTCTCAGGGGGTCCCAGAGGCCTTGTTTCCTCCAATTCAATGGACCTGGGAATAATCAGCTCAAAGCCCACGGTTTCCAGGGGGAACAATCCTGCCCTTCCCCCAACCACAGGACAACTTGGAACGCTCAGGGGTTGTTCTGATTATAGCACTGATTGGGGACAATCCTTGACCATTGACTGGCCATGGCAGGGAAGCTTGACATCTGTGATATATAGGAAAGTCCACAAATGAAGATTTCTCCCATAGACTTTGAGTAACCCTCTTGACATTCATGCAGAAAAGAGGAAACCTGTTCATGAGAGCCTGGAAGCTAAGTCCAATTTATGTGGAAACACAAGGTGTGTATTTTCTCCATGCTAATGCACAATGAATGTTTAAAGGGTGTGCAAATTGGCTGAAGAGTGTTTTTTTTTCATTAAAAACCCTATCAACAGTTGGGATGTTAGGAATCCCATCACCATGGGCAGTGCCTCTCCTGGATATTACAGCCCATCTGTGTCTGTCTATGCTGATCCTTGTCCCCTGCATGTTGAGTCTTCACATATACAAACAGGTGCTTATCTAGCGTTTATTTCAAGCGTCAAATATAAAGGATTATTATCTTTTCTGAAATTCACACTGATTCAAAGAAGAGGTGTAATACTAGAATTTGTCTCAGTATGCTATAAATTACTTTCCTCTGATTTTTCCTTTAATTATAAAGCATTAAGTTGATTTGAGGGGGTACAGATAGTATAGCTCATCTATGAATTTCATTTTAAAATAGTAGAGATCATTCCAAAATACTTGTTGTAAAAGCAGGATGCTTGATGGGATAGAGGTAAGAAGAACAGCTCTAAGGCCTTGCTACTCCAAGCATGGCCTCACACCAGCAGCAGAGCTGGCTGGAAATGCAGGATTGCAGGCCTGCCCCAGACATCCTGAATCAGAATCTGCATTTGAGCAGGTTCCCAGGTGAACGGCCTGTTCCTGAAGTTTTGGGGAGGGCTGTTCTAAGACTCCTGGGCCCAGCTGAAGGAGACTACCTAGGCCCATCATGCACGGTCCTCCATCCTTGGCCCCACAGTGAGTTGAAAGATGCCTGGCTCCTGGAGGTGCATGGGGCAAGACCTGCCCTGCCAATGGGAGTTGCACTCAACCAAAACCAAACTACTAGGAGATGCAGGTACTGGCTAGAGCTGTCTTGGAAGAGCCTCAGCAACAACTGCCATGGAGGGCTAAAGAAAAATTCCCTTGGCAAGGTCAGCCCCCGATAGCCAAGGTTTTCTTGAATAGAAACATGACAGGCTTGGGAACCCAGCTTGGAAACTGCCTATGTTGCTTCCACACTCCAGCAGTTGAGAGGCTGGGGCTCAACTTCACCCTATCGCTCCCTGGTTTCAGGGCCTTCTCAAGCTCCTCAGCTGTGCTGTCAGGTAAGAGCATTGTCGCTCTCATCCAGGGTCACGTAAGTACATGGAGGGGCCATATGAGGTGCCTGGCCCACAGCGGGTGCTCAGACAACGCTCTGGACAGCTGGGGTTTTGGGAGGGCTTTCAGGCACTGTGCACAGGTGCACATGGGACCGTCTGAGGCCCACTCCAGTGGGGATGAGGCAGCTGGGATCCCCATTCTCTGAAGCCTCTCTGTGAGGCCTGGAGGAGGATGCCAGGTGCTCCCACATGTCCCAGTCTGCCCTTCTTGGCCCTGCTTTGTTTCCCTGATCCTGTCTAGGGCCTAGCAGGGCCTGCAGCCCGTGCAGACTCTCGATCATGCCCCTGAACCCAGGCAAAAGTGCCTTCAGAGCATACCCAGCTTGGAAACTGCCTATGTGGCTTCCACACTCCAACAGTTGGGTGTAAGGCAGGTGGGAAATAAACCCATTTGTCCACCATGTGCTGAGCATCTGTCCTGAGCCACATTCCAAGGAGAATGAATTGAATGTGTGGTCCCTGCCTCTCACACTGTCCTCTTGAAGGAAGGCCCATGCCAAGGCACAAGTGCAACGTGCCACAAGCTCACAAGAGTATTCAGGGGTTGAGAAAAGGAAAAAGCTGCATTGCCACTGATGAGGGAGGTGGGTGTTGCAGGGGAAGGCCCTGGAGCTGGCTTTGAAGGACAGCATAGAGACACAAGCAGAGGCTGGTGGGAGAGCACAGGCTCCAGAGGAAAGACACCCATGCTACAGCCTCCGCCCCATTGCCGATTGCAGAGCATGCTGGAGTTCTCCACTGCCCTCTGGATCCCCGTCCACCTTTGTCCACCCTGCTCAGCCCTGGAGGCACCTTCCTGTTCCTGACCCCCTGGCTTCTGGTGGGTGGCACCAAGGGCAATAGCAGCAGGAGATCCAAAGTGGGGAGGGGAGAGGGCCTGAGGAGTGTACCATCCTGGCTCCCTCCCAGCTGCCTCCTGGTTTGTCAGGAGCTGAGTCCCTCTCTGCAGACCCCTGATGGTGACACCTCTCCCAAAGCTGCAGCTAACGCATGATGCATTCCAGGAACCTCCCCTCTCCTTGTCCCTTAAGGTCTAGGATGGAAAGAGCATCCCACGCGTACTTGTCATTGGATGTGTCACCTCCCTCATTGTCCCTTAGGCTTGCCCACACCCCTGCATTAATGCTGCACAGAGTCACAGTTGGAGTGGCCCCTCAAACTGTGACCACTGAATCTAATATTTCCAAGCTCTATGACCTTAAGCTAATAGTGACAATTATTGTGTATAATTAGAGCCATATGTCAACATAAAAGCAGGACATTCACTGGAGCCTGTGTTACAGGTTTTAGCATCTTTCTTTTGGTAACTTAGTCCTCACCATGGGCCTGAGACTGGTGCACTCCTGCCTCCTCCATGTCGCAGATGAGGAAAGCAGGCACAGAAGGAGGTTGTCAGCCTGTAAGTAAGGGAGCCACTGGAACCGGAGTCGGTCCATTTCCAGAGCTCGGCTCTTACCCTGGTCATCTCTGGGAGCCACAGTGTCCCCAAGCTGTTTTGGAGATTCTGAAGCAGGATGCAGGGAGAGGCTCTCAAAGGAGACCTCCAACAGGAGCTGCTGGGCAAGTGAAATTGGGGCTCGGGGAGCAGCAGGGACTCTCGAGAAATCAGGCAGTGTTCATAGAGATATGAGAGTCATGAGAACTACACTTTCCTGAGAGGAAGGCAGGAAGGGGCTGAAGGCAGAGTGCAGGGAAACACGGACACCAAAGTGAAAGGAGACGGAAGGGAACTCTCAGACTGGTCAGGGAAAGAACTGGGGAGACTTCCCAAGTGCCACCTGCCTGCCAGTGAATGCTCATAAGAACATTCCACTGAGGGAAGAGGGTGTCAATCCCCTTTCATAAATGAGGAAACCCATGTTCAGAATGGCTCAGGAACTTGCCCAAAACCTCAGCCTCAAACCGCAGAGTCAAAATCCAACCCTAGGCTCATCTGACGCCACAGACTCTTCAGGGAGACTGACAGCAGGAAGGGGCCTCAGAAACCGAGAAAGGGGAAATTCAGTGATGTCAATGATGGCCACAGTGTATTTTAGCAGAGTCCAAGGGAAACGCAGCTTGCTCACTTTGCCCACAGTCACAGGTAAATAATCCCTGACTCACAATGCACTTTTCCACCAAGGTGGTACTTTGTCTAGCATCTTCCGCCCGTCTGTGGTCGGGGTGTGCTCCCATCCCAGACATGACCTTATCTGTTTTCTTACCTCTGGATTTCCGCTTGTTAAACACAGACTGCCAGACGATGACCAGCATGAAGAGCAGAATGCTGAGGATCCCCACGCAGCACACGAGGACAGCATACACATAGAGATCTGAAAGGCAAGGACAGACACGTGAGTCAGCCTTCCGGGGGCCGCAGCAGGAGAAGTGCGCTGGCAAGAGAACAATCAGAATTGGAATATTTGAAATCCCAATGCTACAGTCAACAAAGCAGTGTGGTATTGGTGCAAGGACAGACACAGATCAATGAAACAGAACAGAGAGCCCAGAAATAGACCCACAGAGGCATGCTCAGTTGATTTTTGACAAAAGTGCAAAAGTAATTCAATGGCAGAAGGACAGTTTCTTCAATCAATGGTGCTGGGTCAATGGGACTTCCACTGGCAGAAAATAAAACTAAAATAAACCTCACCTTTTATTCAAAAATTAACTCAAAATGAACCACAAACCTAAATGTAAAATGTAAGCTAGAACACTTTAGAAAAAACCCACAAGAAAAATCTTTGGGATCTAAGAATAGACGGAGTTCTTAGACTTGACACAAGAGGCACCGTCTATATTAGTAAAACTTGACATACTATACTTGACTTTACCAAAATTAAAAACTGATGTTCTGCAAACAAACATATGAAGAGGATAAAAAGTCAAACAGACTGGGAGAAAATATTTGTAAACCACATATCCAACAAAGGACTACTATCCAGACTCTAAAGAACTCTAAAAACTCAACAGCAAAAAACACACAATCCTGTTGGAGAAATGAAAAAAAAAAAAATACAGACATTTCACTAAAGAGAATGTACAGGTGGCAAACAATCCCATGAGAAAATGTTTGACTTCTATCGCTGTTAGAGAAATGCAAAATGCAACTACAGTAAAATATCCCTCATGCCTTTCAGGGTGGCTAAAATAAAAAATAGTGACATCCCCAAATGATGGCAAGGATACAGATAAACTGGGTCACTCAGACGTGGCTGGTGGGAATGTAAAGAGGCTCAGCCACTCTAGAATAGAGCTTGACAGTTTCTCAAAGGAGACACCTGTAACAACCATTCAGCCCAGAAATTGCATTCCTTGCATTTTTCCCAGAAAAATGACAGCTTAAGTTCACATGGAAAACTGTACGTGTATGTTGGGTAGCCAAAAACTGGAAACAGACCGGATATCCTTCAGCAAGTGAATAGTTAAACAAAGTGTGGTACATCCACACCACAGCATCCTCAGAAATAAAAAGAACAAACTATCGACACACACACCAACCTGGATGAATCTCCAGAGAAGTACGCTGAGTGAAAAAAAAAAAAATCCCAAAAGGTTACATTCTTGATATGACATTCTTCATCAATGTAACATTCTTGATATGACAAAATTATAGAAATAGAGAACAGATGAGTGGTTGCCAGAAGTTAAGAAGGGGGTGGTGGTGAGAAGAAAATGGGTTTGGCTACAAGGGCCACTTATAATGACAGAAATATTCTGTATCTTGACTGTATGGATGTTAATATCCCTTTTGTGATATTGTTTTATGGTTTTGCAAAATGCTATCATTGGGAGACATTAGATAAAGGACACAAACTGGTACAAGGGATCTCTGTGTATGATTTTTTAGAAATTGATTTTTTCTTTCTTGCCCTGTGGCCCAGGCTGGAGTGCAGTGGCATAATCTTGTCTCACTGCAACCTTCTCCTCCCAGGTTCAAGCATTTCTCCAACCTCAGCCTCCTGAGTAGCTGGGGCTACAGGTCCATGCCGCCACACCCAGCTAATTTTTGTATTTTTGGTAGAGACAGGGTTTCACCATGTTGGCCAGGTTGGTCTTGAACTCCTGACCTCAGGTGATCCCCCCACCTCCACCTCCCAAAGTGCTGGGATTACAGGCGTGAGCCACCGTGCCTGGCCAGAAATGGATGTTAATCTACAATAATTTCAAAATAAAAAGTTGTCTAAGTTGAACAGTTAAACCATGTTCACGTACATACATCTCTTTTAGAGATAAGGTCTCACTCCGTCACCCAGGCTGGAGTGCAGTGATAAAATCACAGCTCACTGCAGCCTTGAACTCCTGGGCTCAGGAGACCTTTCCGCCTCAGCCTCCTGAGTAGCTAAAATTACAGGCATGAGACTCAGTGCCCAGCTACATATACTTACATTTCTTAAACTCGAATAATCAACGTTATCATTACTCTGATCAATACAATGCCAAGCTGCTCAGAAAGTGAAAAGGGAAGCCAAAAGCATTATTCTAACCATCTTTGAAGAAAAATGCCACAGGCATTTATTTGAACTTAGCAAAAATGTTTCTCTGTTGACTTAAATTTCTACAACCAACAGACATTTACTATCAGCCATGGTCAGTACTTTCCTGAGTCCAAGAAAGATAAAAATGCACACACAAAGGCTTTCTCTTCAAGAAATAGAGGACCACTTAGTAAGTGTAACAATAAGAACGTGTGTCCAATACCAGGAACACTCAGAGGCACCCAGCCCAGCCTGGGGAGGCTGAGAGAAGCTTCCAAGAGGACTAGAGTTCTGCACCGAGTTGTATTTAAAATAACAAAAAATACAAAAATGTATAGAAAAAAAGCCATCGGCCATCCTGTCACCCTGAGATAACTACTATTAATAAATATTTGGTATACTTTATGATGAATATGCATATATTTTTAAATTGAGATCATATACTTTCACATCTTTTTTTCAATTTCTTTCATTTTCTCAATAAATTCTTTTCAAAAATGATTCAGAATCATTTTGAAAAATATGACAAAAGTTTGTCATATTAATATATCAGCAATGATTTAACAATCTCTTACTATTGGCTACTCAAAGTGTTTCTACCTGTTCCCCATCATAAATAATTCTGTGGTGAGCATTCATGAACTTAAACCTTAGTACAACTCTCACAATATGTTCTCAAGATTAAGTTCCTAGAAGTGGAATAGCTGAGTCAACAGAAAAGAACATTTGTAAAGCCCTTGGGGCGTGGAGAAGCAGTTAGTTAAGTGCTTAAGCCGAAAAAGCAAGCCTACTGGGAGTAGCAGGTGGCTGGCTCCCAGGGAGAGCCTGGAGAAGCAGGTCAGGCTTATGGTTAATGAGAAGAAAGGGGGCATGAAATGGAATCAGACATTCAGGTTCCTTTTCACTCTCCCCTCCCTGGCCTGGGCCCCAGGGAAGCCCAGCAGAACCTCTGCCCCTGGAGTCCATGAGATCTTCCTGTGTTCTTAAGGCAGTCAGCATTTTTGCCTAAGCTAGTTTGAATAGATTTCTGCTCTTGGCAATTTAGATGTCTGGACTGAAAATAAAATAAGTAGAAAGTGCCTTAGGGCAAGGTAGCAGGTGAAGGGTGCATCTGCACTAACATTTAAGGAGAGAGGGGCAGGTGTGTGGAAGGGAGTCTCCTACAAAGGATCAGAGCTAGTCATGGATGCAGAGGAGGGCTGGGGCGAAAGTTCTGGAAGCCCAGAAGAAAGCACTGTAAGAAGGATGCCTTAATAGCATCAACTGCTGGAAAACATCCACTCGGTTTTGCTCCTAGGAAGCTACTGGGAAAGTCTTGGAGGAAAGCCCTGTCAGTAGGCTGGTGGGGGCAGAGTCAGGTTAGAGAGGTCCAGAAGCTGATGGGATGTGAGGAGCTCGAGAAAGTTCTCACATATCTAAAAATCAAAACTGCCTTTCTAGTAAATGCCTGTGTCTCTGATGTGTGGGCTCTGTAGATTAACAGGGTGGAGAACTCTGTGAGGGGTCAGAGTTAGGAGAGAGGCTGCAGCATCCATTTAAACAGTGTGAAACTCAGCAACAGGACTCTTGGATTCTGGACAAGATACTTCATGACGAACTCAGGGACAGAGCAAAGTTCACAGACCAGGATTTGTGGCAGGATCCCAAGGCACAGGATGGCCACAACCCAGCAAACCCACGGCCAGTCCTGCCTTTTCACATTGGTCAGCAAACTACTCCAGAACAGGATGGCAGAGCCCTTGCTGGCAGGAGAAGATGGTGAACAACACAGTCAGGCTGCCAGGCCGACAGAACCTCAGGCAGGTGAACACAGCACCTGCCTGGAAGGGACTATGCAAATGTAGTCCCCAGACCAAAAGGCAGAGAAACTTGCCTTTAGTCTTATTCATGGAGTGGAGAGAAAAATTGTCTTACAAAAGCTTCCATGCCCATGGAGCACAGCAGCTGATCCACAAGCTCACCTCTTCATCTGAGCTCTTTCCTTCACTTCAGAACAGCAGGAACCCAGGAGGGACAAGGTTGCAGGTAAGAACCGCAGTAGGCATCTCTCCCCAAGTGTCCCTAGCAGCATGCTGCAGACATTTGGGGCACACTCTGCCCAGGCAGGAGGTGAGGGGCTTCAAAAGGCCCAAGCTACAGTTTCAGATCACAGCTTCCTCAACATGGCTCAAAGGGGGCTCCCCACAGGCAGCCAGGGCTACAGAATCAGAAAACATCTGGCGACTCCGGAAGGCTCAGCTGGCCGCCAAACACACAGGCCTCCAGTTATGGACACCAGCCAGCGGGCACCTCCTGCCTGCGTGTGGCTCCCCACACACACAGGACCGGTCATGGCCACTCTCTGTTTTGTTCTTGAAGCTACAGATCTGTAAAAAGTGCTGCCTTGCAGGAGAAGAAAAGCTCAGAAAGACCACCTGAGTTCCCCTTGATTGAGCAGCAACCAGTATGCCTATGTTCCGAATTTTTTTTCCTTTTGTTACAAGCATTCCTTTTGTTGCATAAAGACAACCACCCTGCTGTGTCCACTCAAAACATGAAAACCCCCCTCCCTGGGTGTTCTCTGCAAACAACAGTTAAACTCTGAGCCATTGAAGCCAGGGTCACAAATTCCTACGACTGCAGAGTCACCTTCCTGTCATGTCAGCTAATGCAAAGCCCTGCAGCACTCAGTTCCAGGGCACTGCTCTCAGGCTGGAATGCCCGCCCAGTGGTGCCAGATCTTCCAATTCATCCTTTACCTTTTTATGTAAAAATCTCTCTATAAAATGTTGGCTCAAAAGTTTTAAAACTCAGACTAGGCCAAATAATGCTTGTTGAAAGGTTGAAGCCAGACGTTTCAACAAAGGCTTGAGTTTAACAAAATATCTGCAATTAATCAAATCTGGAGTTCACTTTTAAAATACCACATATGGTCAGGCATGGTGGCTCATGCCTGTAATCCCAGCACTTTGGGAGGCCGAGGCAGGCCAATCACCTGAGGTCGGGAGTTCGAAACCAGCCTGGTCAACATGGTGAGACAAATTAGTACAAATTTTTGTACTAAAAATACAAAAATTAGCCAGGTGTGGTGGCACACGCCTGTAATCCCAGCTACTTGGGAGGCTGAGGCAGGAGAACTGCTTGAACCCAGGAGGCGGAGGTTGCAATGAGCCAAAATCACACCATTGCACTCCATCCTGGGCAACAAGAGCAAAACTCCATCAAAAAACAAAAGGAAAAGGAAAAAAAAAAACATAGCTGCACACCCACAATAATTCTAAAAATCATGTTATATTCCCTTTCTCTTAAATCATTTACAGTTTTGTCTTTTGCCATTGAACTTCCAAAGGCATCACTGCCATTTTTAGACTCAACTGCAAGCTGCCATGTAGAAAACGCCCAGGCCTCCCTGAAGCAGATGGCAGGGTTGGCAGGCTGGAGCAGCTGCCCATGCACAGACAGGCCAAGACTGGGGTGCATAATGTCAGCGTGCCAGCTCCCGCCCTCCCAAACAGCCCCACCAAGCCAGGGCCAGGCAGATGGCACCTGTTGCCCAGCAACCCTGATCCCAGCAGGGGTATATTCAGTGCTCCTTTGAAAAAGAGTGACCCCAGTGCCCCTCAGCAGAGTCCAGGAACCCCGCTCTCCCCTGCTTTCTGAATCAAGAAAGTAAGCTTCAGTCTTGTACATTTCCAGGGCAAATGGAAAAAGTCAGGAGATAGCAGTTTGAGACATAAGGCTGTGTACTTCTATTTTTTAATCCAGCCTGTAATACCATCTTGCTCAGGGTGAAATACCTGAGTGATAGCCCCAAAGGATTTTAACTCACTCCAGCATCTCACAAAGAGGCCTGACAATCAATGCCTCTTTTGTGCAGTGGGCTCACAGCCAGGACGAACTAAGCCCCAGGAGGATGGATATCCATCCACAACCCCTACTGTAGCTTTCTCATCCAGGAACAAAAGGGCAAAAGGCCTGGGATCGTGCGCCAGGGAGTTTCAACTGTACCTCTAACCTCGCCAAAGCTACGGCTGGGTTAAAAAAGCAAAGCACGGAGACGCTGCTGCTGCCGAAATCATAGGAAAAGATTGGTCTGTAAACAGCTGCTCTGAGGCAGGCACTACACATAGCGAGAATGCCAGTTCTGCTTTTGGATGAGGCCTGATTCTCTCTGTTGAGAAGAGAGCACATACTGGGCTACAGATTTCATGTAGAGAGTTAGGTCGGGAGTAACCCTGACATTCTATAGCTGCACATGAATTATGAGATACTGTTAATTGCACAAAGGGTTTCAGAAATGCTGATTATGCTGTGGGGTATGTTGGGTCTAAACGCCACAATCTTTCCAAATATATGGTCTTGTTTTTGCACCATGGTATTTTCAAAGTATGGTCCTCAGACCACTTGCATAGGAATCACCTGTGGCCCTGAAAGTTCTTTGATCCCTTCCCAATGTTATAACCAGAACCTCAGGGGCTGGAGCCTGAAGTCTCCCTGGAAGATTCTGATGCATCTGATGATACATAAGGCTCCAGCTGTCACATCCCTAGTGATCTACCCTTGCCACAGCCAGGCCCTCTCCACATCCCAACCCATCACAGTGCCTGGTCACAGGGCAGCTCCAGAGACATGGGGCAAACATCAATGGGGTTGCCTCAATTTTACTAAATAGTAATGAGAAAGGTAAACCTTGCCCTTACTACTGGTTCACTCTATGAGAAGTAAAGTCATTTTCATTTCTTTGCCAATGCCAATGAGTAGGCATTCTCTTAATGAGAGGCTGAGTGGGAGAAATGGGGATTATTTTACTAGGAGGCAGTCATCAAATAAAGAAAAAGGCAACTACAAAAATGCAGAGAAACATCAGGAAATACAAAGAATCACTGTTGGATTCTCATGAGTGCAATCTCATAAACAAAATATTTATGACTACAAAACAAAACAATTAATCCTAGAGGCCTATGTGGGTGACACCTTATGGTCTGCAAACGATGTTCACAATAAAAGTTTTCCTAAGACAGACTGTGTTTCAGTCTACTGCTTTATAACTAGGTATTGGAAGGGGTGAGCTTGAAAGCAAGTACTTGCTCCCTAAGGATGTCCCTCCTTCTGCCAGATCATACAATGGGTTAACAAAGGGTGATAGTAAGGCCTCAAGACATGTGCCTCTCCTTAGAGACTTTTGGCTAGATCATTCCTCATCAATAAATGTTGTACCATCACCAGACATAATCTTTACAAAGTTCCTGACCACCTTTGAACATTAATCAGCCTTTCACTGATCCAAAGCTCTGCCAGAGAACTCACAAAGTGCATTCTTTAATTGCTTATGATCATAATCCTCACCCACTTTATGATAATAATTTTTCTGAACTTTCCTTACTCCAAGACAGGGTTTTCCAACCTCAGCACTCTGGATATTTGGAGCCAAAATTCTTTGTCATGGGGACTATCCTGTGCATTGTAGGACTGGCAGCATCCTTGGCCCCTACCACTAGATGCCAGGAGTACCCCCAAAAGCTGTGACAACCAAAGATACATGCAGACATTGACAACTGTCCCCTGGAGTAGCAAAAGTCACCCACTGTTGAGAACTCCTGCCCTAAGGCCCAAACCTGAATGTGCATCAGAATTGCCTGGATGTCTTGTTAAACCCCGGATTTCTTGGGCACCATCCCTAGAATTTCTGATTCTATAAGCTAGGGCAGGGCACAGCCATGTGCATTTGGAACAAGCTCCCAGGTGATGCATATGCTGCTGGTCTGCAATCACCCTTTGGGAACCACTGTTCCAAGGCCATGGTTCTCAGCCTGGCTGCATGCTGCAATCATCTGGGGAGCTTTTAACAACTTCCAATTAAATCAGAATCTCTAGAGATGTGGTCCAGGCATTCATGTTCTTAACATTCCATGAGTGATTCTAGCATGGGTTGAAAATTACTTGGTTAAGGATTGCAAACTGTTTCTAGAACCCCAAACTCCTTAAGCAACCTGAAATAAAATGTAGTCACAGTAGAGGTACTTATCATTTTTATATCACTTGAAGATTCGTCCCTAATATCACCTGGGAGTAGGAATTCTGGAGCAAAACAAAACAAACAAAAATTATGTGGACTGGTGCTTTAACTTCCACTCTTTCAAAACTGTGGGCTGATACCGTCAGGGATTTCCATCTTACTTTGAGTAAGTTTAGACCAAGAAAACAACTTAAAAACTAAGAAGTTAGGGTCCTTTCTTTGTATTCTATTTCCTTCCTATTGTCTAAAAGTGAGGCTGCATCTTATCGTGGGGTGGGGGAAAGGGGGAGGGATGGTATTAGGAGATATACCTAATGTAAATGACGAGTTAATGGGTGCAGCACACCAACGTGGCACATGCATATATATGTAACAAACCTGCACGTTGTGCACATGTACCCTAGAACTTAAAGTATAATTTAAAAAAAAAGAAAAAGAAAAAGCACCTATAGAGCAATAAAAAAAAAGAAATATACAAGCTTTACCTTCAAAAAATGCCCAAGTCTCTTTTGTTTTCTCAAAGGATGACTCTTCAGAAGCTTTGAGGGAAATGACTGAAAGACAAAAAAGAAACAGCACAGTATGAAAAAATAATGCCACATGGTACACATGGCACTTACATTTACAAAGCAATTTCTACCTTTGCAAAACCACATTTAGTTGTCAAAACTCACATGTTAGGGAGGGGTGCAAGGACTTTACCTAACAGTTGGGAAACATGGGGCACAGGAGAGGTGAAGTTAAGTTGTCCATGTTTAAAAGCCAGTAAATGGCAAGCTCAGGATGCGGTTCAGTAAAAGCCCCACTTGCCCCATAGACTTGAAAAATAAGAAGTTCCCAGTGGCAAACCCAATAATTAATACATGATTTATTTTACCATTTTAGTGGGAATCTTTCTAAAATGTAGTATACTTGTCCCAGTATTCCTGGATAGAGGAACCTGAAGTCATCAGATGACTCAAGGTTAGTGCTCTGAGCACCATTCTCCATGCAAGACAGACCCACAGAGCCACAGGCATCTAATTGTGAGAACATTTTGTCTTCTTTCAGGTAATGGTAGATCACTGAATTCATTTTGCCTGCTTTCAACAGGCAGGGAAACAGAATTGAGTTACACTGTGTGAAACTTCGAACATCACATTAAAGGAGTCTGGACCCATGGAAAGTTTCCATGTACAGGGGTAACATCATCATAGGTAAAGATCTAGAAAATAGACTGATGAAAAATGTAAAATATCACGGAATGAGATTATTGTTCAATAGAACCTTCTGAAGTTATTGAAATGTTCTATATCTGCACTGTCCAATACAGCAGCCACTGGACACATGTGGTTACTGAATACTTTAAATGCAGCCAGTCTTACCAAATAACTGAATTTTTACTTTTATTTAAGTTTAATTAATTTACCCAGCTACATGTGCTCAGGGGTTACCACAACAAAGAGCTCTAGACAAGAGAATCTAGGACCAGAATTGAATGGAGATAGAATCAATACAAGAGACAAGAAATATGGCAAAGATGGCCTAGAACTTAAATTCGATTTACTGCCTCTCCCACAAACTTTTGTAATATTATTGTCATGATCTCAGTTCTGAATTTTCCTTCCTTTTGTCTCTCTGGGCCTTGCACTGGATATTTCCTATTGACATATCTTCCAAATCATTAATTTTCTCTTCATCTGTGTTTAACCTTCTGTACAACCCTTCTATTAAGCTCGTAATTGCATTTATTCTTTTTATTCAGTTCTATATTATTTGTTTAATTCTTTTGTAGATATCTCAGTTCTCTAATGAATTTCTCCAGGTTGTCATCTAATTCTGCAACCATATCAATCATATTATTTTAATGTCTATGCCTGATAAACTTTCATATTTGCACTTCCCATAGACTCCTTTCTGTTATCTGCTTTTGCTTTAGATCTTGTCTGTTGGAATGCCTGATAACTTTTTTCTAATTGAATGCCAGACATTGTATATAGAAAATCTTGGTGACTCTAGATAAAATTTTGGTTCCCTGATAGGAAGTTAGAGTAGGGGGATGGTCACTTTAATCCAATCAGGGTTTGAACTGTTGAGAGATTTTCAGTTTTTATAGAATCTGCTCTATTTCTGGTTTGCCCTTACTCAGGGTTCATTCGGTCCTTCAGGGTTCCCCAGCAAAAATCCTGGGGTATTTACCACAACCTCCCAATTTTTATCTCACTGTTAGAACTGCCAAAAATTAACTCACCTCCTAAACATCCTGGTTGTCACTTTCTCCATAGCTTCTCTCAACTAGCACTGCTTAAGTATGAGTGAGTTTCTTAGAGTTAAACGTCTCCAGCAATTGGGCTCACTTTGCTGCTTTTCTCTGTGATCTAACTACCTATCTAGTCCTTCAGATAACAATTAAGATAGTTGGATATATATGCACATATATATAATTATATATATAATTATATGTAATATATATGTATATATACATATGTTATATATATGTATATATACACATGTAATATATATGTGTATATACATATATATGTAATTATATAATACAAATACATTTATGAAATGTAGATATGTGAATCAGAAAGCAGAAGTGCTGATAGACTTTATTTTCAGTTTTCCTAATTGTTCTCCGGAGGAGGGCTTTGCTCTGCTGAGAGGTTGCCTTGATCACAGAACTCCTTTGCCATTAGAACTTAAATTATTTAAAAAGTAGTGGCTATATCTTCTACCTCTGTATTCCTATCACTGGGCACATTGCCTGGCAGCTGATAGGTGCTTGGCAAAATGTATGAATTATATATTTCTTTCTGACTTCCTCCCAAAGGAAGCAACCTGGACCTCCAGGAAGGAGCTCTTAGTGAATATCTGACCTTGCATGTGATCTAAGATACATCAGACAATTTGTCCATCACGCCCAACCTCCTTGACCTGCTCAATACCTATAGTCCCTGTAATCTACTGACTGCCAGATTCCCCCTTCAAGCACTTAAAATAAGAAACAGAGTGCATGTGGTTATTGTGAGCCCTGAGATTGAAAGAGCCAGTGGATTTTGTGGGTGGCCATGTTGGAAAACAAGTGAGCAGAATGGAGCAGAGGCTAGAACCTGCATAGCAGAGGGAAGATGAGAGGCCAAAGCTTGATGGCACTCTGGGCCCCACAAGGCCTGGCATGTTGTATTTACTCTCTTTGCATTCCATGAGCTTTGCACCCTTAGACTGTGCCCACTTCTCTCCTGGAAAAGCTTGGCTGGGTTTCCATGGCTTCAGCTAATCAAGCCTAGATAAGGATAAGAAGGTCCTGATGAAGACAACACGGAGATGAACAATACACATATATCTCCAAGGAGCTTGGTTTCCAGGAGGCCAAGGATGCCCATCATGGTGTGGACCCTTACCACCCCACATGTGGTCCACGGGCCAGCAATGTCAGTGTCACCCGGGAGCTCCTCAGAAATGCAGAATGGCAGGCCCCATGCCGGATCTACTGAATCAGAATCTGCTTTCAAGCCCAGATCCCCTGGGTGAAATGTATGCCTTTTAAAATTTGGCACACACATGCTCACAGGGTTGAAAGACTCAATTGCCACTTGCTAGTTTTATGTCCTTGGATAAGTCACTTAATTTTCCTGTGCCTTATTTTACCCATTTGTAAAATGGGGATGATGAGAAATGCCCATGTCAGAGTAGATGCAGGGGTTAAAGGGGTTCATGTGTGTGAAGTGCTCAGAACAGTGCCTGAGACCTACTGAGCCCATATCCACACTAGCTGTCTAAGTACAGGGACTTTCACCTGTTTTATTCACTGCTCTAACCTCCACCCCCACCAACCTCAGAATGGCCCTTTGTTGTCAGTCCTTTGCCTCAGGGGGTGACTCTTCAATCTCTACAGCTTGAATGAGCTGCTGCCATTCTAACCAACAGGTGCCTTCGGGTCATTTTTTATGCAACTTTCAGGGTCAGAAATCGTGGGTCCTTGATTTAATCCAATTACAGTTCCCTTTCCCTTATTTAGGATAGAAAGCAACAAGCTCTCCCTAATCTATTTATGGACACATGTGTTGAAAGAGCTAACAAACTGGGATTCTAAACTAACCCTATGCAAGGAATCACTGGATGCTCCTCACTCCCCCGCAGTGCAGATATTTCACAGGACGGTGCAGCAACTTTGGCATCTGATTATTAGAAACACCAGTCCTAATCTTACTTGTTCCTACAAGAAAGAAAAATTTTTACATGGACCCTGCCAGATCTTCGGGAATTTTCCCAAGTTTCTCCCATAAGTATCTTGTTGCAGCTGCTAATCCTGTGCTATCTCAAAGTGAATTTGATATATTGTCAAGCCAGGGGTCTGAGTCCACAGACTATGAGGGAACAGAGCTGTGGGATGCAGCCAGGCCAACAGCAAGGGCTGTGTAGTGGACAATCAGCAGGTCTCCTGACTCCACAAATACTCTGCCCTCCTCAGCACAGCTGTGAGCAGCTAATATAAATTCACCTTGGTCAACCTTCAAGTGCAGAGTGGAAGAGGCCCCAGCAGGGTAGACGGGCTTGAAGAGGATGGAATGCTTTGAGAAAAAATTTGGCAAGACTAAGGAACAAGTGGCAAATGTTCCAACACAGATTACTAATGTTGCTCAAAGACTTGTGGAAATAAAATGCAAATCTCCTGATGGAAGAGCATTTTTGTAACAGTTTCCAATGAGTTCAGCAATCAGAAGGCTGGAGCCTTAAGCAAGAGTCAATCAATCTATCCCATTCTGCTGTACTGGGCTCACCTTGGGATCCAGCTGGACTTCCAGACAATTGGAAAGAAGATGACAACAGCCTCTTGTACCAATTTGCTGACTCTTCCTATGCACCAGCTCAAAGGAATGGAGGTCCTGCCCTCCTGACAGCTGCTCGTGATTAAAGAAGTGCCCAGCCCAATCCCCCAAAGAGGAAAGCAAGCGCATGACAGTCAGCTGGTGAGCCAGACAGTGGTCATATAGGGTCCTGATGGTGGACTCTGCTGCTCTGTGCTCAGGTTTTCATGATAGGGAGGAGAAATGAGACTTCCATCCCTTCCCAGGAAGGTGCAGGACTGGAATGATGCTGCCCCTCTCTGCCCTCTCATCTGCATTCACCACCTCCCTCACCCCTGGTGGACAAGGAAAAGCTCCTGATCCAGGTGAGCTTCTGACCACAGCCCCCCTCTGGGTGATAGGAATGTGGTAAAGAACTTTTTCCAAGTAGACTCTGTCCTGCCCTGTGCTCTGAGACTGGTCTCCCAGCAAATAGCTGGCATGGGGGCAAATGCTGTGGGGCCCCTTGGGACAGTCTCATCACCCCAGCTGCTGGGAGTGACACCAGCCCTGCCTCTCACGGAGCCCCACCTGTGACCACTCCTGCACACACTCCTCTACCATCCGTCCTGTGTCCAGGGAGACCATGACAAGGGCAGTGCAAGGACCCTGACCTCCTGCTCCCACAGTGCACAGGCCTGTAGTCCCCATGCTGGGGTGGGGGGGTGGGGAAAGGGGAACAGGCAGGACAACTGTTCAGGGAAGTAGAAGGAAGCCCAATTTGATCTCAGTGCTAAGCCACCTATCTCAGTACAGCTGTTATCGGAACTAAAGTGGGTTTTTATACCTGTCTGATGGGTCAGGTCTCACAGTGGAGGGAGGGGTGATGAGTGCTCAGAAGCTAAATTGTCAGCTGACCTACTGACTGCTTTGTCATTGCCTTGGGACCCTAGCACCCAATGGGCAGAGCCCATGAGAGTTTCCGGGGAGGCAGTGGCCCAGAAGACAGAGCTACAGGCCACTCTGGGGCCTCCCCAGGAGCACAGAATAGGATGAAATCTAATAAGGGACAAGTTGTGAAATCCATCACGTCACTGCCCCTCTGTTGAAGCAAGTGGCCACAGGATCAAACAGTCGGGAAGAATGCAGCCCAGAGGTACTGAGACAAACTGATTCTATCAACTGCATGTCTAGAGGAAGCAGGCTGGAAAGAAAGAGCCTCAGTCAAGTCCCCTTTGATGGGACCTGGGGGGAAACCATCACTCAGAGAGGTGTGAAAACCGAGAGCCCTAATTCCTGCCTTGGAAAGAACGCCCTGCCAACTTCCCTGGGGAGGGCATGTTTCACAGGTGAGTTCACACCAAGACCCTGTGACAATGCCCTCTGGGTGCCAAGGGGCCTCTGGTTCTTTCGGGGTCCCCCATTCACCAAGGACGCTGACATGCTTTGTCTAGACTGACCTCACTCACCCACGGAAGTGATGGCCAAAAATTCCGAGAGGTCCTGGGAAGGCTCCATTTTTCCTGAAATTCTCTCCCACTGGCGCCCCTAATTCTTTAACAAAGAATCTTACAATTAACAAAGCTTAAATTGCAACTCTAGGCTATATCCAAAGTCAGGTGCACATTTCTGACACGGAAAGCCTTCCAGAACGCAGGATTCGATGGAGAGGAAAGTGGTGGGGCCCTGGCGGGCCAAGAGGAAGAAGGAGACAGGAGGGAGCAGGAGCCAGGATGCAGGGAAGGCAAGCAGCTGGGCTCAGGAGACATGCCTTCCCTTTCCGTGCCTACCCTGGCCAGGGTAGCTGAAGCCTTCTCCCAGACTCTACAGATCTTGTCCTTAGCAGGTGCTGCCTTCATTAGTGCTCTAAAGCCATATTTTTAAACTTTACTGTGAAGAAGAATCAGCTGGGCTCTTATTAAAATGAAGACTCCCAGGCATTGCCCCTGAGATTCTGAGAGGGTTTGGGACTCTGCCTGACGAGGGAGTTCACCTCTCAGGAAATTCTGAGGCTCCAGGCCCGAGGACCCTACTTGGAGAGTCTCTGTCATGTGCACTCCTAGAAGAAAGATTGAGTACAAGGAGATGTGGGAGAGGAGAGTCCTGCTGTGAGAAACCAGGCCCTGGGCCTCAGTGTCCTGTCCAACCCAGGAGAGGGTTTAGAACTCAAAACTAAACCAATGCCTCTTCTATTTAATCCAGGGAAAACAAGAGTAATAAGGATAAGGAGTGATCCTGCCACAGAAGTGTTATCTACAAAGTGATATGGGAGTGCTGGGAAGAGAAGAGTATGGTCCCTTTGAATAATATGGAAAAGGGGAAGGGGTGTGCTGGGTAGAGGAGGGCGTGGTCCCTGGCTAGGGCTCCACCTCCACGGACCTAGGTGAGGACAGGCATTTCCTGCCCAAATATTGCATTTCCCAAGACCACTCTGGCCTGCCACGCCCCCATCCTGGGCCTATAAAAAGTTGAGAACCTAGCAAGGCAGAGACAGACGCAGTCAGACATCGGGAGGAGCACGTCATCGGAAGAAAACGCAAGCGGCTTGGTAGTCCAGAGAACATGGAGCAGATTATGCCAGCAGAAGAGCACACAGACAGGCACTGGTATGCAGGCAGGACATCGACCAGTGGGACCAGGCACCAGGCAGAGTTTGGCCCAGGCAGTCAGAAGAGAGCTGGGGCCACAGAGCAGCCCAACTCCAGGGGAAAACCGTCTCCCTTCTACCTCCGCCATTGACTGGGAGCTACTTGCACTCAATAGAACTTGGAGAATAAGATATTCTCCAAGCGCACATGTGATCTGATTCTTCCAGTACACCAAGGCACGAACCCGGGATACAGAAAGCCCTCTGTCCTTGAGACAAGTTGGAGGGTCTTAATTGAGCTACAAGCAGCCTATAGTCGGCAAAATAAGAGAGCACCCCATAACACATGCCCACTGGGGCTTCAGGAGCTATAAACATTCATCCCTGGACACTGCCGTGGGGTCGGAGCCCCACAGCTCCTGCCCATCTGTATGCTTCCCTAAAGGATTGAGCAGCAGGGCACCAAAGAAGCCAGCCACACCCCTATCGCATGCACTGGTAGGGGGACAAGGGAACTTTTCCCGTTTCAAAAGGACCCTGAAAGAGCAGCTTTTAATAGCATGTCGCAGTGTAGAAAATGATGTGCAGAACACAGCTTTCAAGAAACAATGATTTTTAAAAGAGCAGAACATGTGTAAGGATGGACATGTCTTCCCAAGGAGTCAACTGCCTGTCTTGGAAACTGGAGACAATTTGAACTGAAGCCTTCCTCCAGTGGTGATCTAATGTTTCACACCCTTCCTCTCTCTATGGAATGTGTGGCTTTAAAATCCATCACTGGGCACCAGACCATGCCTTATTCTACCTTGTTCATTATCTGTGTCTGTTTTCTTCACTTTCTAGAATCCTTGTTGGCCCATAGTTCAAGTCATAGTTACTCTTTTTTTTTTTTTTTTTTTTTTGAGATGGAGTCTTGCTTCGTCGCCCAGCTGGAGTGCAGTGGCATGATCTAGGTTCGCTGCAAGCTCCTCTTCCCGGGATCACGCCGTCCTCCTGCCTCAGCCTCCCAAGTAGCTGGGACTACAGGTGCCCGCCATAATGCCCAGCTAATTTTTTGTATTTTTAGTAGAGACGGGGTTTCACCATGTTAGCCAGGATGGTCTTGATCTCCTGACCTCACGATCCGCCCACCTCGGCCTCCCAAAGTGCTGGGATTACAGGCGTGAGCCACCGTGCCCGGCCGTCATAGTTACTCTTAATGAATGAATGAAATGAACGTGATATGGTGGGGTAAGTACACCTTACCAGGACTATGACATCGTTACTTTCCAGAAAGCTAGGAGAGGTGCCAGGGTCAGGGGGTCCCACCCTGCCCAGCAACAGTCTTTCCCCTGGAGCCTCAGAAGCAGTGGGGATGCGCCAGCACACCTGGCTGCAGAGGCTAACTTCTCCACAAAATTCTGGCCTTGGAGTTGCAGGCTTTGTGTCTGTCATGATTTATTTTATGGCCTCTGGGAGTTTAATTTCCTACAGAATGGAAGCAGAAAGTCCAAAGATGATTCCTAACCAGAAGGTGATTCTTCTTAAACAGAAGATGTTTCTTAAGTTCCCTCAAGTTGAAAGGAAGCGGCAGAAGTTAAGGAGCCTGATCCCTGGCAAGTAGGCCTTGCTAATTTGCACCAGAAGAGAGCAAGTACCACGCTGCTCCAGGTCCCTCAGGCAGCATCTTACACAGGTTTTAATAGGAGAGGAAAATGTAAAGGGGCTGGAAGAGGATGGTGATGTGAAGTACGCAGAAGAAAAGATCCTTAAGTAAAACAAAGATGAGCCAACACCTTTGTCCCAAATTCAAATTCAATGTATTCAGTTCACTGTCCCTTCTTATTCAACAATGGATGAGATGGTTCCCAAGGAAACAGCTCTTAAAATGTAGCTGTGTCCTTGCTGTTTATAACTGGATCAACATTCTCAGGGGCAGGGGGTGGGGGGCGTGCAACTGCAGCCCCAGGGAGACACAGAGACTTTCTCTGTTTCTGCTCTCAGGCGCTGGCCTATTGCTTCCTTTCTCCCTTGCCTCTCCAAGACTTAGGTCAAAGGCAGTCTCCCCTGGGGCTCAAATAAAGCCATATATGTCAGTAGGACCTCTGAGTGACCTGCAGGCAGCAGCCGATGAGAAACAATGAAACTCCAGCTTTGTCTAGCTTATGCCGCCCTTTCCTACCACATTCAGTCCAAGACAAATTCCAGCAAACCAAGCAAAAGGGCAAACAAAAAAAATGAAATAGACTTCCCATGGCAAGGCGGTTAGGAAAGAAGTCCACATTCTGAAAGTGAAGGAGCTACAGAGCACAAAGGCTATCTTTATGTCCCCAATGAGAAGCTAGGAAATACTGAAACCTAGGGCTTGGTCACTGGTCCTTTACACACACAAGTCCAGGATAGGGCTATATATCCACTTGCTACTACCTTCCACTCCTAGTTGCCATTTTCTCTGCCACGTCTCCAGAGAAAAAGAGCTTGGATCACTCATTCACTCCTCCATCTAAAAAGTCATCATTGGGCCCCTTCTGTGCACATGCACCACATAACATGTGAGGGTGCATTTCGGAAGGCCCTGGCAGGGTCCTTGGTACCAAGGTCCCCGGCTGGGTCCATCTTTCCAACCATTCCTCTTGTTGCTGCCCACCCCTGTCCCCCACCAATTGCAAACATGCATCTAAGTCCATTGAGTTACTTTTGCATGCCTCTCTGGCCTCTTGCAACACTTTTGAGCAGGCTGTCGTCTCTACTGAAACAGCACAGCCCAGGGCTGTCTGCTGAAGCTCTCCTGTGCCCCAAGCGAAGTCCCACATCCTCCATGTGACCTTCTCCCATGGTCCAGCAATGTGTCCTCATCTCCCTTACTCCCATGTCAGCCTCACCCCCTCGTCTGGCCCTTTCACACTCTTTCTGTTTGCTACCTCCATAACGTCTATTAAATCTATAACCACATCTACACCATGGCTTCTCCCCTATGTTATGAGGCTGGGGCCCCAGGAGGGCAGGCATCAAACATCTCCATCTGTACCTCTTTTTGGGAAAGGCACAGTGATGACAGGCTCATAAACTGGGGCTTCATGCATGTTTGTGAGATTAAGTTTTTAATCTAAACTCTTCCAAGACCATGGCAGTTGGAATGAGGGTAGGTACGATGAAGAATTGTTTAAAGTGGTGTTTAAATTACACTCTGGTTGTCAATTTGATTCCTTTGAGTGTCTGGACCTGTTGACACTTTAAACACCATGATGTGTGTTTGCTTAATTAAGCAGAAGCCCTAAATGTTTAGTAAATCTCATTCCTAATTATCTGTTCCATGTCTCCCGAGAAAAAGGAATTATTTCGTTAATTTCTTCCACTAAAACTTGCAGTATCAGTTCCCTGTGGTAGTAACTTCAGATCTAATCATTAAATTTCCTTTCACACTTTGGGGTTAAACAGTCAGATGAGAAATCATATTATAATTTCATCTTTGCCCCCAAATACTTTTAGGGTGACAAACAGTTTTTTCCATTTGCTTTGTCCACTCTCCACATTAAACCTTACTTACATAATGTTAAGTCAAATAACAATTTGGCTTGTTAAAATACACTATGTGGGTTTAGAGTGAATTACGATTAAACTGCAGGAGACATCCCTTGCAAATTGCTTCTATTATTAGTATTTTCACTGCTGATAAAGACCACTCCATCTAAAAGCAGGAAGATTTATTTTGGCTCAGAAGGTTAGACTGCTTCTGAATCTGTGGGTTGTAGGATTGGGTTGAAAAGCCATTGAAGACTGTGTGTGTGTGTGTGTGTGTGTGTGTGTGTGTGTGTGTGTGTGTGTGTGTTCTGAGACGGAGTTTTGCTCTTGTTGCCCAGGCTGGAGTACAATGACACGATCTCGGCTCACTGCAACTTCTGCCTCCCAGGTCCAAGTGATTCTCCTGCCTCAGTAGCTGGGATTACAGTCTCCCGCCACCATGCCCGGCTAATTTTTATATTTTTAGTAGAGACGGGGTTTCACCATGTTAGCCAGGCTGGTCTTGAACTCCTGACCTCGTGATCCACCCACCTCAACCTCCCAAAGTTCTGGGATTACAGGCATAAGCCACCGTGCCCAGACGAAGATCATGTTTTTTGAGGTCTTAGGGATCAAAGCTGTGGCCTCCCTAAGAGCAGGAGCCTCTTAGGGAGGCTAATGACTACATCACTCCTGTGAACACCAGCAGCACACGCTCCCTGGGGTGAAGGCCCAGGAAGTGCACTCAGGCTATGGCCCTGCAAACCTGTCTCAACGCTTTCCACGGGAACCTTAGGACACGTGGCACTCAGGGCTACAGCTGGGGCCCATCTTTCACCAGGAGCCCCTTGGACACTTATGCTTCATCTTGGAATCTCTCCAGGCAGCACCTGAAGAAGCAAGCAAGCTTAAGGGTTCGCTCTGCCCCATGCCCACCGGGGGCCTCCTCCTGCTGAGCAAGTCTACAGAATCTGTGCTTCCAGAGGCACCAAGCCAGATCCGTCCCCTAGGGAGAAAAGTCTAGAGGTGATGGGATGTCAAGCACAATGGAGGAGGCACAAAGGTGGAGAGACTCCTAAAGCTGAGGGAGCAAAGGAAGGGAAAAAAAAGGACAGAACACAAACCACAATGTCTTAGACTTGGGGACAAAGGGTCAAGGGTGCGTAGAGGGGCAATCAGGCCCTAGACATGCGAGAAACAGGAAGACAGCAGCTGAAGTTATCAAGGGCAGGTCTGAGGCTCAGCACATGGCCCGGCAGCACTGAGCGTGCAGGACAGACATGGGTGGACACAGTCTGTGCAACACAGGGCAAAGCAAAGTGCTTTTCTTCAGGAAGTATCATTATTTGAAAAGATATTTACCATAACTAGCTATATATTATTTTTCACTTACACGAGACATTTGGCCCCCTAAAATATGAAATTGTCATCTCATTTCAAAGGTGACCTTGGAGTTTACCCTGAAGAGGACAAGAACAAGTTGTCTGCATCTCAATACTTACCTAAAATTGTGACTCAACTACAGCAAAACTATTAACTGGTCTTTGTTTGTTTGCGTGTGTTCTTGTTTTTGTTTATTTCTCTGGCCTAAGGGCATCGAGAACCAAGAGCATTTGGGAATCCCAACACTAGGCTATGATGCCTACCAGGTATGAAACAAGTTCCAATTCAGTATGCCCTGGACACTCTCAATATAAATAAGCCACCCCTTGGAGAGAGGGAGACATGGCTGAGCAGTGCACCTCCCTGTTGAAATCATCCCAACCCCCCTGCTCATGCTCCCTCAATTCTCATCCCGTTTTCCTTGTGCCACCCCCTTCAGCCTTGCTATACCCCCACAGTGCTGGGCACACAGCCCTCAGGCCTCAGCCTTCCTCACCAGCCTTGGGGCTGGGCAGGGCATTATTGTGCACTCCACTTCATCACGTCTCACCTGCAGTGAGGCTACACCTGCATCTGGCCTGCTTGTGATGAATGAGTGAAAAGCTGCTACACATATTTACAGAGTTAGACCCCTGGGTGTCATCCCAAAGCTCTCTCCATCATTCACATCCAGTCCATCAGTAAAGACTTCACATCTGACCTCTTAACGTCTCCCCATTCCTACTGCCAAAGTTAGTCCTCCATCATTTCAAGCTCGTGCAACTACAAAAGACCCCACTTCCTCCTCCTCTAATCTGATTCCCCCCAGATCCATGCACCAGGGAGCCAACATTCAAAAGGCGTAGAATGCTTCGTAAGCTTCCAGGCCTAATGCAGAGTCCCCAAAGCCCTGGCATGAGCTGCAGTGCCTGTCCCTCTGGACATCCATGCCGCCCCCACATAAACCACCAAGGTCATCTCCAACATTGCCCTCTCCCTCAGCTCTTAAGGGACCCTTCGGTGTGTTCCCACAGTGCCCTGTGTGCATCCTGTCCCCTGCACTCACACTGCAAAACCCCATGTGTTTGTGTGTCTGCCACCCCTATAGGCAGATCCACCCATGTGTTTCTGGGTCTCCATTATTGCAACAGCCTGGCATGCAGTAGGTGTTTGATAACATGCACACTGAGTGAAGGGATAAATGAATTCACCTAGCGCTGATGGACATCATCAATACTATTTTCTAGTGCTATTCCTTCACTGAGCCGAGCAAACCTTCCTCAATAGAATGGATCCTGTCTCTGAAGGCGGTTGCTCATTTCCTCATCACATTTGCCTCTCTTCTCTAGCTTAAATCTGTCTGTCTGGAAATGAGGTTCCCAAAGCTGACTGTGTAGTCCCAGTTAGGGTCTCACCAGTGTAGTACCTACGACACAATCACCTCCTTCTCAGGGGCTCCAGGTCGATTTGTATGTGGATGGAAACAACACCAGCTGTTGAGATGCAGTCTCACGTTGCAAATGCACGGCTGATTCGCTGCTATTATGACTCCGAATCCTTTCGCAGAGAGAGCCTCCCAGCAGCATCCAGCAATGCTTAAGATTTGTTTTCCCCACATGCATTGCTGTGCTGTTTTTCAAATTGAATTTCATTTTGTTATTTCCTGCCTATATTTCTCACCGCTCTGGAATCATTTTTATTATGTGTGATTTCTCGCTGATGTTAAGAACATTTCCCAATTTTGCATTTTCTAGAAAGTTCATTAGGGTGATGTGGGCTTCTTTTTCAATGTTATTGATAAAACAATCAAAGGAAATCAAACCTAACATTGACCCTCATGATTTCCACTAGAAACCTCTCCAGGGGTTTCCGATGCCATGTGTCACTTAGGACTTTTCAATCCATTTTCTCTCTAAGCAGGATTTCTCACCCAGTGAAATCGTCACATGGCACAGGCAATTGGAGAAACTGCGTCTTTTTCTTTGCCTTTCCTTTTACCATTGGGTAATAAAAACGACATCAACAAGTTCATCTGGCATGAGATTCTGTGAATAAGCCAGGCATGGCTCCACTGTTCTCCAGAGATTCTGTCCCTTTCATTCTTCATTTCTGTTGTATCATTTTGTGCCCCACAACAACGACAACAACCCTTGGTGCACCCGGGAGCACCACCCTCAGATCTTCCACATACCTGGTTTGTAGATAAACCCCAATTTAATACTTCCTGATGCTTCAAAATCCCCAATTCTCTACTATATTTTAACAATTTGCACAACAAAACAAAGGTAGCTTATGCCCTGCTCAAAATTAATACAGTGTGTACATCTTAGCCAAACTCTTTCAGAAGTCCCTGCAGGAGTTCATTTATTCATATATATTTTTTCAAACAACTTGTACTTATTTTTTTAATCACCATACATGAATACTCGAGGACATACCCAGATTTTGGGTAAAATGAAAAATACAGCAAAGTAAAGCAGAGACCACTGCAAATATTAGGGTGGGCTGGTTATTTGGATTGGCCTTGGGATTTTTCCTTCTGATTTTTTATTTTTATGACATTCATAAAGCATTTTGCAAGCACGCAACTCACGGGCTGGACTTCGTCAGGGGCAACCATCTTAGGGGTCCAGCATGAATGCCACAGGCTGCAGGTTGTAGGCAATCCCCCAGCACCCCGTGCCTCCACCCCTTTCTTTCCCACTCAGAGAAGTAAGTCAAAGTCTAAGTGATATGGACTGATGTTGTGATCACAGACTTGACTCCACTGTAATATGGATAAACAATGTCAATCCCCAAGCTGAGAGATTTTAATCAGCATTCATGACAGTATGGCTGTAGCACCCCAGTAATATCCACAGGTTTACGCTATTCAATATCCCGACAGGTGAGTATTCCCAGTAATGACCTTCTGCAGACAGTGGGCTCCCTCAGGACATTCCCATCCCTTCCCTCCTCAGAGAAGAACCCCCTCACCTTTCTTAAGTGATGACCACTCACAGGTCAGAAAGAACTCCAGTTAAGGAAAAGCAAGAAAACCTGGAAAATAGAAAAGGAGTCACATGGCTAGAGGCATGCAAGTGTTTTGCTCAAAAAAAAAAAAAAAAAAAGAGAGACAAATAAGTTATAAAACCTATAAGTTAGTGGACTTTTCATCTATCTCTGACAGGTTTCTGAAATGGATATTTAAATGAGGGTTTTAAGAAATTAAAAAAGAAGGCCAGGCACGGTAGCTCATGCCTGTAATCCCAACACTTTGGGAGGCCGAGGCAGGCGGACCATCTGAGGTCAGGAGTTCGAGACCAACCTGGCCAACATGGCAAAACCCCGTCTCTACTAAAAATACAAAAATTAGCTGGGTGGTGGCTGGTGCCTGTAATCGCAGCTACTTGAGAGGCTGAGGCAGGAGAATCGCTTGAACCCAGGAGGAGGCAGTTGCAGTGAGCCAAGATCGTGCCACTGCACTCCAGTCTGGGAGACAGAGCCAGACTCCGTGAAAAAGAAAAAGAAAAAGAAAAAGGAAGGAAAAGGAAAAAGAAAAGGAAAGATGCCTAAGAGATATTATCAGGGCAATCCCAGTTGTTTTTGTGATAGGCTAACCAGTAAGGATCATGAAAAAGCCATGGTTGCCTCAAAGCTGGCTTTTAATAAGGCAACTGACAGTCTCTAAGAGTAGCTATATGGGCTAGATGGAAGATGTGGTCAAGATAAAAACTGAAATAGTAGGTTAAAACTCACAGTAGTGTCATACAGAAAGGGTACAGGTAGTACTGGCCAATGTAATATGGTTAGAAAAATAATGAGATACTACTTCATAGATACTATTGAAATGCAACTGAGAAACACCACATCTGAAATAATAAGTTAACTCATTATGTTGCCAAATATAACTCAACAAAAGTCAAACTTTCTATATACCAGCAATACCAATTTAAAAGCTTCACATATATGTGTCTGCATAGCAGGAGATGGTATATCCTAATTACAATTATAAAATACCTAGAAGTAAATATAATAAAAATGTTCGAGAGTCATGTGAAAAAAAATTGTACTGAAAGACATTTTAAAAAAAAAACCCTGACTACATGAAGGAATACAACAAGTTCCTGGATAGGAACATTTAAAATCATAAAGATGTCTAAGATGAATATGCCCATAACAAAGTAACCTAAGAAGCCAATGAAATCCCAATCAAACCCCAATGTAATTTTTACAAAACTGGGTAAGTGGATCCTCAAGATCATCTTAAATAAAAAGTAAATGTATAAGAATAGCTAAGACAATTTAAAAAATAACGAGGATATTTGCCCTATTCTATAATAATTAGAATAGTGCTATATTGGTGAAGTGTACAAAGTTTTCATTTAAATATACGGATTTAGCTTATGAAAAATGTGACATTTCAAGCTAGAAAAATACCTCTTCAACAGACAGTGTAGGGATAACATTTTAGCCTTTTGTAAAGAAAAAATAAATTACTATATACCTTATATAAAAAAAACAGATTCCAAAGAGATAAAGGAGTAAAGCTTTCTTTTAATCATCTAAAAATATTAAAGAAAAATATGGAAAACACTTTTATAAGCTTGGGGCAGGGAATCCTTTCCAAGATTCGATACAAAACCAAGGTACCATATACAATGTATTGAATGTAAATTACATTTCAATAAAAAATTCCACTAGAAAAGAATGCCACAAAGGAAAAAATATCAAATTTGACTACATAAATATCCAGAAATGTGAAATATCTATGCGGTAAAAGAAAATATAAACAACATGGAAAGAAAAGTAACAAACAGGAATAAAATTTTGCACCATATGTAATAGCTAAAAAATTAATGATCAGATCTACACACACACGTACACATATATAAAAAAGACAGCAACCCAATTATTAAGGTTATGGCCAGGAAATTCACAGAATAAATAAATGAACCATGAATAACCATGTTCAACCTTGCTAATAATTGAATACAAAAACAGAAATTAAATTGCACTGTATTGTATTGAATATAATAATCGAAATTAAAACAATGAAATATTTTTCCAATTGTGATAAATAACGGAAAAGATTAATAATATTGATTGTTAAAGAGGCTTCAGGGAAATATCATGCAATGATGGTCAGAGTATAAATTTGTAAAGTCTTTTCAGTGATAGCATTTTGGCATTGTCTACAAAAATTTTAAATATGCTTAGCCTTAGGCCCAGCAATTCCCTTTCCAGGAATCTAACTAACAGATACACTTGGAAAGATGTACAAGGATTTCACTGAAGCACTGTTTATGTTGGTGAAACACTGGAAGATTCCTAAGTGTCTATCACTGCGGGAATGATTGGATACAGTTTGGTATTATCTCACTATATAATACCAGTTACAAAAGAATACATGTAATATCACCAACAACTTATAAAGCAATACATGCACTATTGTTAAAATACATGTGTGTCTGCGTGTGTGTGTGTGTTTGTGTGTGTGTATGAATGTCAATAGGAAAGAGATTTGAAAGATCTAAATCAAATTATTGACAATGATTATCTCTGGGGATGGGAATGGAACTGGGGATATTAGGTAGTGGGTAGGAGAAAGATATTTGCACATTTTAGTTTTTGCATTGTTTGACTCTTTTTTTTTTTTTTTTTTTTTTGTGAGATGGAGTCTCGCTCTGTCACCCAGGCTGGAGTGCAATGGCACGATCTCAGCTCACCGCAACCTCTGCCTCCTGGGTTTAAGCAATTCTTCATCTCAGCCTCCCGAGTAGCTGGGATTACAGGTGCACACCACCACACCCGGCTAATTTTTGTATTTTTGTAGAGATGGGGTTTCACCATGTTGGCCAGGCTGGTCTTGAATTCTTGACTTCATGATCCACCCACCTTGGCCTCCCAAAGTGCTGGGATTACAGACGTAAGCCAGCATGCCTGGCCAACTCTTTTATGTATAATATTTTTGACATCATCACTGTGCCACAGCAGCTTGAAAAACAATGGCATGACCACATAATGTTGTGTCTACAGTGCTAAAAACAGAAGCTACAAGATGTTGCCAGTGGGAGAGCACTCCATGGGCTGGCATGCCCAAAGAAGGCATTGATGGAAGATGAAAGCTGGATGTGGAGCCCCAAAAATATGTATGATTGGAATAGGTCAAGGGAAAGAGAGGTAAGGCATCCCAGAGAGGGTGACTACATCCACCAAGTCATGCCTACTTCAAAGTCATCCACAGCAACAGGTGCTAATGACACTTGACAAAGAACATTTTATTCATTCATCAAGTATCTATTGAGGATCAACTGTGTACCAGGCACTGTTGCAGGCATTCATTGTTATCATCATCATCCTCAAAAAGTATATGATTGTGTTAGTCTGGGATCCCAGAGAAACAGAACGAACACACCCAGAAATAATGTTTTACCTGCTATCTGGGCATCGTTTAGCCTAGTCAAGTCAACACATAAAATTAACCAACACTCTTATGTAGACCAATCCATGGGGAAAAGGCATTTTCAATGCTGGTGGTAATATAAATTTGTAAACTATTTTAGAGGTCAATTCACTTCTTGAAATTGTGTCCATTTTAAAATTGGGTAGATCTTTGGACCCGGCAATCTTATTTCCAGGACTTTATGCTAAGGTCAGGGATATTCATGGAGATTTATTGACAAAGATTTACAGCAGCTTCAAATGTCCAGTAACAATAAGCAGGAAGCTAAATTGAGGTCCATCTGCATGATGGAACATTATTCCATCATTAACATTATGTTTTGGAGGCATATTTAACAAGGGAAAATGTACACACTATTTAGTAATATCAGAAAAGCCAGTCACAGAACACTCTTTATAGTAAGATTGAAATTAGATTTCAAATTTTAATTTGCATAAAATGACAGGAAGGATTTGCACTGAAATGTTAAGTTGAGTAGAGATATGGTAAGTCATTTTTATTTTCTTCTTTAAACCCTTTCAGTATTTTTCCATGTTTTCTATAATTGAACTATATTACACTATATTACTTTTGCAATAGAAAACAACCAACATATGGAAATCAGGACAGATAATAAGAGCCAACACTCCTATGGCTCTTCTCAGAACTGGGAGTTATTTTTTAAATACATCATCGCAAGTCACCCTCCATGTGCTGGGCGAGGTGTTCATGACAGGGAAATGAGGAGAGACCAGGCACCAGCCTTTCTTTCTGGGAGTTTCCAGTGAAAGACAAGCAATTTTATCTCACATCAAGAACTCTGCAGGAAGGAGGCCATGGTTAAGTCTGCAGTGAAGGGCAAAGAGTGAGGGAGTATTACAAGGGAAATCCCAAGAAAAGCTCCCCTCTCCACTGGATGGCTGGAGACTCCTGTTGAAAGGAGGGAGGTGACATGAGCAGGTTAGACAAGAGAGACCACGGGCCTGGGGTGGGGGGCACTCAAACCCCCAAGAGCTCCTGTTTGATATTCTAACCCAAAGGTACGGACCACAGAACTTCTCATCCTTGTTGTTCTGTGTTTTTGTTTTCCATTTAAGGTGGCTCACACCTGTAATCTCAGCACTTTGGGAGGCCGAGGTGGGTGGATCACCTGAGGTCACAAGTTCAAGACCAGCCTGGCCAACATGGAGAAACCCTACCTCTACTGAAAATACAAAAATGAGCTGGGTGTGGTGGCGCATAGCTGTAATCCCAGCTACTCAGGAGGCTGAGACAGGAGAATTGCTTGAACCCAGGAGGCAAAGGCTGCAGTGAGCCAAGATCACACCACTGCACTCCAGCCTGGGTGACAGAGCGAGGAGACTCTGTCTCAAAAACAACAACAACAACTATGAACATGAGGTGGAAATTTAGGAAAATAAGGCCGTTGGAGAGAAGCAAGGCCCAGGACACCTGGAAAGGTGCTCTGGGAGGCTGCAGCCATGCGCCTCTCCTGGCCCTGCCCAGGAAGAACAGGCAGCCAAGGCTCTGCACAGCCCCAGCCTGGGGCGGACAAGCTCCAACCCAAACAGCCTGCCTGGTTTCAGGCTATTTGCTTGGGGTTGCTTTTCCTTAACTGCCTTGGCACAGTCCCCTGGAAGCCTAAATAGAATGTTCTAGAAGATATGGTCATTGCTTCCTAAGGTTTTGAATCTTTCCATCAGCAAATCATGGCCCTGCCCAGGAGCTGAGATGGAGCAGACATGGCAAGGGAGGCTGAGCTCCGCTGAGAGGGTAGAACCACTTCTGGGTGAGAGGTCAGAGGGGAGTGGGCGAGAGAAGTGGAGAGACACAGAGAGATAGAGAGATACAGAGAGAGAGACACACAGAGAGATAGAGAGATACAGAGAGAGAGAGACACAGAGAGAGAGAGAGGGACAGAGACACACATGGAGAGAGAAAGAGACAGAGATACAAAGAGAGAGAGACACAGAGAGAGAGAAGGAAAGACAGAGAAACAGTGACAGAAAGACACAGAGGGAGAGAGAGAGACACAGAGGGAGACAGAGACACAGAGAGACAGAGAGACAGAGAGATACAGAGGGAGAGAGACACAGAGAGACAGAGGGAGACAGAGAGAGAGGGAGAGACAGAGACACAGAGAGAGACAGACACAGAGGGAGAGAGAGACAGAGAGAGATGGAAAGACAGAGAGAGACAGAGAGAGACCAAAAGACAAAGAGAGAGACAGAAGGAGAAAGAGAGAGACAGAGAGAGAGAGGGAGAGACAGAGAGACAGACAGAGAGAGAGAGACAGAGAGGGAAAGAGATAGAAAGACAGAAACAGAGAGAGACGAAGAGACACAGAGGGAGGAAGAGACAGAGTGAGAAAGAGAGAGAGACAGAGAGAGAGGGGGAGAGACAGAGAGAGACATACCAAGAGACAGAGAGAAAGAGAGAGAGACAGAAAGAGAGAGAAAGAGGGAGAGACAGAGAGCGAAAGAATGACAGACAGAGAGAGAGGAAAGACGAAGAAGAAAAGAGGCGGGGAGTGAAGGGAAGGGGAGCTGAGGAGGGGAAGGAAGAGAAACCAGAGGACCAGGGCAGGAAAGTGGGGGAGCAAGAGAAGAAATGGGGAAAGATTCTTATTTCCAGTGAAGTGTTAAAAACTACCTCATGTTTTTGGAGCAAGTTCCCGAACAAATGTTCTAGACTGAACCCAGCTTCACTCACTGAAATGAGATTCACGTTAACCAATAAGCTAGATGACTCTGCTTACTTGAAGGTAGCAAAGCTTTTATATGTTTTATTTGGCAGAATGTCATCACTGCCAAGATATTTCATCTGTGACTCCAGAATACACTGTGACACAAAGACCAAAAACAACACAATTCACACATACACACGTATCATATGTGTGTGTGTGTATATATATATATCTTGTATATATATGTGTGTGTATATATATATGTATATATATATCTTGTATATATAAAAGATCTTGTGTTTCACAGCCAAGTGGTATTTGCAGTGGGTTCTTGGCCCAGCCCTTGATGATCTGATGTCTTGTTTTCTATGTGAAAATAATAAGCCAATAGTCATTGGTTTTCTTGAATTAATTTGCTTAAGGAAAAAAATTGCACATTCCATTTAATACCTCATTCTGTACTTATAAACATTACAACAAGCAAACTCCAAAGACAAGTAAAATTGAACTACTGTAAAGACTCTGTATATAAATTATTTTACTCTATGTCCCTTATTCATATAGGACATTAAAAATACTTTTCACAACTAAGTTTTGTCCTTTAAAAAGGCTTATCAAAACAACATCACTAAGGACTTGAGTATTTTGTTATATGTGTACAATAAAATTATACCCTTTTTTGTATTTGAGACTATCAGCTGTACTTTGTGATCCTCTTGATCTTGTGCCAAACTAAATTCAATTTCAAAGCAATCAAAGGCAAAATTTAGTGCACAATAGGAAGTCTTACTAAAATTGTGAGAGGTGTCTTCCTGAATAGAAACATTGGTGATAAAAAAATGACAACCCCAAAATATGGCACTTGGTAGCTGAGATGTTGCAGAAATGCTGTCCATCCCTCCTATCTGTCTTCAGGAAGGGAGGGCTACCCCTGGTCCTCTGCCCACTTCCTCATGAATTTCTTGGCGAGCTGTTGCCTAAGTTTGGATCAGTTCCACTGGGCAACCAGCCTGCCCTGCTCCCAGGCCTGATGACTCACAGCAAGACCTCCCAACGTGTGCCTCCTCCATGGATGCCCGGCACCCGCCAGCCAAAGCCATCAAGCCTGCACAGACCTGGGTGGGAGGCTGAGCACTGACAAACATGCTCTCCTTAGCCAAACTCCAGCCGGGCTCCTCAGAGCCCCTTCTCGACTAAGCCTCAGTCTTGGCCTAAAGACTCCAACAAACACTAACATAGTTTCTAATGGCTCAAGGCCACATGCCTATGCCTACGATGACCTCCTGAAAATGCCTGCCTGAGAAAACTCAAGGCTGCCAAAAGCATTTACTGCTTGTTCCAGCCAACACCTGAAGACAAAACCCCCATCTCCCCATCTCTGTGGGAAGGTAGAAACCAAACTTCAAACTTCAATAAGCATGTTAGCAAACCCAGATGGCTCCACATAAGCCAAACCTCTCCGTACTGCTTTTTGCAATTTTCACACTTCTTTGACTCTACTGAGTCCCCACTCACCCCCCACTCACTCATTCTCCTTTTAAAACAACCAGTCATGTCTGCACAAATCAGAGTTGAGTCCAGTTCATGCCAGGCTCTCTTCTCTACTGCAATAGCTACTGCTGAATAAAATCTGCCCTGACCCCTTTGACCAGGGTCTAGCTTTGTTTACCTTTGACAGCACACAGCAGTCCAACTTCAGACACATAAGAGGCTTTGCCCAGAGGTTGGGCTGGGCCATGTTGGGGCAGGCACTTGGTCCTTTCTGTTCTCACTTCCGTGTCTACACAGCACATTAGCCAGTGTCCAGGTAAAGATCTACCCTCACCCCATGGCATGACTCATGTCTGTGACCAACAGAGGCCCACAAGATATGTTCTAGTGCAACACAGCCAACCCGGGAGCCCCTGGGTGGTGGCTGCAAAGGGGGGCCTACTGGCCTGCCCCACCACCACCTCTACCCAGGAAGACCAAGACCCTCACCTCTCATTTCCGTGGCTGAGGAGCCATTGGACCAGGCCGTCCACTTGTTCCTGTGCCTGCTGATTTCCTGGACTCTGCAGACGTAATGCCCTTGATCGGAGGGCTGCAGTGTCAAGACGGAGAGCCTGTAGAGCGCCCCCCGCTGCTCCTCCAGCAGGCGCAGCCTCCGCCGTTTGGCGCTGCGGCTGAAATTCCCATAGTACTGCACCACCCGGAGCTTGGTCATCTTCACCATCAAGGCCTCCTGGGAGTCGGAGGAGTGTGCAAAGAACCAGCGCACGGCCAGCAAGCTGTCCTTCCGCCTTTTCTGGGAGACGTGGCAGAGGAGAGTGGCATTCTCCCCCTCCAGGTAGTCAACCACGGGCCCCGGGGACACAGTGACATTGAGGGCCGCACAGACCTCTGCAGAGAAAAAGGGGAGAAGAGAGGATGAGGAGGGCCCCAAGTCCCCCTGTGGGCAGTCCACAGTCGAGGAGCCAGGAAATGCCTCCACACACTGGGCATCCTGGTGCTCTGCCTGGCCAGAGAAGTAGGCGGCCCCTCACCTCTCCAGAGGAGGGGTTCTTCTGGGGGTGAGCCTCTGTGGGCCCCCACTGTCTCATCTATGGGACCACCCTGTCCATGTGGGATGCTAAACAATGACCTCCTGACCCAGAAGTATTTTTCAAAATTTTGTAATTAGTTGCTGACGTTTAAAATTCAAATTTCATGTAAAAGATTTAGATTTTTGGAATTTCTTAAAAATGTCTAGCCCACATCCAACCCCCCACCACTCCCCACACCTCACCACCCGGCCCCTGCCCCTCCCCAAGGCCTACTTTTATCAGTTTTGTCCCTGGCCTGATGTCAGCTGTGCTGTGGGTGGGGAGCCACCCTGGAGCAGGGCAGGGTAGGGCCCTCTCTCTGGTGGCCTGTCCACCAGGAAGCTGGGCCCCTTTCCCTGACTCTGCTATTTCAACTGTACCCAGGGCAGATGAGTAGTAACGTCGGATGTGAGCTGGGACAACAGGGGTTGCTTGGTTTCCTATTTGTAGGATCCATCGTCTCAGAGTTGAAGAGCAAGAATAAAGAATGATTAAACCCCAGGAAGAGGAGGGATGAGAGACTCTCCCAACAACCCAAAAGACACTTTGGAATTCCAGGCCCCATCCACAACTTCCTGTCCTTCGGTTCCTTAGTTAAAACCAGCCCGAGGGCTGCCCACTCCCAGCCACTGTTCTGCCCCTGAGCTGACCTGTGATGGAGCCACCCCAGCGCCCACTCCACCACCCAGACCAGCAGACCTCAGAGAGGCCAACTGCTGAAGTCTTCTCCCAGGAGCCACGATTAATGGTGCACCCTGGACTGCCCAGTGCGACCAGGCTGCCCGGTGCTCACAGCACAGCCCTCTGGCAGGCAGGGCCCGAGAAAAGATGCTTTGCACAGGATGCCTGGAACCTCTTTCTGCCAAGTCAGGGCTGTCTTCTCACCAGGTTCCATGTCCCCACCCCTGTACTGCCCCATGTATCACTCCAGGAAGCCATTCGCCTCCACCCCACCACACAAGCAGGTGTCCCCATGGTCATCCCAAAGCACAGCTTTCAGTCCCCAAATGCCACCATCTGGTAACAGAAGAGGGCTTGGGCCCCAGATGTCACAGCCACCAAAACCTTTGACCCCTGGGCAGTGCTGCAGGGAAGCAAGGAGGAAAGTGGAAAAACAGATCAAGCAAGATCTGAACATTTGACAAGGAGGCTGTGGAGCAGCAAGCAGGCGGCCCTGTGGTGGGCTGGGGGAGGGATGGTAGATACAAACTATTCTTCATTGTAAAAATCCAGGCAACAGGTCTTCCTCCTATACAGTTTCCACTATTGATTTAATAACTGAACACCTCAAGACAGATGATTTGAGGATCATTTTTCCTTAATTTTCTTTCTCATCTCTCAGAAGACAAGCACTAGCCCACAGGATATTCAAGGGTAATTCCATGAGCCTTGACTTCATCACACCCATAAAGTCCCTTTTGTCATACAACGTTCCATTCACAGGTCCCCAGGGATTAAAACACCAAAGTCTTTGATATATATGGAAGTGAGCTCAGAAGAAAAAGGGTTAAGTCTCAGCTGGACTCTCCGCTGGATGGGTATGAGGTCTTCTATGTCTACAGTGATGCGGGAGATACTTAGGGCTGCAGACTAATGTGTAGCCAAAGGAGGGACCCACTCTGGTAGCAATCCCACTGTCATCAGAAGCCCCTCCTGCAAGGCAAATGAAGAGGAATTGGCCCCACCATTCCCCCTGCATCTTGCCCACCTGGCAGGCACCTGGCCCATGGGCCATGTTAAATTAGTCAGAAGACATTTCTTCCTCACTGCTGAAGCCCTGTGTGAAGTCCACACAGCTCCCACGGCAGGAGCTCCCTGGTGAGGAATGCAGCAGCTGGGGGACACTGGCTGACCCAGCTCCAACAGCTGCCGGGGTTGGGCAGCCAGAGAGAGCAGCAACGATGCAGCAGCTGGCTTCCAGAACTGAAGTCCAGCCCCACCCCGCCCTCAAGAGCTTCCCAGTGGAGGCCAGGAGAGCTGAGAAAGGCAGGAAATTGAAACGAGATGGGTGGGATGAGAGTGCAGCCGGGACCCCACGCCCCAGGCTCCTCCTATTAATGCTACATGGAAGAGGGATTATTTATAGTGACTGAAACCAGAAGGATGTGCCAAGTGCTCCAGTCCCCATGGGAGGCCAGATTTCTTCCTGGAGGCAAGCTAGTAACCCTTCCACTTCTGTGGCTCAGGACAGGGTCGGGGGCTCCCAGGAAAGGGAAAGGACTATTCTCTAGCCTTCCAGGATGAACCCTCTTTTTCTATCGGCGCACCTCCCTGCCTTCATTTTGCCCCATATTCTCTTACAAACGGCACAAACTTCTGTTTCTTCTACCAAAGTGCAAAGACCTTTGTTATGGGTTGAATTGTGTCCTCCCAAAATTCATATGTTGAAGCTTTAGCCCCAGGACCTAAGAATGGGACTGTATTTGCAGATAGGGTCTTTAAAGGAGTAATTAAATTAAAATAAAGTCATTAAGCTGGGCCCTAATCTAGTATCAATGGTCTTTATAAGAAGAGGAGATAAGAACACAAACACACAGAGGGAAGACCCTGTGAAGACACAGGGAAAAGGCGGCATCTCCAAGCCAAGGAGAGAGGCCTCAGGAGAAACCAACCCTGCCAGCACCTTGATTGGATTTCCAGACTCCAAAATGTGACGTTTCTGTTGTGTAAGTACCCCAGCCTATGGTACTCTGTTATGACAGCGTAAGCACACTAATCCAGCCCTGTTCACAGCAAGCTTCATTCCAGCCCTCTACCTACACCTTCAGCACCTGGAGGTGGGTGGTGTGGTTAGAACTCTGATGGCCACAGGCCCCCGCCAAGTCCGAAAGCTTTGCTGGAGGACACAAGCTATTCAGGTTGTGGGGTCCCTGTGCCTGTGACAAGCCTTCTCAGCAAAGCTGGGTGCCTTGAGTAACATTCTTCTCTTCCCCAGCCCTGCCTTAAACCCAGCAAAGGTGGCACATGTATCCAGGCAACTGTGAGATGGGGCAAGGCAGGAGGGAGGAGAGGGAATGCAGTTAGGGCACCCAGGGGCTGGCAAATGTGAGCCAGTTGGGTGTTTATTTCAATACTAAGAGAGAGGTAGTCCGTTATCTTCCCCCGCAGTCATCAGGACCATAGGGCTCAGCAGAGGGAACACCAATGGCAATCAGAGGACAGGACAAGGGGAAGCAGGTGCAGCAGTGTCCAGAGGCAGGAGACAGGGTACAGGGCCCCCGGGAGCCCAGACTCTTCCCTCTGGATCTCAGTCTGAATGACAGTCCATGCATGCCCAGCTTGTCAGAGGGGCAGGACCTGATGGTGTCACTCGCCCCCTCCTCCACCAGGTAGATGATGGAGCAGCCAGGCAGGGCAGATCCTCCCTCTCCTGGCCTAGGAAGGATTGCCAAAGTCACTCAGGCCCGAAGAAGAAATTAATTTCTTGTTTTGTGACCCTGTGTTGCAGAGAATTGAGGTGGGAGGGAGACCCATCGTCCCCCTCCCCGTTGTACCTCTCCACTCACAGTTCCTGCTTCCTCCAGCTCAAGCCTCATGCAGCAGGCATGTTGTGAAGAAGAAGACAACATTCCTGACCTTGTGCAGTGGACAGTCCAGTGGGTAAGGCAGCCACTCATTGGGGAAAAGACATGGGAGAATATAACTACAGTGTCACATGCCACAGAGAAAAGTGCAGGGTTTAAGAAAATCATGGCAAGATCCTGATCTAGACTTCGGGGTCAGGGGAAGGGACTCTGGGGATGTGAGCTTGAGCTGAAGACTCACTTGCAGCTAATGAAATAAAGTTCAAGGCAGCAACAAGGAATGATTTCCAAGGAGGGAGCCCCACCTCTGCAAATGTTGTGAGGCAAGAGGGACCCTGTACAGGCTGGAAATGGAAAGGTCAGTTCATCCTGGTGAACTGTACCCCACTGGGCCCAACAGCCACCCTTGCCAACGCATGATCCTCAGAAGGCATTCCCTACCCCAGTCAGGTTCCCCAAGGCCACTTTTTGAAGGAGGAATATAACAAAACTGATAGGGAAGAGACTGATACAAACAGAGGGACAGGATTCCTGCTGCAGCAAATCCCATGTCTCCAACAAGCACCTGCTCTGGGACTTGGTAGTCCTGGGCACCACATGGGCTAAGCACTGGATGTTTATGGTCCCAGGCCTTCTCTGGTAGTTGCAGAGAAACGATGAGACACAGAAGCAGTGGCTTGGTGGGGCTGAGTAGAGAGCCAGGGGCTGGCATCTGACAGAACCAGGCCGGAAACCTGATTCTGTTAGGTGTGAGCCTCCTGGAGTTTCAGTTTCTTCATCTGAAAAATGGGAAAAGGATGCCTTTCACAGTAAGCATAGGCTCCAATGCAAAAGCACCTTTAAAATACAGATAGAGTTTGCATGCCCTGAGACTGGGGAGGTGGGAGCAATAGAAAGTGACATGCACACTGTCCTGTGAGTACAGTGGGCTTCGTGGGCCCACGACCTACAGGCACACAGGACCCCATGGTTGGAAGGCCTCACACCCCAACATGGTTTAATCTCTGCTGTTGCTATCTTGAAATTTTAATACATTTTAACAAGGAGCCTCACATTTTCATTTGACACTGGATCCCACAAGCGATGTAGCTGGTCATGTTTGTAGACGAATCTCAAATTCCTGTGGATAAAAGTTAAGGTGTCTAACCCCCTTGCTTATATTTGAATAATGTCATGAAAAGGACTAACACCACTCTGAAAACAGCCTAGGACACCGTTGTAGCTGAATAGAACAACCTACTCATTGTGAAGTTGGGAGATGGCCACTTCCAGGTGCGGGGAGTAAGGACAACTAGCAGAACAAGGCAGCAGCCTCATCTGGGATGCAGAGGTGGGCACAGTCCCTCGGTTCTGAGCAGGCCAGGGATATGCTCGTAGCTCTGTGCCTCCCACTTCCTCTCTGCCTGAAGAAACTGCACCTGCTCACTTCAGGGAGACCAGAGCCTCTAAGTTTATAAGGAATGCAAACTGTCAGTACTGATCAGCAGCAGTGAGCTTTCTTATTAAAAGGATAGTCTGAATTCATACAGCTAAATCTCTGAAAGAAATACAGTTATATTACTTAACAGTCTTTGGCACCAGGAGCCAGTATTTACTGAGCACTAAGCAGAGGTGATGCCAGACCTAGCCCATGGACTGATTCACTCACATTAGCCTATCATCTGAAAATAGCTCCATCCAGGATAAAAATATCACCTTGCCCAATGATAGAGGCTAATACCTGCCGGGTACAAACTCTATGCCCTTTAGATGTATTTTCTCAATTTATCCTGATACTTTGTTTATTCCCATTTTATAGACAAGAGGACTGAGGTACAGAGAGGCTAAGCCCTTGTTCAAGCTCACATAGTAAGTGGCAGAGCTGGAATTCGAACCTAGGCCATCTTGCTTCAAAGACAGCTCAGCCACCTCTCGAGCCTACAGATTTGCTATCGTAAATATATTGTCTGTCAGTTTTCTTTCCTGTAAAATGAGACATGGGACCAGGTGACCACTAGGGTCCTGCTCAGTCCCAAAATGGAGAGGCAGAAAAGTACAGCAGTTAAGAAGCTGTACTTATGTATAAAATGGGTCTGCCAGCCCCTCCCAGCAGGATCGTGGTGAGGAGTCATGAATGAAGCACTTAGAAAAGTGGGTGGCACACAGTGAGCGTCCCACAAGCAGGAGCTCTTATCATTCTCCAGGGCTGACCATGGGCACAGCCAGGGCAGACTCTAAAGGCTCCTGAATTCCAGCTCTCAAGGCTCCCGAGGGCTCTGGAAACGTGAGAATGCCCTTGATCCCCAGCAAAAGACAATCTCTGGGACACCCACTCTGACAGCTCCTGCAATTAGAAGGTGGTCATGGAGCCTGGGAGAGGAAGGACCACTGGCTGCTGGCTACTCCGCAGAGACCACGAGAACTGGCCCTGCCCACCAGTTCAAGGCAAACTTCTCATCATTTTTCCAGCCGAGACAGTGACAACTGGGAAAAGGTATATTTCCCGCAGCAAGGATTTCAGGTTCACTGGGAGCCTGGCTGCACTCATAGCTGGGGGACAGTGGATGGATTTCTTCCCACTGTTATCCAAGTGCCTCCTCCTCAGACTGGGATCTATGGATTAATGCTGGCTCAAATGCCAGCTCTACACTTTGGTAGCCAGATCACTCTTGGAAAATGACTTCTGAGCATCAGTTTCCTAATTTTCAAAACAATGGCAACACAGTTTAGTGGTTATTGACAGAGCCCAGAGCCAGGCTTCCTGGGTTCAAATCCCAGCTCCACCACTTACAAGCCTACTGAATTAAGGCAAGTCCGTTCATGGGCCTGAGCCTCAGTTTCCTCATCTATAAAACAGGGATAATAATAGCACCTCCTTCAGAGGTTATTGGTGAGATTAACCAAGTTCATGTTTTTTTTTTTTAATACTTGGATATATAAACGTGTTGTAGTCATTATTACTTGGAAGTGTTGTAATTAAATGAGATAGGCCCAGATAGGCACCCAGGGAAAGTGACCATCGATACCTGTATTATTACTATTATTCCAGCCAGTACGGCCCCTGCTGCCCTGAGGCAGCCAGACAGCGCTCTGGGGAATAAAGAGGGAAAATTCTTAAGACACTTACAAGTGGGAGCAGTAAAACCCGAATGAAAGCCATTAGTGTGGACCAAGAAGTTGTCCTCAAAGCAGGGTGCTGGTGGAGAGGCGTCGCTGCATCCAGCCGTGGATGCCCCTCTCACCAGGCCTGGTCACCTCAAAAGGCCCACGATCAAGTCCCCGTTCCCCACCTCCTGGCCAAGGCAGATCCAGCCGCTCCTGACTTGTCTTCGGAGTAACTCTCCAAAGAGAGTGAAAGGGAAGTTGCTGCTCCGAGGAACCTGCCAAGAGTTGTGTGTCCTGACTGCCGTGGAAAAAAGGAAAGCGAACCACCAACTTGGGCTGCGCTCCTGCTGCATCTCCCCTCGGGGCCTGCCGCCGGGAAGATCGCGGCTGCTGCGAGAGTACCCAGCCCCAGGCGAGGTCGGGACGGGGACCGCGCTCACGGGAGGCGTCCTCTGAACCTTGGGGAGGCGCCGCTGCGCCCGCCAGACCCTCGGCGAGCCCACCGGAGCGCGCTGGCGACAGTGACAGCGCCGCCCCCCGCCCGCGCCCGGAGGTGGCGGGGCCTCCCCACCAGGCCCGGAGCCCCGGCCTCCCCGGCGCGGCCGCCCGGCCCCCACCCTTCCCGCTCCCGCCTGGCCCCGCCGCGCTTACCCGGGGCCGGAGCCCGCGCCAGCAGCGCGGCCGCCGCCAGTGCCAGCAGCCGCATCTCCCCGCCGCCGCCCGGCGCTGTGACGCGGGAGAGCGCCGCCGCCTGGCCCGGCCGCCGCCAGCCCGCCCCGCGCCCGCGCCCGCGCCCGCCCCCGGCCCGCCCCTTGGGCCGCCTGCCACGCCGGGCCGGGGCTGCTGGGTCCCTAGGCCCGCACCGGGCGCGGGAGCCGCCGCGCGATCCGTTCGCTCCAGGATCTGTGGCGTCTCCTTTCAACAGCCCCATTTCCCAGATGAGAAAACTGAGTTTCTGCAAGGTGATCGCTGGTGACTCACAGAACACACAGGGGCAGTGCGACCGGCGGTCCTCTGCCCACAGATGCACTTATTCCTAAGGGAAGGCGGGATCTGGGAGCCAGGGGGTGGGGGCGCGTCCAGGGAACCTCTGGCCTGAGACTCACCTGCTGGTCGTGGGCCTCCTGCGCTCACTCCACAGGACCCTCGGGAGCCAACGAGCAGCTGAGGGGGAAGAAGCCCCTTCTGCTGCCCTGAAATGGAGGGCGGGGTCCGAGGTGCTAACCCTTGGAAAACTGAGAGGGTCCACACAGACCAGCCCAGAATATGTGGAAACTATTAACAAAAGTGCCCATTTACAGTGCCTCAGCCAGGCCTGGGCTAAAGTGATTTTCCAGATGCTATTGAACCCTGCCGCGGTCAGGCCCTGGGACAGTTCTGTAATCTCCATGCCTCAGTTTCCTGCACCTGTAAAATGGGGAAATGGGCCCACCCCTTCTGGGGTGTTTAGGAAGACCAAGTTACACCATTCCCATTAACGCATTGCCCCAGCACCCGATTCACGGGTGTCAGTGAACACTACTATTATTACTATACATAAGGAAGCAGAAGCAGCCACATGAAAGAGACCCATGTCACACAACCACGGAGCCCTGTCACTCCGAGCCAATGCCTGGTCTCTTTGCCACTGTTCTAAACTTAGGGTCTGAGCCTAACCCATCTCCAAGTAAGAAAACCACATGTTAGGTCTATTCTGTGTGTGTCTATCAGGAGAGGTCTTTGTGGAGTTCCAGTGAGGGGTAGCAGCAGCTAGCAGGTGGGCCCTGGTTGGGAGTGGGTCCCTGTAGGAGGAGGAGGAGACAGGGCCCTCATCTCCTTCCCTCTAAGGGAGTGAGGAGGTGTGGGTGGCATGGAAAGAGTGTGCAGCCCACTAGTGTGAGCCCCAAGGCATTCCCCAGAGGGACCATCCTCTTTAGGCACCCCAGGCCAGTGGGTGCAAAGGCTCTGTGACATCTCTGAACCCCAGACACTTCCAGAGGTCTCTGGACCCCATGGGATCCTCCAGCTAGGAGACTCATCTGTGGACCAGGGCCCTGCAGGGACTGGACTGACCATCAAGGCAGCCAGGCTGGAGAAAGCAGCCCCATCTATAATTTGGGTTGGTGGAAGGGCCTGAGGACCTGATAGTGAGTTGGCAACAAAGGTACTTGGCTATCATGCCAAGGACAAGAAGTGAGAACTAGAACTGGGGTTAGACGGACTCCTACAGCCCAGGAATGCAAACTAGAAGCAAGTGAGGCTTCCAGACCAGAGTTTGGAAACCAATTTTATACATGAGCAAACGAGCCTCATGTCCCATCCACATAATGTCCTAGGCCTCATTTTACAAATTAGTAAATTCAGGCTCAAAGAAGACCAGGGACCCGTACAAGGTTCTGTGGGGCACCAAATGTCTGAACTGGGAACTTGGACTCTGACTGCAGACTGTTGACTCAGCCCTGGAGCCTGGGACAGTGTTTGGCAGACTGAGGGAGGATGTCTGAAGAGGAGCACTGGTTCTGAAAGTGGATCTGTGACCCGCTCTGGCTGGGCAACAACCTTGGGTCCTGGAGCAGCACAACCTCTCTGAATTTCATTTGTCAAGTGAAGGTGACACATGTAAAATGGCGTCTTGACATGGCTGTACTAAGAGCAGCTAGAGATGTGGCAGGGCCATTTGGTATCCTTGGTAACCTCCCACCTCAACCTGCTGGTCTCAATTTACTCTCCCAGTTGGTGAAAAGCAGAAGGGACCCCTTAGATGTGTTAGCCACCCTTGGAGGAGGCAACTCCTGCTTTGGTCGTTGTATATTGCTAAATATCCAACTCTCATCGCAAAACAGAGCAGAGATTCAACCTGCCACCCTTGACTTGCTTCGTCTTTACCAAACTGGGGTTGTGCCAAAGATTTGAGGCTAGAAAGTGCTTTTCTTGCACTTTTCTGCTACAGGTAACATTGTGCTGATTTTACAGCTGTGTGCGCTGCTGGTACTTTTCAGCTTCCCATATAATCTAACTGATCATCCTGGTAAAACCTTTGCTGCATGAACACAGGAACAAGGGAATATACTCAGCCCTCATGGGAGACAGAGCCAGTGACCCGGATAAGACTTGGCCTTTCAGCTCTTCTGGACTACATTGGCAAAGGCCTTCCAAATGGTTTTCTTAGCTCTGCTGCCTGCTCACTCATTCACAAGCTTAGGACCATTTGAAAATCCTTCACAGGCTTCTTTGTCCATACCTTGGCTCTATCAGGTCTTACTTTGTACTGAATTGGAAGAATAATACAATCCAATTCTATTTTTTGTTTACCTCATAAAAAGAGGGTGTTCAAACCATTCTAAAGTTGATCCAGATTTCTGTGGACACTAAGCTATATGGAGAGCCTACTCAACTAATCCTGGATTCTACCAGTTGCCACTGAAAGAATCTTAGAAATCCAGATTTTCTCCAACAAGTGCATTCTGCTATCACCTGGCAGGCCGGGGCTTTTCCTCTTTCATTATCCAATTGTTTTAGAACCTGGGTCAGAGATGGAAGAGTACAGCATGGTTTTGTAATGGACCTTGCACACAGCAAATATATCCCTAAACTAAGACCATCAAGCAAAACGAAACACCCCTCTTCTAAGGTGTTTAGCAGATTTCCAAGTGTTACTTTTTCAGTCTAGGTTTCTAAAAGTAATTTTGAATATTTGCTCCTCCCTATTGTTCACAGGCATTTTACAGCTAAAAGCAGTCAGCTACATGCTTGAATTGCCACTAAAAGAGAGTTCACTCTAGAGAAAAGCAGTTATCAGCTGTGACTGAGAGAGCAGGGAAAATATAAGAAAGAGGAGAGATCGTGGTTACAGACAATGCAGCCATCCAGTCAGAAAGATATGCCTAAGGCCCCTGGGGCAGAGTTTACATGAAACCTGCAGCACCGTCTTCTCCCTGCACAACTGGGGAAGGAGTACAGACTGCACTATTTTTCCCGAAATGTACAGAAATGTGAAGCTATAGGCCTGACAGGATGTCTAGATAGAAATAGCTTCTAACCAACCTCATTGGTGACCCCAATAGAGGGGCGTGATTGTGAGCTGATGCCAAGGGCTCTGCAGGCCGGCTGGATGCAGCAACCTGGACCAGCTCCCAGGAAACGGAAAGACATGGCCCCAGATTCCTAGAAGGCTCCAGATGGAGGTGATTGAAATGAGGGAGGGACTAGGAACCAAACAGATGTCTATAAAACTGACCACAAAGAAAACATCTTAGAACTGACCACTGATGTATAAGACTAAAAATCTCAGTCCATGCCGTCTACTTTTATTGAACATTCAATGAGCAAAAGACAGACTGAAGAACTGTTCAGAATAAAAGAGGTTAAAAAGACTTATCAACTAAGTGAAATGTATGATCCTAGATCCTTGATGTGAGATCAGGAAAAAAATGCTAAAAAGGACATTATTGGTATGACTGGCAAATGAACTATATTGTATACTACATATATTTCCTGAGCATGATTATGAAAGAGAATGCCTTTACACTTGTTCTTAGGCAATCCACACTGAAGTATCTGGTGTTAATAGAATGACTGTAAATTACTCTTAAATGGTTCAGCAAAAATAAGAAGTTTATCTATAATATGTATTGTATAATGTATATATGGAAAGAGAGACAGAGACACAGTGAGAGAGAGGCAAATGGGAAAGTCGGTAGATCTAGATAAAGAGCATATGGAATTCATTGTACTATTCTTGCAACTTCTGTAAGTTTTCATTTTTTTCGAAGTAAAACTTAAAACTAAAAGTTGTTTATGACTTTTATGATATCTCAGTGTTTTTATATATATGCTGCTCATAGGCATCATGTAATTATTGATCAGTATCATACATATTACATTATTTCATCTATTGTAAGGTACTATTAATTATAAATTGCTTCCTCCCCATGTCAAAGATGTTACAGTAAATGCAGTTCTGATGTTTTGTGAATCCAAGCAGAAGACTTAGCCTTCAGGGAAATTCCCATTCTGCATTCTTAATAACTTAGAAATAAGGGAATAAGACCTCTGTAAGTCCTCTACAGAGACACAAAGACTCCCAGCTTGGAGCAAGTCTAGACTAAAAGTGTTAGAGAAACAATGGATTGTAACCAAAGCCTAGGATGAGCTAGTCTGACACAGGTGGCAGTTTGACTCCTGTGGAGGTAAAGGCATCAAGCTCTATCAGCATGCGACTGCTGTAAGGCTCTGACTCACTTCCCAGCCCTTGGCATGAAAGCCCATCACCCATCAGGAGAATCTGAATGGCATTCAGTTCCATATTCACAGAAGAGGAAAATCGGTTTCACAAACACCCATAGTCACATTAAACTAATGTTGTTAGTTTGAGTTTTATTGCTGTTTGTAATTGTGTTTAATTTACACATTTGGTTTTTGTTTTGCACTTGTAAAGCAACTATAAGCTTAGCTGTTTGTGTTTGTGCTGCTTTATTTCCACAGCAATAACTGAAGTCAAGGCAGGCTCCATAGGGATGTTTCTTGGCCTTTGAAAAGAATAGTAGTCAAGTTTGCCAAACATTGCTTTAGGGAATTCTCACTCTCTTTTCCCAAGACTGATGGCACCCCAGCTCAGTAGTCCTTGAGGGTGTGCTTGGAGGGACTGCAGTAAGTCCAGCAGCAGATGGTACATAAATCCTCAGGAGTCAGGAGTCATTTGTGAGCCTCTTCACAGAGTCCTTGTGCTTGGCCCAAGCTAGGTGTTAGCGTGGCCCAGTGCAGAGCAGCAGGTAACACACACGCACACACACACACACAAATGTATGCACACACGTGCACACATGAGCTCTGGCTTCTGGTACCCAGGCTGTGGGCTGTAGACCTGACATTTTCATGAATCTCTTTACTCTGTCTTTTCTACAGCTCAGCACATCCTCTTTGTCCCTGTGCCCAGCTCATTTCTCTGTGGGACCTTCTGGTCACAGGGAGGGAAGCTTTTGAGGCTGAAAGTAGCACCACATGCCCACACGCCTGACTCTTTCTGCAAAACCTTCTGACATGTGCCCACATCACCCTCTGTGCTCAGGCCAGAGACCACCCTGTGTTCACCAAAAGTGAGTTGCTTGCTCCCAAATGCATTTATGCTATTACCAGCATTTACATCAACAAATGTGGACAGAGTGCTCACCACGTGCTTGTGCCCCTAAGGACCCCACCTGGGAAGCCTCCCTACCTGAAATGTGGACCTCCCTGAGCCTTTGTGGCTGCTGTCTTCCTGTCTCTGTCTCCTGCTCTTCAGAATCTATATTCATTTTTTCAGGTTGCCGTAATCCACAGGCCAGGTGGCTTAAACTGTAAAAAATGTATTGTCTCACAGTTCTGTGACACAGTCGGAGATCAAGGTGTCACTGGGTTGGTTTCTTCTGAGCTTCTTTTTTCCACTCACTGATGCCATCTTCTCCTTGTGTCTTCATGCAGTCTTCCCTCTGTGTGTGCCTGGGTCCTAATCTCCTCTTCTTATAAAGACTCCAGTCATATTGGATTAGGCACTCCCATATGAATTTACCTCTTTAAACGCCTTAACTCCAAATACAGTCACATTTTGAGGTGCTAGGGATTAGAATTCAACATATGATTTTTTGAGACAGAGTTTCGCTCTGTCACCCAGGCAGGAGTGCAGTGGCACGATCTCAGCTCACTGCAACCTCCGCCTCCCAGGTTCAAGTGATTCTCCCACCTCAGCCTCCAAAGTAGCTGGGACTACAGGCACCCACCACCATGCCCAGCTAATTTTTGTATTTTTAGTAGAGATGGGGTTTCGCCATGTTGGCCAGGCTAGTCTCGAACTCCTGACCTCAAGTGATCCGCCCACCTCGGCCTCCCAGAGTGCTGGGATTACAGGCGTGAGCCACCATGCCCAGCCCTCAACATACGAATTTTGGGAGGACACAATTTAACCCATTACTGAGCACCACAGAAACTCTCATGAAAGGTCTGTCAGGACTCCACCATCTCTGACATGACCCTCATTTTCCCCCACAATCCCCCTTCCAGAACCCCATTGTGATGTCACATTTCAGCTCAAAGCATTACGTGTTATTCTTAACATCTGCCACTTCTCTCTTCCCACCTCTGTCTGCCTTATTGAACTTCATCTTTCCTTCATTCTCTTCAACTTCCACTTCTTCTTGTATGGTCCTGTTGATGCCATCTTGTTTCCGTCCCCAGACTCATCATCTTTACCCACTGTCAACTGAGTTCCCACCCTGGTTCTCTCTCAAGATCTTCCTCTCATAGCTTTCACCCTTGGTAAACAATGAGGACACATCTCAAAAAGAATGATGTAATTTAATTGCCTTTAGTTGGCTGGGCCATCATCTATTATAAAGTGCTCTTAAAATTAAAGCTAATTTAATTCTGAAGAACTAAGGATTAAGAAGTTAAGAGCTGGGGTTCTTACAATATGGCTTGCAGACTACAAGTGTGAACTGAGGAGGTCCCCAAAGTCACTTCTTACTAAGGTAATATTTTGTTTGTTTTTTTTAGAGAGAGGGTCTTGCTCTGTCACCCAGGCTGGAGTGCAGTGTTGCAATCATAGCTCACTGCAGCCTCTACCTCTTTGGTACTAGCCATCCTCCCACCTCAACCTCCCCAGTAGCTAAGAGTATAGGTGCACACAAAGTAATGCTTGATTAAATGTTTTATTGCCTTTTTATTCTAAAAGCTATACTTGATCAATATAGAAAATATAAAATAATAAAAACTACAGAAGAAATAAAATTTATCAACAATTACTAACTAAAAACAATCACTTAGACATTTCATCACTCTAGCAATATTTCTGTTAATAGCTACTTATCTAGTGGATGGAATATTTTCCATGTTATTTCCTAATTAGTCATGTCTAATATAAAAGGAAGTTCTTGAAATCCATCTTATATATTGATCCTTTGATTATTTTTTCCATGATTTTAATTAATTCATTTGCACTTTCAAAGTATATTATCTTTTTCTGAAAATTATTTTCTGTCTATTGTATACAACATTTCTGTTTCATATCTTATGCATTGGTTGTAACTTCTAGAACAATGTCAAATAAAAATTGTAATACATGACATTTTTTATCTGATTTTAATGGAAGTATATGTAGATATTTTGCTCTTTTGTTTGAGATATTCTATGTTATCTGAAAAAAATCTTATTCTTAGTTTCTAAGGAACTTATTACAGGAATGGTTGTTGTACTTATTATATGTCTTTTAAATTGAGATACAATTCACATACTACAATTCAGTGGTTTATGGCATATTCACAAAGTTGTGTAACCATTGCCACTAATTCCAGAACGTTTTCATCACCCTAAGAAGAAATCCCATACCTGTAAGCAGTCTGTCCCGTTCCTCCCCTTCCCCTGAATCCCTGGCAACCACTAATATGCTTTCTGTCTCTATAAATTTGCCTATTTGAATATTTCATTGACATGAAATTATATGTTATGTTGCCTTTTGTGTCTGGCTTCTTTTGCTTCACAGGTTTTCAAGGTTCATCCGTATATAACATGGGATCAGTTCTTCATTTTATGGCTGAACTATATTCCATTGTATGGATATGCTATATTTTGTTTATTCTTTCATCATCTGATAAACATGTAGGTTGTTTTTACTTTCTGTATTAGGTGAATTATGTGTATTATGAATAATGTTACTGTGAATATTCATGTACAAGTTTTTATGTGGACATATGTTTTCAATTCTCAGAATTCACACCTAGGTTTTCTCTAAGAGTTTTATAGTTTTGACTACTACAGTTAAGTCTTTTTGATTTTTAGGGGAGTTTTTTGTATATATTGTGAGGTAGGGATCCAATGTCACCTTTTTGCAGACAGATATCCAGTTGTCCCAGCACAATTTGCTGAAAAGATTATTCTTTCCCCCATTAAATTATCTTGGCACTCTTGAAAAATCAACTGACCATAAGTGCATTGGTTTATTTCTGATTGTTTTTAATATCTACTGAGAAAATCATAAGAATTTTCTTTCAATACAAAGCACTGTTAGAATTAATAATTTTTAACTATCTTTAGTCAAGAGATGACCCAAATTGAGTTATGATGAAATACTCTTTATTTTTGAGACAGAGTCTCACTCTGTTGCCTAGGCTATAGGAGTGCAGTGGCACAATCATGGCTCACTGCAGCCTCAGTCTCCAAGGCTCAAGTCATCTTCCACCTCAGTCTCCTAAGTAGCTGGGACTACAGATGCGCACCACCATGCCTAGCTAATTTTTGTATTTTTTGTTTTTTGTAGAGATGGGGTTTTGCCATTTTGCCCAGGCTTGTCTCAAACTGTTAGGCTCAAGCGATCCACCTGCCCTTGGCCTCCCAAAGTGTTGGGATTACAGGCGTGAGTCCACCATGCCAGGCCAGTCATGGTGAATTATTGTTTTTGTAGTCTGTTAAACTAGATTAGCTATTATTTTGTGTTAATAAGTGAGATCGACATATTGCCTACTTTTTTAGTGCCATCTTTTTCAGGCTTTGTTATGAGGTTTATGTAGGTTTTATAACAGAAGCTCCACCTTCTATAGTTTGGGAAAATAAAGGGTTTAAAGTGGTTCACAATTTAAAATGTTTGAGGTCCCCTGACACCTCTGGAAGGATTTCCATTACTCCTGTCTGTGAGGTCCCAGGTATCTGCAAAATTATGTCTAAACCACAAATGAATGTTTAACTCAGTTGAGTTTCAGTTATAGTTAAAGAACAAGTCACAACCTTAAGAATAATGTTATTCTCTTCTTCTCCATCCATGTCAGCTGAAGTTATCCTTTACATTAATAGTTTGCTTACCCGAGGTTGCTGTCATCTTTCATTCTTCCTGAACACTCATCATGTTTCTCTTCATCTGCAGCTGCTGCTACTTAATCTAAAGAAAATGCAGCCTGTGCAGTTGACATATTTGCTTTCCTAAATACCTTGCATCTGTCTTTACACTGAAGTTTGCATCTCTGTGTGACAATTAGAACATAGGCTTGGAGCCAAGCTGGTATACACCAGCCATATGACCTTTGTAGGGTCTTTGCTTACTCACCAACAGAACACGGACAATAGTAGGATCCACCTCATTGGACTGTGGAGAGCACTGATTTACTATTCATAAAGTGTTTAAAATGATGCTTTGCCCTTAGAATACAGAATTTAGCACTTAAAAACACTTGTCTCTTACAGGCTGAAATTTCAGAGCTTAGATATTATGCCTCATTTCAATTCTCTCCCCTACTGATTTTTTAAAAATAAAACTTCCTGTGTCCGTGTGTTCTCATTGTTCAGTTCCCACCTATGAGTGAGAATATACGGTGTTTGTTTTTTTGTTCTTGCGATAGTTTACTGAGAATGATGACTTCCAATTTCATCCATGTCCCCACAAAGGACATGAACTCATCATTTTTTATGGCTGCATAGTATTCCATGGTGTGTATGTGCCACATTTTCTTAATCCAGTCTGTCATTGTTGGACATTTGGGTTGGTTCCAAGTCTTTGCTATTGTGAATAGTGCCACAATAAACATACGTGTGCATGTGTCTTTATAGCAGCACGATTTATAGTCCTTTGGGTATATACCCAGTAATGGGATGGCTGGGTCAAATGGTATTTCTAGTTCTAGATCCCTGAGGAATCACCACATTGACTTCCACAATGGTTCAACTAGTTTACAGTCCCACCAACAGTGTAAAAGTGTTCCTATTTCTCCACATCCTCTCCAGCACCTGTTGTTTCCTGACTTTTTAATGATTGCCATTCTAACTATTGTGAGATGGTATCTCATTGTGGTTTTGATTTGCATTACTCTGATAGCCAGTGATGGTGAGCATTTTTTCATGTGTTTTTTGACTGCATAAATGTCTTCTTTTGAGAAGTGTCTGTTCATGTCCTTTGCCCACTTTTTGATGGGGTTGTTTGTTTTTTTCTTGTAAATTTGTTTGAGTTCATTGTAGATTATGGATATTAGCCCTTTGTCACATGAGTAGGTTGTGAACATTTTCTCCCATTTTGTAGGTTGCCTGTTCACTCTGATGGTAGTTTCTTTTGCTGTGCAGAAGCTCTTTAGTTTAGTTAGATCCCATTTGTCAATTTTGGCTTTTGTTGCCATTGCTTTGGTGTTTTAGACATGAAGTCCTTGCCCATGCCTATGTCCTGAATGGTAATGCCTAGGTTTTCTTCTAGGGTTTTTATGGTTTTAGGTCTAACATTTAAGTCTTTAATCCATCTTGAATTAATTTTTGCATAAGGTGTAAGGAAGGGATCCAGTTTCAGCTTTCTCCATATGGCTAGCCAGTTTTCCCAGCACCATTTATTAAATAGGGAATCCTTTCCCCATTGCTTGTCTTTCTCAGGTTTGTCAAAGATCAGATAGTTGTAGATATGCGGCGTTATTTCTGAGGGCTCTGTTCTGTTCCATTGATCTATATCTCTGTTTTGGTACCAGTACCATGCTGTTTTGGTTACTGTAGGCTTGTAGTATAGTTTGAAGTCAGGTAGTGTGATGCCTCCAGCTTTGTTCTTTTGGCTTAGGATTGACTTGGCAATGCAGGCTCTTTTTTGGTTCCGTATGAACTTTAAAGTAGTTTTTTTCCAATTCTGTGAAGAAAGTCATTGGTAGCTTGATGGGGATGGCATTGAATCTATAAATTACCTTGGGCAGTATGGCCATTTTCATGATATTGATTCTTCCTACCCATGAGCATGGAATGTTCTTCCATTTCTTTGTATCCTCTTTTATTTCCTTGAGCAGTGGTTTGTAGTTCTCCTTGAAGAGGTCCTTCACGTCCCTGGTAAGTTGGATTCCTAGGTATTTTATTCTCTTTAAAGCAATTGTGAATGGGAGTTCACTCATGATTTGGCTCTCTGTTTGTCTGTTATTGGTGTATAAAAATGCTTGTGATTTTTGTACATTGATTTTGTATCCTGAGACTTTGCTGAAGTTGCTTATCAGCTTAAGGAGATTTTGGGTTGAGACGATGGGGTTTTCTAGATATACAATCATGTCATCTGCAAACAAAAACAATTTGACTCCCTTTTTTCCTAATTGAATACCCTTTATTTCCTTCTCCTGCCTAATTGCCCTGGCCAGAACTTCCAACACTATGTTGAATAGGCGTGGTGAGAGAAGGCATCCCTGTCTTGTGCCAGTTTTCAAAGGGAATGCTTCCAGTTTTTGCCCATTCAGTATGATATTGGCTGTGGGTTTGTCATAGATAGCTCTTATTATTTTGAGATACGTCCCATCAATACCTAATTTATTGAGAGTTTTTAGCATGAAGAGTTGTTGAATTTTGTCAAAGGCCTTTTCTGCATCTATTGAGATAATCATGTGGTTTTTGTCTTTGGTTCTGTTTATATGCTTGATTACATTTATTGATTTGCATATATTGAACCAGCCTTGCATCCCAGGGATGAAGCCCACTTGATCATGGTGGATAAGCTTTTTGATGTGCTGCTGGATTTGGTTTGCCAGTATTTTATTGAGGATTTTTGCATCAATGTTCATCAAGGATATTGGTCTAAAATTCTCTTTTTTGGTTGTGTCTCTGCCCGGCTTTGGTATCAGGATGATGCTGGCCTCATAAAATGAGTTAGGGAGGATTCCCTCTTTTTCTATTGATTGGAATAGTTTCAGAAGGAATGGTACCAGTTCCTCCTTATACCTCTGGTAGAATTCGGCTGGAATCCATCTGGTCCTGGACTCTTGTTGGTTGGTAAGCTATTGATTATTGCCACAATTTCAGAGCCTGTTATTGGTCTATTCAGAGATTCAACTTCTTCCTGGTTTAGTCTTGGGAGGGTGTATTTGTCGAGGAATTTATCCATTTCTTCTAGATTTTCTAGTTTATTTGCGTAGAGGTGTTTGTAGTATTCTCTGATGGTAGTTTGTATTTCTGTGGGATCGGTGGTGATATTCCCTTTGTTGTGGGGTGGGGGGAGCGGGGAGTGATAGCTTTAGGAGATATACCTAATGCTAAATGACGAGTTAATGGGTGCAGCACACCAGCATGGCACATGTATACATATGTAACTAACCTGCACATTGTGCACATGTACCCTAAAACTTAAAGTATAATAATAATAAAATAAATAAATAAATAAAAATAAAAATAAAACTATTCTCCTCATTAGTACTCACTATTTCTGGCTCAGGAGCCTCTCCTTCCCTTACAGTGTCCCTTGGACTTTACCTGCCTATGAAGCCCCCCCAAACACCAGATAGCTCTTCCGAGAAGAGTTTCATAAAACTGGGGCTGTTTTTACTTCCTGCCGATCCTCAAGCTCCTTTCACACCAAATTCAAAAGGTTTGTGGCCTCTGCTGCACCTTTAGAAGGCTGTTAAGATATCATCCCCACCGCTGATGCCCTTTCTAAGATGACCTCATGGCTTCCTGCTGCACTTGCACCAGCAGAAGGAATGCATCCCACATGAAGCCCATGGAAAGCACCATGGCCACAGCTCACCACATACAGGCAGATGATCACTCTTCTGAGCTCCACACCCTTACGAGTAGCCCCCTTCTGAATGTTTCTGTCTCAAGCTCAGCTTGTTCAAAGGTGGGTTTATCAGCATCCCAAGCAAACCTTCTCCTTCTCTATTGTCTGCAAATGGCTCCGACATTTTGCCACCCAGAAAAAAACCCTAGCAGTCATTCTGGATTCCTTCCGCTCACCATCCTCATCACACACTAGCCACACTTTATGGTTCAATCTTCTAAATTTCCCCTGAATTCACCCTGCCACCCACACTTTAGCTGAACCCCTTGTCACCAACGATGCTGGCTGTCATCCACTCTTGACCCTTTTCGCCAGAGTGATCTTCACAAATGCAAATCTGACTTCAGATTTCTCCAGAGCTCCTTGTAGTTTTCAGGATGGATGGTCAAGTTCCCTAATTTTGACCCCAAAGCCCTATGTGACTAACTGCCCATCTGCATGCAACAAGGAGCTCGGAGCCGCCCTTTTCAAGGCCGGTTTCTCCATGTCAGCTCAGCCCCTTCTCTCCTGCTTGGCTCCTCTCCTTAGATTTCCCCATTTTTCCACCTTATCTGTCTCTTCCTTTCTATTGGATCATTTCCATTGGCATAAACTTGGTCTCTCTGCCATCTTTGTCCAGCTACAACCATTGTTGCTTTCCTTTCTAATCAGACTTGCCTGCAGAGATGTCCAATGCTTACCTCCAGCAGCTTGTTTCGTGTCTGCTGCTGAACATTGCCCGTCTGACCTCTGCCCTTCTTAGCTGCTGAGACTGCTCTCCTCAGAACTGTCAGCAACCTCATGCATCAAATGAAATGCACTGTGTCCTCAGCTCACTCCAACTCTCCTTAGCATTCTACACTGCTCACCACTCCTGAAAATTATCTTTTCTTATTTTTGTTGACTTTGAAGAAAATTCCTAAGAAATGCTCCTCACTCCATTCCTCCCTACTTCACAGGGCTCACCCTAACTCTACCCCAGCACCCTAGTTAGTGTCATCCATCCACTGTTGTGGTTTTTCAATATGGTACCATTTATTTGCAGTTAACTTTCTCATTTACATTTCCAATCTAGATTTATCTTCTAAATAACATGAACTTCCCACTCAACATCTCTGCTCAAATGTGCCATTGGCATTTAGAACTGACCATGTCTCAACTCACCTCTGTCACCTTCCTCCCAGCACTTATGCCTGTATGTCTACATGCAGACACATGCTGATATGCATGTCCAACGCAGACATGCATGCTCACACACAAACACTGGCACACACACACTCATACGGAAATCACCCTCCAAATTTCTCCATATCAGTTAATGAACAGCCACCCACATTTGCTCCTCCTAGGAACTTGGGAATCCACCATGACAAACCCCTTTCTTCTACCCCCACCTGCACCCTTCCCCAAGGCCTTTGGATTCTATTCCCCAAATAAGTCTTGAAGGCATCCATTCTTCTCCTTCTTGGCTTGGGATAGCCTGGTCCAAGTCACGACCATTCCTGGCCTGGACTTCCTCAACAGCCTCCTGATTGATCTCTCCACTTCTCATTTTCTTCTTTTGCTGCTATCCCAATCCATATCCCATACACTGTGGAGTGAACTTTTTAAAATATGAATCTGATCATGTCACTTCTTAAAACCATCCACACTTAGAATAAGGCATATGCTAAGGCAGCGTGATTGGGAAAGGACCCTCTGAAAAGGAGATATTTAAGCTGCAACCTCAAAGATGAGCAAGGGGACAGCCAGAAGAGAGACAGACAAGGGTGCATTCCACTTGGGGAAGACAGCAAGGGCAAAGGCCCTGAAGCACAAACACTTGAATCCTTTAAGGAAAGAAAGGGGCCCATGTGGTTGGAGCACGGTGAGTGAGGCACAGAATGCTAAGACATTGTGTGGAGAAAGTAGCAAAGGCCCGGCCACACAAGACCCTTTAGGTCATGAAATGGGAACTTTCATAATTATTTTACATGCATGCCCTCAGGCTATAAGCTCCACAGAGCAGCATCCATGTTTGCCTTTTTCCCTTTGTTCACTTATTCCCCATGTCCACTTCAATGTCTGGCACATCTTTATAAATTATATGAGAGACAAATACCCCCAGCATTCCAGCCAGATCAAGTAGCTAGCAATTCCCCAAATGTATCATGTCTGTTTCTTCTCCTCACAGCCTTGTTCCTGTCTAGCTCAGTGATTCTCAACCAGGGGTGATTTTGTCCCTAGGGAACATCTGTTAATGTCTGAAGATATTTGTGATTTTCACAACTGTGGGGCAGGGGATGCTGCTGGAATCGGATGGGTAGAGGCCAGGGATGCCAGTAAACATCTTGCAGCATACAGGACAGCCCCCGCAGCAAATAATTAGCATGCAGGGTCAACAGTGCTGGTTGAGGAACCCTGGTCTAGCCTTTCCTTTAAGCCCCTGGGAGCATCATCTTTTTTGGAAAGTTCTTTATCCTGATCAAACAGCTTGAACATGGGGCCCCTCATCTAGGCTCCCCAAACCTCCTTGATGTCATGCATCCCCTTGCCTTGCAATTGCCCATTCTAACTGTCTCTCACTGGAAGCAACAGAGGCTGGACTATGTCTTCCATCAGCATGTCAAACACACAGTGGTCCACAATTGATTTTTCTTGAATGAACACAGCCCCCTGAGACAGGGAGAAGGATGAAGATGAATTTCATGGCACCATTTAAAAATGTATAGTTGACATAGATGAACTCATAGGTCAGAAGGATATCCCCAGCCTCCTGCTCTACCTTGAGAAGCTGCCTGTCTCCAGGTATTTGTGCTAGTTTGTAACCTATGGAAATGGCAACTTCCCATGTGTCCAATATGACAGCATGGTTCACTCAGTCACTGCATTCAATTTTGTGTTATTCAAGTTTAATCCCAATAACATAAGACATAGAACTAGGGCATATGACAGATTTGTAATAGTGAAAAAAATAGGGCTAAAGAGTAATTTGCAGTTGGCTGTCCTGTGACCCACATATACTTAGCAAGTGTGGACCTGCCTGATCCACCGGCAAAAATAGAAATCCCTCTGGCCATGCGTTTGTGGGTTTCAGATGTTTTGCCTGCCATCAGAAACACTCAAAGCCCTCTCGTTTGGGTTTTGAAATGGACTCTGGTGGAGATGCTGTGCCTAGGGCAGGAAGGGGGTTCCTTCCAGTCTCCCGACCCTCGCTGCTCTACACTCCATGCCTTTCCTTCCCCCTGACCCTGGTCCTCTCTCCCTGCCCTAATGGCTCTGATACTGCTGGCTGGGGAAGGAGCAGTCCCAGAGGTGCTCCCAGAGGAGGTGAGGGCAGGGTTGGGTATCTCCCCTCTGGCTCACTGCTTCTCCTGCTGCTGTGCTGAGAGCACCTCACCCTGGGGCCGGGAACATTAGCTGTTGTCTGAAGGACTCTGCTCCTCCTCCAGCTGTTGGTCATGTGCTTGGCCCTGAGCCCGCCTTCTCTCCAGCATCTCCTCAAAAAAGATCTGACAGCTGAAGCCCTCCCGGATGCCATGCTGGGCGTGCTCCAGCAGAGCGTTCAGGGAGGGGAAGACCCTGCAGCAGGCCACGCAGCGCACCCCGTAGTTGGTGGTGACCAGCCAGTCCGGCGGCTCCCGCAGCTCCTGCAGGCAGCACTCCAGCAGCTCTACGTCCTCGGGCTAGGGGCTGCAGTTGCTCTTGCAGGCTTCCAGGTCCCAGCGCATATCGGTGTTGGAAGCCATTTCGAAGGAGGAGCCCTTCCGCCTCTGCCTCTTGATGAACTGGGCTTCATGGATGCGGGGCTTCCTGCTGACCGGCTCGAAGCCGGCCTCGGTCTCCCAGGCCACAGCCACACCCCGCACAGTCTGCACGTGCATGTAGAAGGCACACACACTCTGCGGAGCAGCGTTGTCCTCATCGCACAGGCAGGAGCAGCACGACTGGTACTGGGAGTAGGACTGGTACTCGGAGGACTCTGAGGATGGGGAGCTGCTCCAGTCCAGCATCCCCCGGGCCCTGGCAGCGAAGTAGAGGCCCTCCTCCCGGGGAATGGCAGGCCCCGGCCGTGGCGACGACCCTTCTCTCTGTATAGTCCCTGAGAAGCAGAAGGACATTGTCATCAGTGCCCCCTAAGGGATCAATGCCACATCTACCTTCAGGAGCCGCAGACTCTGAAAGGGTAGAGGCTCTGGGAGCTCTTGAGCAAACACCGCCGCCTCTGCCCATTTCCTGAAAAAATGAAGATGGTGATAATGCCTGCTTCATAGGGTGTGGTAATGATTGAATAATGTATGAATGCAATCACCAAATCCTTGACTCAACTGAGAAAGACCATTAAATGGTGAATAACAGAGTTATATACACATTAGGGATATGATGATAAGGATCAAATAATGTATTAGAGTAATCACCAAGCAAAAGACCATCAACTGGGGAATAGGTAAGCAGACTGAGGTGTATCCATATGACGCAACCTGTTAAATCCATGAACCACTGAGACGTGCAACAATACGGATGAGTCCTGAATGCATTATGCTAAATAAAAGAAGCCAATTAAAAAGGCCATGTAGTCATAAGAGAATGTGAACAAAAAAAAAGAGTCCATGTCGTATATGATTTTATTCAGATGACATTCTAGAAAAGGGAAATTTTTAGCAACAGAGAACAAACAGCTCAGTGGTTGCTCAGAGCTGGGGACGAGGTGAGAGGAGACTGGTCATAATAAGGCACAAGGGGACTTTTAGGGGTTTTGAAAAATCTTCTTTATCATGACTGTGTTGGTGGTTCCACAAATGTACATGTGTCAAACTTCTTTAAATTGTGCATTTAAAATTGCTGAAGTCTGTGTGCATAAAAGACACCTCAGTAAAGCCCACTTAAAAAACAACACATGCAAAGTGCCTTGGCCAAGCCACCCAGACCCACCATCCTCTTCAACATTTGTGACCTGTCTTCACCTTCCCGAGGGGGGCATCTCACTATCTCCTTCAACACTTACTGTGTCCCTCTTGCCATGGAAGTGCTTGCCAAGTTTAATATTCAAAACAACCCTAAGAAATTATATTGTTAGGATTCCCATTCAACAGAGTAGGAAACAGAGGCACAGAGTTTGAATGAGTGGTGGAGCCATTGGGCCCCCAGAGCTGGTGTGACACTTAGGTGCTGCCCACAGACACGTCCCAGCGGTCTTCAAATTGATGTTCTAGATTAACTTTCATCATTTTGTTATAAAGGAATTTTTTATTTCGCTGCTGAAATCACAGGATGGACGTGTTGTTTTCTCAAATACACATTAAAATAAATACATAATTATAAACATTTTACATTTTCATCCTCATATCCCCTGAAAACACCTTATATACTCATAACAGCCTCAGTCATACCAAGTGTCCCATAAATATCAATTTCCTTTCCCTCCACATCTATGTTTATGGTCAACACAACCATTTGGTAACAGTATCAGGAGGCAACCTGGCACTGTCCCTTCCCATCAGGGCTTCCTTCCCAGGGAGCACAGCTGGCTGACCTTCCAGGCCTTTCTTTTCACCTACCTGGCCAGAACACTTCCACACTCTCCTCAGTGGACTCAGGGCTGGTCAAGCTGAGGGTGGTCCCATCGGTGGGTGACTGTTCTCCCCTGTGGTCTGTGAAGTGGCATTTCATGATTTGAAATGAGTGCCCAGGGTCTCGGTGCTCCAGCTGTTCAGTGAGAGTTGGCTGGGGCTGTACTGAAGGCCTCCAGCTGGCCCCAGCCAGAGTGGACACTGAGCTCCCCATGGTCGCTAAGATCCTAGCTCTACTGTGTGACCTCATCGATGGCACTGGTCTGTTCTGTGACCCATGGCGAGGGCAGAGGCTGAGGCTGGATACCAGGAGAGGCTTCCCAACATGTTCTCATTTCCCCATGGGACCTCCTTTTCTGTCTTGTGTATTATCATGGACACACACAAACACAAAACACACATAGTCTTAACTCCTTAGACACACATAAAAACACAAACACATAAACACAGAGACACTTATATACACTTAAGCATGCATGGAACCGCTGTCTTAGTCCATCTGTGTGGCTTACAAAGGGATACCTGAGGTTGGGTGATTTATAAAAGAAAGAAGTGTATTGGGCTCATGTTTCTGCAGCCTGTACACAAAGCATAGTGCCAGCATCTGTTTCTGGTGAGGGCCTTAGGAAGCTTCCATTCTCAGCAAATGGGGAAGGGGAGCAGGTGTGTTTAGATCACATGGGTAAGAGAGGAAGGAAGAGAGAGTGGAGGAAGTGACAGGCTCTTTTCAACACTCAGTTCTCACAGAACTAAGAGTGAGAACTCATTACCACGAGGGTGGCACTGAGCCCTTCATGAGGGATTTGTCCCCGTCACCCAAACACCTCCCTCTAGGCCCACCTCTCACATTGGATATCAAATTTCAACATGAGATTTGAAGGGGACACATGTCCATACTATGTCACTCACACACAAAGAAACACATACATGATCGCTCAGACACACATATACACTGGAACACATATGGCACACACAGTAACATAAACATATGTACGTGTGTTCACATAGACACATAACATGCTCACACATACAAATTCACACATATTTACTTAACCACACACACATACATGCACACAAACTCATGCCAGATTAATTAACCATACATAGGCTCACATACATACAGTCATCAGCCAACATAAAATGACCCTGCTTCCCAATGTGGAAAATCTCTCCTTCTGTCCCCCATCTTAAGTCCCCACGCTGACCCTGTTTAGCTCCTCAACCCTCCACAACCCCACCCCACCCCACCCCTCCCCTCTCCTCTACTCACTCCCTTGCTCAGTTCCTGTGACTCCAGACACTTCACTGCTCCCGGCGGACATGCCCGGCATCCTCACCTCACGGGCTCTGGGCTATCGCACTTGCTCTTTCTTGTGCCTGTTCCAGGCTTTCCCCTAGGTTCCTGTGTGGCTCTCTCTCCTTCCGGTCTCCTCTGAAACATCACCTGGTCAGAGGAGCCTGCCTGGCACCCCCAGGAAAAGAGCTTTCTTTGGCCCTACAACTCTCTGTCACCTTACCCTGCTTTATTTTTCCATGATAGCATTTACCACCCTAGGCTGTATATAATGTCTGTGTGTGTATCTCATGGGTTTACCTGTATCTGTCTTCTCCTCCTTAGATGTAAGCTTAGGCAGGTAGGGACTTCCTTCTTTCCATCCACCTCATTATATCTCTAGTGTCTAGATCAATGTTTTACATATTAACAAGCACTCAGGAAATAATGAGTAAATAGCTGATGAACACGTTGGGCTGAAAAAGGCGTTACTCCCTCTGGGAGCTGCCTCGTCTGTGCTCCCTGGATCTCTGCAGTTCCAAGGTGGTTGGTTCTCTCCCTCTAGGACTCTGGGAGTTGCCTCTTCCTTCTCCATTTGCACAAACCACGCTTCAGCCTCAATCAGCCTGGTAAAATGTTCACCTGCCATCTCTCTGCTCTGCGACACGCTGGCACTTCACTCATTTCCTCCAACAAGCTTCTTACCACTTCCCTCTGTGGCTAATCTCTTCCCACCCTTGGTCAGTCTCATCAACTCTATTCCTTTGAATCCCAAATACTAAACAGTTCAGATAGGTGATGGATTGAAAATAATCCCAATATTCCACAAGCAACATCAACATCCCCCACACACCCAGCACCGAGGAATACCCTCCTCTCTAGAATGTGAGGTCACTGTGTGGAGGAAGACACCACGGTGCTCTACTGAGCCATGAAAGTCATGCCTGACCTAAACAGAAGACTACGTCCCCTGGCTAAAAGAGGAAAGAGTGTAAGTGCACCCTTTTTTAACAAATAAATACAAAGACTTGCCTTACAAAAACAAGAGGGGGCAGCCAGCACAGAAAATAAGTAGGTCATTGGGGGATGGAAGGCAGTTCAGAGAGAGATGACATCATGGAGAATTGTTAAGCGGCAAAGTAAACAGCAAGTCTGGGAGGAAAGGAGACTCAGCCAACAAATTATGCTGAAAATTTATATTCGCTATTTTTTTGAATCAACTTTGGTCTCACTTCATGTAAAACAATTAAGAATATTTTCATAATGGTTCAGAGCTTACGCTTTAATGAAAAATGTGTAGAAAGAAAATATGTTAACATTTGTAATTACAAGGTGGTTTTTCTCAACTTAAACAATATTAGTCTTCACAAGCATTGAGAAACTTTGTCATATTTTCTAATTTCACTGCTTTAAAAAACTCACTGTTTCAATTTGCATTCCTCTGCTTTTCAGTGGAACTGGAAAAAAAAAGCAAATGAGCAAGCAGTTTCCAGGGGAAGAAATGCAGAGGGATGATAAACATATGAGAAGATGTTGAGTCCTACTGTAATAAGGGAGCTACAACTTAAAAATGTGTAGTATACAGTATAGCACTTTTCACCCATGAGATAGGTAAGAGTTAAAAAGATGGACAATACCCAGTGCTGGTGAGGACGTAAGGAAATGAACACTTTTATTCTCTGTTGGAACAGTGTACCTTACCTTCAAAAAGTTTGGTGGTACCCATTAGAATTAAAAGTGGGCAGGCACTTCCTAAGCAGTTTACTATCATCTCTTTCCTAGGGAACAGCCACATTATGTGATATGTGCATAAAATAGCACCTAGAGAAATATTTATTGCAGCATTGTGTATAATAGAAATAAAGACAGGAGACTTTCCTAAGATCCATCAAAATAAAGAAACTACAACATAATCAAACTGTGGAATACTACACCACAATAAAAAGAAAGAGATCTATACATACTGATAAGTGAATTCATGTTAAATGAAAACACAAGATACAAGGAATAGATAGATGACCCCTCCTATGTAAAAATTAAACACACTCCCTCAAAAGCACTGACCAAATTCTATATTGTCTATGTATCAAAAGGCACAGAGGAGATCTGAAAATAATCACACCCAAGAGAAAACAATGTTGACCTCAAGAAAGAGGAAAAAGATTAGGTGGGGCTGTGTGAGACCAAATTTTCCAAAGATGGCCAAACCAATCTATATCACAACCCACATGCTCTTCTGATAGCACGACAGCGTCCTTCTTCCTGAACTGGGGTGGATTTTGTAACTGCTTCAATCAACAGAATGCACAGGAGTGATGTTTTGTGACTGTCAGTGCCAGGTCATAAAATATGTGACTTCCTCCTGGTTCTGTCTCCCTTCTCCTTTGGACTCAGCCACTACGTTGTGAGGAAGCCTAGGCCACATGGAGAGGCCACATAGATGTGTTCCAGACAGCAGCCCCAGCAAAGGTCTCAATCAACCACCATATGTGTGAGTGAAGGAACCTTCAGATAATTTTGCTTCCCAGATTTCAAGTCTTCCAGCTGGGGTCCAAGACATCACAAGGCAGAGACAAGCCCTCCTGGAATTCCCCACCCACAGAAACCGTGAGCATAAGAAAAGGTGTTTTACACACTAGTTTCTGGGGCAATTTGTTACAGGGCATGGTAATTCAATGGACTTTGATTTTCCCTTGTAATATTTAAATATGTTCTAGTGAGCTAGTTCGTTAACCAGCATCTGTGCTCTGTGCATCTTCCCGGCCCAGTCAGGGAAACCTGGGGGCCAGGTGAGCCCTGTGGTTTTCCCAGGACAACTTGGGAGGATGGTTCCCATTCTCACCCCATGGGAAACAACTTACTAGATTGCAATGTTTATATACGGTTGCTTTTATAAAGACAAAAGCTTTACAATTTGGGGCCCAAACAATGTTTTCCAAAGTCCCTTGAGTCGGGTCTTTCTTTACCCAGAATCTATATACGTTCTTCCTAATCCTCTCAAAAATAATACACTGTGAACCCTCCTTAGAGATAGGGAGCTTGGCACTTCAGAGGGGTTTGATGAGCCTTGGGTGGGAAAGCTGGGAGAGAAGTGTCTTCCATCTCAGGCCTGGGGGCAGGGCTGCATGGCCAGGTTGCTCTGATGTTTCCTATGGGCTACTTCCCTGGGGCTAGTTTGGAGTGAAGCCCCTCAGATGGTGAGCTATTGTCCTCCTCACTCACATGGCCTCTGGCTGTTTCCGTCTATGGGAAGAGCCTCTGCCCCAGCCACTCTGCTTGCTCCATGCAGATGCTCAGCTGAGACCACCCACAAAGGGCTCCCACCCATCCCCCTGCCGCTCTCCAGTGGGTTTTCCAGCCCTGCCAGGAACCTCTGCGCCTCACTGCTGCAGCCAGCAGGGCTGGTGTGCAAACCCCCAAAAGGACCAACGCAGCACTTTCTTGGAGCTCTGACGCCTGGCCAGCTCATTGCACACATTGCATGCGAGCCCTAAACCTCATCCAAGAGGCCTGGAATATTTTCTAGTCTTAACTTTTCTTCCAAAACCTACTCTTCCCAGCCTCTGTTTTTCCCAGCTGAGGAGGCTAACAGGAAACAAAGCGGCCACAGCCACAGCAGGAAGCAGAGAGGCCATGTCTCTCTTCACTTCTAATTCCAGAGCTTGGCTTGTGCCCCAATCTGGGCTGTGGGGAGAATCACATCATTCATTCTGGGGTCCATGGGAGTCCAGAAATAATCTGTCCATTTGGCCAAGGGGTGGTGCTTCAGTCTTAATCGTGGCATTTCTGTGGCTAGAGCCACTGTGTAAAGGTGTTGCAAATGGGCAATGATCCTGCTCTTCTCTCCACACCAAAAGTGGGGCCCCTCTAAGGGGGCAGGTGCCTTGCCACCCTCCCAAAGTTCTCCTATTATCAGATTTAACACCCGAGGGCAGGGGAGAAATGGGAAGCTGCCCGGACGCTGCGCAGCAGGTTTGCATGGAGTGGGGTTGGTGGTGTTCAGAGTGGGAATTTTTCCCAGTGAAGGTCAGTCCTCAGGGCTTAGGGATGACCTCATTGTGTGCTTGGGCTGCAGAGAAAGTGCCAAAAGCTATCAGAAAAACTGAGAAGTGGGGTAGGGAAGTACTATCTTTTGGGTTCATTTTCTGTTGCTTCTTGTAACTATTTTAAAAGAAGTGAGTCAGTGGACCACAGAAGGCTCAGCTCAGCCACAGGGAAATGTAATCCGGAGGACTCTTCTTCAGCTCCCCCAAGCAAATAGGAAAGGGAGTTTTGCTTTTGTTTTTCTTTAGACATAATAACAGGCTGCTCCTTTGGTGGGTTTGTTTGGCGCTGTCTCGGGTTTTGGCCTTCACCTCAGGGTGCCCACACAAATAGCCAAGGCCTTCCCTCTCATCAGGGAACCAGGAGGGGGCTGGTCCCTGGGGCTGGGTCCTCAGTCGTGGCATGGCTGTGCTCCAGGCCCCAGAGCCCCACCTGGCCTGGAGCCTGCTGCATTTTGCTCAGCTCTGGCCCAGCAGGGCTGTGAATGTTCAACAAGGTTGTGGGATGCAGAAGTGTCTTCTTCCAACACACACTTCCTTGGAAGGGCAGCTTCAGCTGAGAGGAAAGACTACTTGCTGGATGCCATGCACGTGACCCAGGATCCCAGGATCCCACAGGATCCCAGCACTGGCCACATCCTGTGTATGTTCTTGGAGAGCCATGGTGGGAGCTCTAGGGAAAGGGGTCTTCTCTCTCTCTATGTCCAAAATGGGCTGGCCATGGGCCACGCTGGACACAGCCCTCAGGAGCCATTCCTGTCTTCTACTGGGCCAACTTTCCTGCAGCATGGCACAGCTCTGACTTGGAGGGTGAGACTCGGGGACTCAGAGGCCGACAGTGAGTCACCTTGATGTCTAATTGTGTGAGGGTGAGACCCCAGGACCCAGAGGCTGACAGTGAGTCACCTTGACGTCAAAGTGTGCTGTGCTTGATTCCGTGATCCTTTTAGCCCACATCCAAGACTAATGGATGTCTGTGGCTGGAAAGCAGCAAATACGTTCACAGAAAACTCCTGAGCAGAGCTGGGATGATTTATTTTAATCCCCACAATTGGAATAGCTATTTCAAAGGCATGGCTGAAGATGCCTCTTCCCAGCCTGTCCTGCAGAGAGATGATGCAGTTGTTTAATGGATAATCCCAGTGTCCCGAGGAGGCCAGCAACTGTCCCTTCTCCCACACAGCACCCAAAGTCTTGAATGGATCCCTGGCCCTCCTGGAATAAAGTATGCATAGGGTGGAGAACTTCTGGGAAGGTTGGATCAGGCCACATCAAATTCCCACAGGAAACTTCCCAAGAAAGTCCCCAGGCCAAGGCTTAGCAGCCAGAGGGGAAGCAGTCCATTCAGTCATGCCCCCTGCAGTGCAGTGAGACTGGCTGGACATCGGCTGGGGTATTGGTTTCCAACACCCCATCTGCCATCCCCACCACACCTCCCCACCCCCAACACACACAAACACACACACACACACACACACACACACCCCCCACACCCCAGGCCTGTGAGATTTGCTCTAGGCCTGTGAGCTTTGCTCTAATATGGAGGACTGGTTCAAACAATCCTCCACTGCTCCAAGTGCCAGCATGTTCACGTGACTATCTCACAGACACAATAACTTTAGTGGAGCAGAACTGAGATCTGGCACAACCACAGCACAACAGGGAGTGGCTAGAGATGGCCGAGCAGTGTGGCTCCCACCTGACCAGCAAGCACCATGGCCATCCATGTCCGGGGAGGAAAGGGACCTGCCAGCCATGGTGTGAAACAGTTAGTCAGCTGGGGCTCCCTTCTAAGGGAAAGGCAGCTCTCCTCAGAAGCCGTCCCAAATCCACCCTGGCTCTCAGGAATTCAACAAATATGACAAAGATGAGAAGGGAGAAAGTATGAATTATTTTTTGCGAGACAAGACTATAAGCATCTGCATATTTAAATTTTGATTCATGTTTTTGAAACAATTTCCTGTTTTGAAGATAACTCAGCAAATACATTCCTACTTTATTGGAAACAGCATTTATTAAGCTATTTATGTAGCACAAAGTCACAGGTCATGATACATTACGGTAAAATATCACCAAACAAGCCAAAAGGTTATTTTTTTCTATTGTTTTCCTGCCTTAGTGAAAGCGGTGTAAATGGCTCTTATCTGAACCACAATGAATTCACATATTCAAGTTGGCTTCTTCGGAAATTTCAGGCCACAAATGGCAGTGATGCGACCAGGAGCAGTAACACGGTAGGTTCCACCACCCAACCCACAGCAAATTAAATCTATCACAATAAAGCCAAACTAAGAAAATTAAAAGGCAGAATAGCAGCAACTGGAAACTGATCTCTCAAGACCTCATTGATGAGCTTCTGGAAACAAAGCCTACTTCCCCCACGTTGCAAGGCCTGTCTCCACAGGAGATGTATGTTGGAGAGCTTGGCTGCGTGGTGTGAGCACCAGATGTCTTAGCAGGACCCCAAAGTTCAATCCTCGGGAAGCCTGGGACTATTTTAAAATATAAGTGCCAAACATTTGGAATCAAACTAAGTCAGATTACCAATGTGTAGCCCTCAGTCACATGTAAAAAATGAAAGTCAATATAACCAGCGTAACCTTTCCTCCACAAGAATGGCATAGTGACTTGCATTTTTAATGAGTTTATGGCCAAGAGGGGCATCTAGTAGTGTGCTGGGGCCAGCTGGTACTGGCTAATGAGAACCAGTTGTTAAATCTTTCAAGAACTTTGCAAGTCAGTTGTTAAACACAGCCATTATCAACATTAAAAATAGTATAAACTTATAATTAAATAAATTATATTAAACATGAAAGTAATAAATACTCAAACACTCCACATCCTAATTATTTTACTACATTTTAAGACACAGTGGCAGCTTGTTAGAGGGCTTGGTGGGAGTATTTACACCATGGTAATAAGCAAAGGCTAAAACCAGGGGCTTCCCCCTCCCCGGCCAGGAGCAAGTGGTTGAATATTTACCATCACACTACTGGGGGTTCCCATAGGAGATGACCTGAGTTAACAGTTGTGGCTGTGAATATAAACCCTCAAGCAACCTGTTCCCCAATAATGCTAACTTTCTAGAACAGTTCCCGTTATATGGGCTGCATTTTAATTGGTCAGGGAAATACTCAGAACCCTCCCACCTGCACAGGAGTCTGTCGTCCAAAAGACCACCAGGATCACTAAATAGTGAAAAGGAGATCCTTATTGGTGATAGCAGTTGGTGAACTGTAAAGAGACAGTCTCTGGCAAGTACCAGATGCTCTGTCTTCGAAGAGGGGAAGGGCAATTTGGGTTTCACGGCTCACAAGGCTGGTATCCTATGTATGCAGCAGGTTTGGGGGAAAAGCTGTACATATTTATGAGGAGAGTCAAGTGCATGCACAGTGGGTAAACATGTATGTCACATACATCCCATGTTCACTTTGGGGCAGGGTTTTAGCATTAAAAGAAGTAGAATTTGGCTTTTTATGACAAAAGGTGAACCATATGACACAAAGACAGTTTGTGCACAGCCTCTGTAAGCTGCTGAAAATGGCTTAAGGTCTGCAATTGCTTATCAAGAAAGAATGTCGGTAAGGGCATCCTCTGTCCAATCAGAGTTGTAGTGACTGGGTTGTAAATCAGACTTGGGAGGGGTCTGATAGCACCATTGTTAGGGAGTTTGGAGCCATAGGAATATAGAGATTACTCATGCCAGCCAGGCCCTGAACCAACCTGTAGGTAACTTTGTTTCCTTAACCTTGATGTCTGTCTTAGTTGATACAGCGGTGTTTATTTTGATCTTTCGGATTACAAGTCGCAATTTAGGAAGGGTGCTCCATCATCATTTCATGATTCTCACTACAGCCCAGACAGGTGGGCAGAGCAGTGTTCTTTCCCCTTTAATGAATGAAGAAGCTGAGCCTCAAACAGATGAGGGGGCTTCCTGGGTTCACACAGCTCTAAAGGTGGGAACCTAGCTTTTCAGTGACATTAGCTAGATGTGGTGGGCACTTCTCACTAGAAAAACAAGAATTAAATCAATGTGAGGTCCAGAACTGGTGTCCCCTGTTGGAAAAATAAATTGAAACTAATGTTCTGGCAATAGGTAGCAAAAACTTTAAACCTATGGTACCATCTGTCTTGACAATCTTACCTCTAGAAATTGACCCCTTAATAAATTAAAACTGTGCCTTTATTAGCCCATTTTCATCAGCCCATGTTCAATACAGCATTGTTTATGGGAGTGAACTCAGAGGCAACCTAAGTGCCTGAGGTGGAGGTTGGGCTAAGTTGGTTTGGTTGCATCATCCTCACCTGGAAACTTGTTAGAGATGCAAATTCCCAGGCCCCACACCAGGCAGACCTGCTGGTTGGGAAACTCTGCAGTGAGGCCTGGCAATCTGTGTTTCAATCAGCCTTCCCTGGATTGATTCTGGTTTGAGAACTCCTAGGTTAAGTAAATTATGGAACAACTAAACAATGGAATTCAATGTAGTGAATAAAGCACATGTGAAAATCTGTTCACAATATTATGATTATAAGCATATACCAAATAATCCCAGTTATATAAAACCTAGAACATGCATGCATATATACACACACATGTAAAGTCTGAAATTTTACATGACAAGCCTTAGCAACATCTCTTTGTACGAAAAAGAGATTCCCATCCTTTTGTTAATCTTTTTCTATGATAATTGTGTAAGAAAATAAGCAATAAATTACTTCCAGCTTTATTTAAAGGCTAATGAGGCTGGAAAAAACATATAGGCCCACAAGCAAGATTTTACAAAGCCCCATGACTCCTGGCCACTCTGTCCTAAGATGCTCCATGGCAGTCCCCTGGACAGGTCTCTCAGCCTGGATCCCTTGAATGGACATCAGCCTTTGGGTTCCAGAGCATTCGGTTCACTGGGTGCAGAAAAGAGGCTAGGTTGAGGAGTGGAAACCTGCCTCTGACCACAAGGGGTTAAAACCTAACTGGCTGGGAAGAGGCTCCTGGGAAAGATGTGACATTTGTTTGCAAGGAAACATAAACAATAACAGATGAAGACAGTAACATGTGGCTCAGAGTGAGCCTGATCAAAGCCAGCTGGGCAAGCAAGCTCCAGGCCTGGCTGCAGGAAGAGATACCCTAGGGGCAGGCTTGGGTGGAGAGGGTCTGTGGGGGAGGCCAGGGCAGCCTCTCCAGCTGTGGGGACTGCCCCAGGGAGTGTGGCCAAGAATTCCAACCCTTTTGGGGGAAGTTGGGTATGACTGAGGCTTCAGACACTTGAGACCTGAATTAGCTGCTCCAGCTGCTGGGAGGGATGGCCCACCCAGAACTGTCTTCTTAGCCCCATGGTTGTAGAACAGAAAACAGTCAGCATTTACCTACACCATCAACCAGGTGCAGAGCACACTTGCCTTCAAGAATACATGGATTCCAGCCAGGATGGACATGACTTGCCACAGGCAGGCTAAACCATTCCCTTTCAGTGACTTTCTAAATGGGGTGGTAATTTCATTACGTCATCAAGTATGGCAGTCCCGGAGCAGATGATTTTTGAGCCCCTCTTCCCCATTTTCCAGGTGAATTTGCTTAAAGGCCACAGAGCTGCTGAGTTGTGTAGCAGGCATCGGATCCAAACGCCCATGTCCATCTACAGAGTGCAGGCTTTTTCCATCCCAGCAAGCCGGATCCTCATCCATTCCCACCTGAGCCTTCCCAGTGCCTCCCTCTGCCCTCCCCAGCTCAGGACACCTGCCCCAGCCCACAGCTCTTCCAGCCACCACCATCCATCAATTCCTCTAAGCGGTAGAGCCCCATAAATAACCTGTGTGAGCCCAGACTTGGTATTACCATGTCTCCATCCTGCAAAAGTGAACACAGCTCTACAGTGGTTATTTCAAACTGTGCCAGGCAAGTGCTAAGCACATATTGTAAATTATCATTAATTGAGGAGATGTTTCCTTTTGGGCAGCAGAATACCTCACTGGTTCTGCGGACAATCGCTGAAGCTTAGAAGTTGCAGTACATCCACAAGTTTTCTCAACTGGCCTGGGCCCAAATATGACCTTGCAATGTTCTCCCTCACGGCTCTCAGATGACAGCACAGGCTCCCCACTCAGAATGCGGCAGTGGAAGAGGGGCTCCCTTCCAGCCCCCACGTGATGTCTGAGAATGTGACCTGCCCCCGCCTGCAGGTTCCAGGTGTTAAAGTCACCTCCTGTCACCGTCCTCTGATTTTGTTCTTTTCTTTCTCCCCTTTTTACCATCTCTTCCCTAATGTTGGGTGAGCCATTACCATGCCCATTTAGAAAGTCACTGAGAGAAGACGCATTTAGCTTGCCTAAGACCATTTCATGCCCTTCCTGGCTGGAATCCATCTTTCCTTGAAGGGACATTGAGGGTTTTAAGTGGCAAAACTTCCCCAGACAATCCCTCTTTGGACATTATTTTCTTTCTTTTTTTTTTTTTTTTATTATACTTTAGGTTTCAGAGTACATGTGCACATTGTGCAGGTTAGTTACATATGTATACATGTGCCATGCTGGTGCACTGCACCCACTAAATCGTCATCTAGCATTAGGTATATCTCCCAATGCTATCCCTCCCCCCTCCCCCCACCCCACCACAGTCCCCAGAGTGTGATATTCCCCTTCCTGTGTCCATGTGATCTCATTGTTCAATTCCCACCTATGAGTGAGAATATGCGGTGTTTGGTTTTTCAGTGTGGCGATTCCTCAGGGATCTAGAACTAGAAATACCATTCGACCCAGCCATCCCATTACTGGGTATATACCCAAAGGACTATAAATCATGCTGCTATAAAGACACATGCACACGTATGTTTATTGCAGCATTATTCACAATAGCAAAGACTTGGAACCAACCCAAATGTCCAACAATGGTAGACTGGATTAAGAAAATGTGGTACATATACACCATGGAATACTATGCAGCCATAAAAAATGATGAGTTCATGTCCTTTGTAGGGACATGGATGAAATTGGAAATCATCATTCTCAGTAAACTATCACAAGAACAAAAAACCAAACACCGGACATTATTTTCTTTCTACAAAGCTTCACTCCCTTGAAACTTGTGGAAACTCTTTTTGAAGGCAGATCCCCTTCCTGCCAACCAGCTTTTCTGCCCAACTCCTTCTCTAGGAAGTGGTGTCAGTGGCCTTGGGCTTTTTCTTAGGAGGAGCGCACTAGGGTTCAGGGGCATAAAACCCTGCATGTGTTTGTCTACAGCTTTGCTCACTCCTCATGGCTGAGCTGTAGTAGATCCACGGCCACCATGATGAGCTAAGAGTTTCTGGATTCAGTGCCTGCTGTTGCTCCTGGAGATTTGTATCCTGATTGAAGGCTGGTTCCATATCTGTTCACCCAGGTAGTGGGGATAAAATTCATCTCTAAGCGAGCTACTCCCAAGAAAGAGAAGAGCAATGAATGCACCCTGGCCCTCCCCTGCTGACCCTCTCAACACCCACGGAACCCTGAGCCTAACATATGCCTGTGCCTACTGCTGTGGTCACAGCGTCCCCACCTTCACCTCACTCAGACATTGGGCTGACTTTGATCTCTAATCTTAGCTTGTTTTCACCACCTTGCTACCCTGTTTGCCTTTCTGGTCTCACAGTTCATTCTGTCCATGTTGCTCTCGTATCTGGGGGCTCTCTCAACCAAGTTCACCCACAGAAGCAGCAGAAGCAGCTCTGACCTCTCTGCCTCCAAGAGCAGCCTGGCATAATCGGAGCTAAACCTGAGGTGTAAACTCAAAGAGGCCAGAGAGGAACGTGCTTCTGTTCCAATGTCAGTGCTCCAGAAACCCTGGAGACCAGGCTCCCCAGTAACACTAATGCTCAGACTTCTTCCACACTGGGCATGCCACATGCAAACTGCAGTTTTAGGAGTAAAAATTCTACCTGCCCCTAGAAAAATTCTTGTGTCTATGCCAAAAGAATATACACAAGAATTTGTGTTACATGTGTTTTACAGTAACAAAAAAACTAGAAATGGCACGCAATAAAAGACTGACTAAACCATTGGAAATGATTTCAATTAGGAAAAAAAATAGCAAAATGTTTAAAAGGCAAAAAACATGGGTGAGCATGTGGGAAAAGATGTTGCTTTAGACTGTTAGTGGGACAGTGAATTGATAGGGATTCAGTGATGAAGATTTAGGCAGTAACTACTACAACTCTTATTTTCCGTTTCTCCCTATGGTAATTATCCTAGCTAGTTTCCCAACCTCTTTTTTTCTTTTACTTTTTTTTTTTTTTTTTTTGAGACAGAGTTTTGCTCTGGTTGCCCAGGCTGGAGTGCAGTGGTGCAGTCTCAGCTCTCTGCAACCTCTGCCTCCGGGGTTCAAGTGATTCTCCTGCCTCAGCCTCCCAAGTAGCTGGGATTACAGGTGCGCACCACCATGCCTGGCTAATTTTGTCTTTTTAGCAGAGGCAGGGTTTCACCATGTTGACCAGGCTGGTCTCAAACTCCTGACCTCAGGTCATCTGCCCTCTTCAGCCTCCCAAAGTGCTGGGATTACAGGTGTGAGCCACTACACCCAGGCCCAACTTCTTTTTGAGCAAACACAGTCATTTAAATTTGGGAAGAAAATAACCCACTTTATCTGGATGTTCAAATTATTTCTATAAAAATATTCTTTATAGTTGCTTATAATATTTGGATATTTTTAAAGGAATAGCAACAAATGTTTACTAAGCACCTACTCTCTGCCCAGCACTGTCCTGGCAGTGAAAAAGACAAAATCCTTGTCCTAAAGAAGCTGGCATTACTGTGGAGGATGAAAAAAAATAGATGGGTACAAGCATAAATACATAACATAATGCCCTTGGCAATAAGTGCCTTCATGATAAATATAGCATGGTAAGTGAATATATAACTAAAGGAGTGTTCTCAGGGGAGGCCTCCCTGCAGAATAATGTGGGGGAAGAACATTGAGTGGAGAGAGTGATCTGCCATTCGAGAATCTGGAGAAAAAGCTTTCCAGGTAGCAGAAACAGCAAGTGCAAAGACCTAGGCTAGATATGGCATTTTTAAAGTCTAGTAATTCCATGTGACTCTTTTATACTTTCCATTTGCCTGCCAAGGATTCCCCTCTGTTCACTTTTCTGTTCATTTCACCTGAAAAAATATATATATATTTACAATAATTGTTTAAGTCCTTGACTGCTAATTTCAACATCTGGATTATAATGGGTTTACTTCTATTGTCTGTTTTCTCTTGTTAAGAGTCATGTTTTCCTGCTTTTTTGATTGCCTGGTATTGTTCCTTTAAACATTGTGGTTGATGCATTATAGAAATTCCGGATTCTGTTATCTTCCTTTGAAGAGTGTTGATGCTTAGTTGTTCTATGTTTTCTTAGATTCTGTATTTGTCTACTAAGCATCCATTAATTACAGGGCCAAACTAACAGCTACTGTTGTATATATCTGCCCTGCAGTCCAGTTTCCCTAGGTGCCTGAAAAATCTTATCCCTGGCTGGGCACAGTGGCTCACACCTCTAATCCCAGCACTTTGGGAGGCCAAGGCAGGCGGATCACTTTAGGCCTGCCTGACCAACATGGCAAAACCCCATCTCTACTAAAAATACAAAAAGTAGCTGGGAGTGGTGGCACGCACCTGCATGAGAATCACTTGAACCTTGGGTGCAGCCTGGGTGACAGAGTGAGACTCCATCTCCAAAAAAAAAAAAAAAATTTATCCCAAACTTTCTCATCTATCCTGAGTGTGTGCCCCAACCACCTTCTTTACCTAACTCTCACACACCAAGCCAGTATTTCCCCTGCCCTAAATCACTCGGGGCCAGTCATTCAGACAACTGGAGACCAGAGCCCACCAACCCTATCCACACTAGCCAGTACTAAGTTGCTTCCCCTTTCCTGCCTTGCTTTTCCCATGGAAAGCTCAATAAAGGCTCTGGGCCAGGCTTTTCTCTGGCTCTTTCTACCTTTTGATCAAACCTGGTGCTTCCTCCCTGTGGCCTCTTGGGACATAGTATGTCCCCTTCTCTTAGGAAGTGTAAGTACTGTAATAAATTATTCCTTCCATGACATGAGCTTTCTGTGTTGTCTTTCAGTCACCTTTAAAATTAAGTCCTTGGCACAAATCATTAGTCTGGCAAGTTACATCACTGGTAAGTTACCTTGATTCTAGAGAATCCTGGTTTTAGGCTGTGTTGGCTGGGTCTATTTCAGTTCTGTCTCTAGTCCTAGAGCACAACCCCTAGTCTTGGTTTTCATGGGAAGCCAGCTGTGCTTACCAAGTATATTAGCGTTCTCCAGAGAAACAGAACCAACAAGATGTGTGTGTGTGTGTGTGTGTGTGTGTGTGTATATATATATATATTATATAAAGTGGTCTATTTTAAGGAACTTGCTCACACAATTATGAAGCTGGCAAGTACAACGTGCAGTTTGGGCCAGCAGGCTAGAGACCCAGGAAGAGCTGAGGTTGCAGTTCCAGTCTGAAGGCCACATGCTGCAGAAGTCCCTCCTGCTCGGGCTTTGCTTTGTCCGTGCCTTCGAATAATTAGATGAGGCCCACCCAAGTTATGGAGGGCAATCTGCTTGAGTCAAAGTCCATGAACTTAAATGTAAATCTCATTCACAAACACCCTCACAGACACATCCAAAATAATGTTCAACCAACTATCTGGGCATTGTGGCCCAGCCAAGTTGATACATACAATTAAGCATCACACTAAGTCCTTCTATTAATACTTTGGCAGGATTTAAACTTCAAACTTCGTCTCTCAATGGCAGGACAGCTGCTGAAATCTCTGCTCAGCTCTTTTTAGCCTTCCAGCTGTTGTTTTCCACTGAGCCCCTTGGCATTTCATTCTGTGCATGCCAAGTTTAGGAGTCACCCATCAATTTAAGGGCAATTTTGAAGCAGAGTTGGGGTCTCTTCCAAAATCAAAAGTTGCTTCCTTTCTGGGATTGTTCCCCTAAATTCTAGCCACTATGACAGCGTCAAGCCCCAACCTCTGTCTTCCTAGCACAGTAAGATTGTCACATCCTGCTTAAACTCTCTTGCCCTGTATGCAGTGTAAATGGGAACGGGTCCTCAGAAGTCGATCTAAATAAATGTGGAGCTCACCTACCTACTTCTTTTCTTTTAAGGGCCAATTACTCACCGGATCCTCCTTTGAAGCCAAGGTCTAGTGTCTTTTGGCAGCTCTGGTAAATTGTGTTCTCTTGTCTGATCTGTCCTTTTTTTGCTCTGTCTGCTCCCTCCTCCTAGAACACCTATTAAATGAGCACCAGAACTCCTGGATCTTCCCTCCGCATCTCTCAACTTCCATTTCACAGAATTACCTATTGTCTTTCTGCAACTCGCTTTGTGAAACAGAAAACTGATTTCACAAAATCCAGACAACCAAATGGCTGAACACATTAGCACCTTGTTTGTCTCCATAGACTTCCTGACCCTCCTTCTACTCAGCCGCAGCTCTGCGCCCAGCAATGTCCTTACTTACCCATCCCAGCTTGCCATGTGATTTCATGCTTCCAGGCATTGGCATGCCAGGTGCCAGACACCCTGCCAGGTGCCAGATGCCCTGTCTGCTTTTCTGACCAACAAACTCCTTTGTGTCCAGACAGAGATGTTGCTCTGCTGGTCACTGTGATTTTCTCTTTTTCCTGGGATCAAACAGCACCCTGTTCACACCTCAAAAGTAGCACTTACTTACCCTGTTTGCCTGTGGTTTCCTCTGTTAAGGCCACATCTATGTCTTCCTTTTTTCCCATGGTGTCTCATACCGTACTTTAGAAGAGGGAACATTTATAGAGCACCTACACATTTTGGACACTATTCCAAGTGTTTTACATGCAATAACTCTTTGGCAAGTCATAGCAACCCCCTAGGGCCATCATCATCATTACAAACGAGAAAACTAAGATGAAGTTGAGTCACTTGTCAGGGGTTGCACACAGATAGTAAGCAATAGGCCAGGAGGAATTAGACCTTAGCCAGCTGGATTAGAGTCCACACTCTGAACTGTGAGAAGGAACGATTCCATCCACAAAGGGGCACACTGATCATAATGGTGGGTTGTTAGAGTGCATGCAGCTGTGTCTACAAAAGCTAGGCTACGAGTGCAGATATAATTTACATGAGTAAAGTATCCACAGGGTGTAACAGGTGCTTGCCACCATCCCCTGAGAAGGTTTTCTCCTGTTCCATTGTGTCTTATTTTCCTTTTGAGACTGACCATTTCCTTATGTTTGTCAGTGCCACTTCCATCCGGACAGAAGGAACCCAGGTCAAGGCTGACAGGAGGAGCAGGAGCCGTCAATGAGAGCAGACCTCAGAAGCCAACGGAGGTGAGAGGAGCACCATCCACAGCCCCATCCTCTGAATGCTGTGGGAAGAAGTCCACAAAATACCACCCCTTGGAGTCAGTCAGTAGCAGAGCCCTTGCTGCTGGCTGCAAATACCCCATCAGAACATGTTTGGGGTGATTCTTGGACCTGGTTTCAATTTCTTTTCTGCCAGTCAGCAGTTGTGCTTGACTCACAATTTGTTGCCATCTCTTGAATTAAACTCAGGAAACAAGATAAAGATCAGAACCACATTGTAAAAGCTTCCTTATGGTTCCTTTTTTGCTGAGATAAATAATGAGCAGCTCTGATCCATCTCTCTGGAGAGCTCAGAGCACACTACCAGGAGCTCCTAGCCACAGAGTGAGCACAGGTGGCTGGTGTTCTCTTGATGAGGAAAGACAGCAGTGTCCAATCTACCCTGCCTTACATGGAGCCCCGGGTGCTCTCCCGGACTGTGTTGCTACCTAAAGCACATGGCAATTGCATGATGCTAACGAGAGCAGCCCCTCACTCATTAGAAACATCTGCTTTGCATTATTTACACAGGCAAAGTTTTCCTTTTTACTGAGCCTACCCAGTTCAAACTTAAGTGGGATTTGCCAGCTATCTGGCTAATTTTATGAGCAATAATAAAGATTGGTGAACACTTGGTTTTTGTATAATTATAATCAATTTTATGTTAAACTTAGCTTAAAAGAAATTTATCTTCATGAGAAAAATAGACAGACTTTAGTGAGGACCAATCTACAAAATGCCTGACCAGAGTTCTTCAAAACTGTCAAGGTCATCAAAATCAAGGAAAGTTTCAGAGATTGTCACAACCAAGAGGAGCCTAAGGCAATGCTGTGACTAAATGTCATGCGGTGGTCTGGATGGGGTCTTGGACTGGGAAAAGGATACTAGATAAAAACAGGAAATCCAAATAATGTGTAGATTTTAGTCAATAACAATGTATCAATATTGGCTCATTAAATTGTGACAAATGTGCCATACCAATGAAAGATGTTAATAACAGGTGAGGCTAGGTGTGGAGCATTCAAGAACTCTCTCAACTATGCTCTCAACTTTTGGGTGAGTCTAAAACTGTTCTAAAATAAAAACTTTATTTAAAAATATATAAAGAGGCTGGGCACAGTGGTTCATGCCTGTAATCCCAGCACTTTGGGAGGTCAGGACAAGAGGATTTCTTGAGCCCAGGAGTTGGAGACCAGCCTCGGTCACATGATAAAACTCTGTTTCTACAACACATACAAAAATTAGTGGCACACGCCCGTAGTCTCAGCTAGTCAGGCGGATGAAGTGGGAGGATCATCTGAGCCTGGCAAGGTCAAGGCTGCAGTGAATAGTGATTGTGAAAATGAACTCCAGCCAGGCGACAGAGTGAGACCCTGTCTAAAAAAAAAAAACAAAAAAAAAAAAACAAAAAAAAAACTATACATATACATATGTAAATTAAGAATGAAACAGAAACTTCCATAATCTCATCTTCTGAATTTTGGAATTGTGTAAAAGTTGCCTCAAACCAATGATAAGTAATAGCTCATGTTTACCAAGTGCTGACAACATGTCAGTGTGCTAAGAACTTTACACACGTTACTCGTTTAATTCTCACAAAGATCCTATGGAGTAGGTACAACCATTAGCCTACTGCACAGATGTAGAAACTGAGGCATAGCACCATTAAATAATTTGTCCAGCTCAGAAAGCAGCATTAGGTTATAGAGCTCATGTACTCTACCACTGCTCTGTACTGCACAGAGCAGGGCCACAAATGAAAAGACAGTCATGAGTCCGTTAAAATTCCAGGACAGTGAACACTGGGACATAGGATATGCTGCTAAGGGGGGCTGGGACATTCAAGGCCTGAGTGACTTCTCTGCATCTGTATACAGAGCCTGGGAGATGTGCCACTCATTTGTCATCTGATGATAATCTACTCATGAAAAATCATATTCTTTGAAGGATGATTAATTAAATTGACAAATCCGAGATTAAGACAAATGACTTAGAAGGGAAAGAATCAGTCATAGCCTGCACCTGGCCCAGTATGGACTTCCTGTCTCAGGCCACTACCCCTTCTGCCTGCATCTTCAGGTCTGCCCAGTTCAGCCTCTTTCTGTCTAAGCAGCCAACCTGCACACTCCACCTCAGGGGAAAGGAGCCTCCAAGCTGGCTCTCCCCATCTTCTCTCATAAATCCCAGAGCATGTTCTAGAATAATCATTGACACGTGCTTTTAACCGCGATTTGCAGGTTTGAACACCTGTAGAAAGGTGAGGTTCACTCTCTCCAAATGCAGCCCATCCTTGCCTCCCCAATAGCCTAGGAGACCCAAGACCCAGCTGCAGAGCTCTCTAAGGCCATTGCTCCTCAGGCTCTCCACATCCAATGACTCCCGAACCTGGGGTTGTGCTGAACTCCCTCTGCCTCCCTGACAGATCGATCCACCAGCAAGTGCTGGCATCTCTTCCCCTAAGGTCCATCCCAACCCCACCCTCACCCCCAATTCTCTGCCTCTTTGCTGCCAGCACTCCACCTGGGCCATGCTCACTTCCTGCTTGGACTGCAGCATGGATGCTGCAGGGACTCTAGAGGCTGCAGAGGGATGCTAGCATGCCGTGACTCATTTGAAAGTCACAATAGCGCTGATATTTTTATTTCCAACTGCCTAGCTTGTCTGCCTCTCAGCTGTTTTCCAACTTTGATGATGGAAAGGTTGCATCTTCAGGCTCTGTTCAGCTCAGCATCCCTCTGTCTAAGCAACCCTGCCTGCTTAGAAAGGAGTATTATTAACTCCTCCAAACCTGCATTTATTTCCTAAAATTGCATGATATGTGTACTTTCAACACACAGAGAAGGACACCCATACATACACATATTTATGTATTAATTTGTACAGATTCAATTTAAACACACTTTTAACTATATAGATTGATACATATATAGATGATTTTTAATTTGTTGACCTTGCCAGATAACCCTGTCCCATCTCACCTTCCCCTCCTTCCCGTACTGAATCCTGGAGGCCCTAAACCATATCCACTTCATTAGAACCTGGCTGGCTGCAGCCATCTGCGACCTGCTTCCCTGTGCAGGTTGACTCTTCCTCCTGACATTTGAGAACTATTTGTCCCCTTCCCTTAGGGCATGATATTCTCCATGCTGTGGTGGGCTGTGTGGGGGAAGCTGTATGTGTCCTAGGGTCCCAGAACTTACAAGGCTGGGAGGATGGGGCTTAGTCCAGACTCTGGCCTCTGCTAGCATACTGTCAAACCACAGGGTGAGGCAACCATGCTGGAATGGCCCTGACTCATGAGGCTACACTGCAGACCCAATGGCTTGTTAGGACTCCTTTCAGTCACTTCCAAGAGCTACTGCCCATTGGACCCTGCATCCCCAGGAGCTACTCTTATGGAGAAGAGCTGTTGAGGGGGGCTTCAAAGAGCTTCCAATAGGACTAGAAGGACATCCAGAAGGAAGATATTGAGCTTGGGTTTGGAGGGTAAGCCAGAGAGACCTCAATGTCAGGGCCTCCTGCCCATCTGCCTCCCAGATGATGTCAGCGTTTATGACCCAAGGAGAGGACACTGGCCTTCAGCATAATTCTCTCTGTTCTTCATTTGGGAAACCTTGTGTGGGGCTAAAACAAAACCAGAGTCCAGTGGTGGTGTTGGGAAAATATGTCATGAGGTGGGGTCGGGGAGAGAACACTGAGGTTTTGCTGTGTGTACAGAAGATAAAACGATGGCTGAAATTCCAGGAGCATTCACCTTCAGTTCACAAGTGTTTCTGCCATTCACAAACTAGATGTCTTAATTAAAATGCTGCTGAAGGAAGCAAATCAATTAGCAGATCCCATACAAGATGGTTTATTTTATCCTACACACAGAAAATTGCTTATGAGTATCACATTACCGCTCTTGGTTATCAGTTAACAAAGGCTGCTAATGAACAGCATCATTATCAAGTTGGGTAAGAGACGCCCTGGGAGTCCAGGCAAATTATGACAACACAGCACTTTGTTCTGAAATATAGCTCATCTTTCATCACACACAAGGAGGGTAGCCCAGCCCGAGAGATTTCCTGGAAAGTGGAAAGGCAAAGAATATTCCGTGATGTGATCCCAGAAATACAGGGTTAATATTACAAGGGAGAGAAATGCTCATGGGGCCTTAGCCTGATGGCAATTGTAGAATGGCATGGCTTTCCTCAGCCTCCACCAGTCATGTCTTCTATGCAACAGCCATGTACATTGTAATAATAACCACAAAATAATTGTATAAGGAGAAAAATAATAACTGACGTTCATGGCCCTCTGCAAGGCACAGCATCTGCTTTCTCATTTGGTCCTTCGTTGGTTCCATCCTTTGAAGGTCTGAGAGCAGCAGGCCCATTCCATGAACACCAAAGCCCTTCCTACCACGCCAGCCCAGACTGCCATTTCCCCTCCAGAAGGCCAGCGTTCATCATCGATAGGGCTAGAGACCATCCCAGAGTCCCCATGTTTCAGGACTCCCGAATCTTCACATAGTCCATCTTTAAGAAGGGATCTCCTGGCAGCTAAGAGGGTGAAGCTAATCGTTCTACAAAGTAGTGCCTAACTGTTGATAAGATGGCAGTGTGTAGGAAGCTATGTGTTGGGTCGGATTCCCCTTTTCATGAGCCATTTTCTGTGGTAGGTTCCACGGACATGGACACCATGCCCTCATGGAAGCATGAACAGCTCCAACACAGGGTGAAGCTTTTGGTGTCCACCTTCTTCCACTGCAGGCTAAATTGCTCAATCCTTCCTCTGTGCAGTCCGTTTCTTCCAGAAGAGGCATGATATTTTCCTTCAGGACAGAGGCACTGTATATTCTATTCCTTCTATTATTTGCCTCCAATATTCAGTCCATGTGAAAGTTCATTACCAGCCTTGGGTGTTTGAATGCAGAACATCCTGAGATGTTAACCATGGGCTGTTTTCCACGGGGCTAGAACCCCTCTTCACGTCACTGCTCACCTACAGCTCAATCACCTGTGCATCTCTGGAAAGGAAAAGAACCATCTGGAAGACTTATTGAGAGAGCAACTATGCTCTAATTATTGCATGTGTTTATGCAATTCACACAATTAAATAGGTATAAAAGCTCATCAGCAAAGCCTGCAAGGTGGGCCACTTCCTTGTGCAACATAGAAAGGAACTGAAGGCCAGTGGCTTCTGGGTAAAGGGGAGAGCTCAATCTGGAAGTTGTTTTCTGCCTGCCAAACCCAAGGCAAACAAAACTTCATCCACTTTGATGACAAAAAGAGAAATCATTCCTCGAGGTTAATAGGCATATTTTGGGAAACTTGTCACTTTCTGTAGTTGGTGAATTTGCACAGATCTGGCCAGATGCTACGAGGAACAAGATAGATAGACCTATGAGAATGGAACTGGAAAATAATGCCTTCACATCTGAACTACAAGCTGTTACAGAGGGTGAGACTTCTCTGTACTTGGTGTACCAGCTTCGATGAAAGGGAAGGGCAGCATAGGTGTCTAAAAAAGGGGAAACATGGAAGAGAAGATGAGTCAACAAACCAGACTCATAAACAATAGAATGTGGACTGAAAGTAGGATGCAGACCCTGCGAAGGGCCTCACTTATACCTCCATGCCTTGAGACCAAATTCACACCCTCACTGTAGTTTCACATAGACATCTAGAATATAATAGAGTAGTATATATGCTTACATTGAATGATGCAAAATTGTGTATGACTTTCCATTGTGTATATTCAGTCACAGTCTCCTGACAGCTAAGATCTCCTCATGAGAGATGGGGCAGCAACAGCAGGAAGGCGGGACAGAGTGAAGCATCTTTGGGACAAGCCACGTCAAAGGCCATAAAACAGACAGCACATACTTGACTACCCCATATTTGAGGACCAAGGACACACGTAATGGTCAGGGATATAGAGCTTGATGGCAGTAGAACCAACGTTAGAGACAAGAAAGACATTGGAAACCAGCAAGATATGGTGAGAGGAAGTGGTGAGAAAAGTAAAGGGAGGGATTCCAAGCAAGGGCCTCAAATGCCGTCAGGGGTTTTTTTCTCCTTCAAAAGATGGAAGGTTCAGAAGAAAATGGGGTTTAGAGGCCCAGAGGCTGAGCAGAGGGTTCATCCTTCCTAGTGCCTTTAACAAGCCCTGCATTAAAAGGCCCCTTCAGGTGTTGATAAGGAAGGGATCTAAAGAAGCTGGAGTTATCCAGGTTTGCACTTGAGATATCAATGCCCAGAGTAGATGGGCAGCCCAAGAGAGCAGCCTCCTCCCACCCCTGGCTGCCCTGAGCAGAAGAAGGGGCACTCCTGAGCTACCTTATGGATGAAGTTGATCTCTGACAGGTAGCGATACCTCTGCAGATGTGTGTGTCACCAGCCACCAGAGAGCCAGGCACGATCTGGAGAAAACGAGATAAGTCTGGCAGAGTCTAGGGTAGCACCTGCTGGCTGGACTAGTAGGTGAATTAGGCTGCATGGTACTCCGGGCTGGCATCATGAGAAAGAGCAAGAGCATGTTGCATACCATGTGATTTAGTGGCTACTTAACCCAAATCTTTGACCACATCCTCCAAGAATCACATAGACCAACAAGGAGAGAAGAAGAACAAAAAGAAACAAAAGTAAAACTAATAATGAGGATGCCTATACATTCTGGTTAGCCCCAGGGTTCATCTGGTTAGGATACATTTATGCCTGCTAATACTGAAAAAAATCTTTGGCAAAATCCAACACACATTTCTGATTTTTAAAACTCAGTAAAATAGGAACTGATGAATGCTCCTTAACATGATAAGATATGTGTGCTTCAGCTCTAGAGCCAGCATGTTACTTGATGGACACCACTAGTGGATTTCCCATCAAAGTCTGGCAGACACGTGTTGTATGCACACTTTTTCCACTATTATTTAACATTGGTGTTTTTAGCCAATGCAATCAGAGAGGAGAAAACAATTAAAGGCATATGAATTGGGAAAGAAGATCTGTATTTTGGCAGGTGACATAATATCGTAAAAACTCAAGGGACGGAGAAGAAAACAGAGACGAATAATAAAAGCATTCAACAAGGCAACCCCTATAATGCTAACATAATCCCCCAAAATCAAAATATAATCAATGGCCAGGTAGGAGACATAATGGCAAAAACTCCATTTTGAAAGCAGCAAAGGCAGAATACTTAGGAATAAATATAACAAAAAATATGACAATCTTATAAGAGTAAAATCTGAAAACTCTCCTGAAACACACAAAAACAGAAACACACAAAATCAGATAATTTTTTATGAAAAAATAATCTCTTTTCCATGGAGAGCCACTTAACATCGTAAAGAAGTAAATCATCTTTAACTTAATATGTAAATATAATGCAACCCCAATTTAAATACCAGGATGTTTGCTTCCTTTTTTTTTCTGTGTGTTGTTTTTATTTTCTTTGCTTTGGTCTATACAAAAGCCCAATAACCAAAAACACAAAACAATCATCATAAAATTCTCCACTGGGACCTCCCCCAGCTCCTGCACCATGAAAGATTTTTGTTTCTGTGGAAAGATTCTGAAGTTGATTCTAAAGTTCATATGGAAAAATAAATATGAAAGAATAGCTGGAATAAAATAGCAAGAATGTCCCCTGCAAAGGAAGCACAACGTGTGTGCGGGTGGAGGGAACCAGCCCCACCAGAAGGTAGAGCACACCAGGAAGCCTCTCTAGGCTCAGCCTCTCCAGGAAGCTCTCAGCACATGAATAACCACAAATACCAATGGAGAATAAAGTCTAGAAATACCCTAGTATGCACAGAAATTTAGAACATTATAAAAGTGGCAAATGAAACACTGGGGAAATAGGGTGGTTTTAAAAAATAGTATCGGAATAATTCAATTGCCATTTGGGAAAAAGAAAAAATTGGATCTTAACTCATACCACACACCAGAATAAATGCCAAATGGATCAGACATCTAAGTAAACAATAAAACCATGGAAAAAACTGGGAAAAGTATATATGCGCAGATATACACATCTATATGTAAACATCTTCTAATTTTATTTTTAAAAGTGTGTCTATATAAAAGTGTTTTTAATTAAATATATTTTTGTAAAAGTATCACAGAAAGAATAAACCAGGAACTATTGAAAATAGCAACTTCAAAGCAGTAGGTAGGAACACGGTGGAGTGGACAGTTACAAGAGAAACACTTCTCTGAGTTTATCTGTTTACATAGTTTATCTCTGAATTGTGTACATGACACACGATTCAGAGATAAACTGTGTAAAGAAAACTATGTAAATTAAATTTTTAAAAGATTAAAACAGGAAATAGTAAAATATAATACACACTAAAACAAGCGTTTCTGACTTTCTATCCGATTGATAGCATAACCACACAGAGAATATAATTAATTTCATCTGAACACAATACTCTGGCTGTGCACACCTAGAGGGCTAAATTCTAAGGGTAAAAGCCACTGCAAAGAAATATGCAAGTTTACTGAGTGGGTCTATAGCTGTATAGTGCTCTAATTTCTGGAGGCATTTTGTGTGTATTATAGAATAGAGAAAATGAGTAAAAATATTATGTGGTGGAAAAGCAGGGTTTTTACTTTGGAGAAGGCAATCTAGACACATGGATTAGGGAAAGCTTAGGAAAAATCTTATGATATTGAGTTTGTAATTTAAATGCACATTTCGTGACTCTGCCCATTGAAAGGGCCTAGAAGCAATGACACCTCAGTAGCCCTGAGCACACATTGTGCCCAGATCATAGTTTCTAAAAATCATTCTACAGTAAAAATTAAAATAAAAGAGAGAGAGAGTGAGAGAGAGACAGAGAGAGAAACAGGGACCCTTGGGAAAATTAGACCCTTGTGCTACCCTTAGGAGCAGGACAAGGTGAGCCTGAGATATTGTATTGTCAGAAGTCTAGCATGTGCTCAAAGACTAATGGGTTCTGTCTAAAGGGCACAGAGGCCACCAAGAAGTGACTTGCACTAGCCAAATTTGCAACAATTTGGGCATCAGAAAGAATCATGATGGCAATGGATTAAAATGCATTGAAGTCCACAGTAATAATCCTCAACAAAAGAAGGAGAAAGGGGAGATAGAATAAAAAGGCTTTCTTGTGGATGAATGTCAGCTATTAAATATAGAAGAAACGCTGGAATTAGAAAGTCAATATTTTGTAATCACCAATGGCAAAAACTGCTTGAAGCAGGATCATGAATAGGTATAAAATCATTAGGTGAGGAATTGTTGGGGGTCGGGATATTCACATAGTGTCAAAGTGCCACCCCTCGTATTATTCATTCATTTCAGAGGGGAAAATTCTAATTTCTACAAATGTAGAAATCTAGTGGTCACTCCCTTAACCAAGCAAATGAAGCATCACCAACAGTGATGCAATACAACGAAAGATACACAACATCACCTCATGGTATTTCCGACCAAAAACTTCAATCTGAATCTACTCAGGAGAAAACAATCAGACAAATCCAGAAAATGGGACATTGTTTAAGACAACGGGGCTTAGGAACTTCTCAGTCAACAATGCCATAAGGATAAAAAGCAGAGGGGCTGTTCAATACTGAAAGAGACTTAAAAAAAAGACAAAATAAATACAAATATTTTTTCTGGATTGGAAAATAGCACAATAAAAAGTAGAGCAATAAAAGATACTTCTGAAATAACCAGAGAAATTTAAATATGGACTGTATAATAGATGATATTAAATTAGCATTAATTTTCTTAGGAGTGGTCACTGTATTGTGATTATACACAATAGGAAACACAATGGTGCTGTATTCAGGGGTGAAATATCATGATATCTACACTAATTTGCAAGTAGATCAGTCAAAAAAGGCTTATGTACACAGAAATAAAGCAAAGGGGGCACCGTGTCAGTGAGTGACCCTAGGTGAAGGGTGTATATATTTTGATTGTCCCGTTCTTTCAACTTTTCTTTGGATTTGAAAATTTTTCATAAAGCAGGAGAGTGAGGTCAAGAGATTGCCCCAGGCCTGTGTGACCATCCTGGGCTGGTCAGACAGGGAGCAAATTCTCAGTGGGTTTGGCACATGCAAGGGGCATGAGGTGAGGAAAAGCCAAGCTGGGGAATGTGGATTGTGAAATGATGATTCTCAAAACCCTGGTGAAGATGCCTTCATTCCTAGGAGTCTTCATCCATAGGCTCATTCAATCAGGGGTCCGAGATCCCATCCCCTTCTGTAGACCGGCACTCCACATACAGGCTTCGTCCTCTCCGAGACTCCAAAGCAGCACTGAGATGCAAATACCCAGCCAAACTGATAGCATGATGACATGAAGAGATGTTTGGGAATTTTTTTCATCAAATGGACTAAATTGGCTAATTATTAGATTGGACACTATCATAGGATAGGTCTTGGAGAATGAAAAAAAGTTTACCTATCCTGTTAAAACCGTTTTCTCAGCTCTAACTGGGCAAATGCCCCACAGCTTCATGTTAAATCTTGCCAAGTACCATCACGTTCCAAGGTGATGCTGATTCCTGGTCTCACAGCTGTCCTGGCATGAGGGCTCCTGGCCATGGCCATGGTTGCCCGTCCCGCGTGGCCAGGGGAGGGAGAGGTCATGCCGAAAACCCATGCAGCCCCATGGGGCAGAGACTGCCTGTCCTCCTTTTAAGACAAGTGATCACTCTTACAACTCACCTTTTGGAGAAATTGTGGTTTCGCCTGCAAAACAAGATAAAAGGGTGTTCGTTGCCTAAGCCTTAGAAGCCAGAAAGACAATGCAAAACTTGCTGCAGGAGAGTGGCTTGCTTGTCATTAGCTTGCTCTTTTGGGTCTGACTTCCTCATGACTCAGCCTGACTCCATCTAGTGTTAGTTTTGGAAACTCGAATCCTGCTTCTCCTCTCTGAAAGTCCCTCTATTTGCAGAGGAGCTCTGTTACGATACCTGCCAAGAACAGCTCCCTGCACGTGGTGAGGGCGATGTATTAATTATCAGGGGTATAAACTCCCATCCAGCCATTGCCTCCCAGCCTCCCTCTCTCCTGGCCTTTATTTCTTGCCTCCCTCACCCACCTGCTTCCTCTAGCATCCCTTCATGTTTTCTCATGAACTTTGCTTTCAGAAAGTTCATTGTTGAATAACTATTGGAGCCATCTTTCCTGGATTATGGAAAATGCCTTCTATAGCCCTGATAGCTCAAAATAACCCAGAACTTCCAAAAAACACATATAACAGAGACGCTCCTCTTAGATGATCATGCATAAGAACATAAAAAGCACAGTGACTGCTCATTCAGCAGTGTTTTCAAATGGGTCTGTGTTGTATTGCTCACAGCAGCATCTTCCCACACAGACGTATGTGTGTCAGAGTCCATCATGAATGGCCACATGCACATACACACACATATACACAGGCAATAAATGCACACACACACACATATACACAGGCAATACATGCACACACACACATATGCGTGCGCACACACACAACAGGATTAAGGATCAAGCTTTGTGAAATTTCATTCTATGTGAAGTCCATGGCTAAGATGTCCCTGAAGCATGGTCTGCTTCAAGGTCTGGCGATTTGCAAAGCAAAGTGCCTTAACTCAAAGTCCCCCTCAATGTGTGCCAGGAATTCAGATGGTCAAGGTAGTGTCCCTGTGCTGGGTGGAGCTCCAGTACTTTAGAGCCTTCCCCATGGTGAGAAGGTCACTGTGCTAGAATCTCCACGTTTCAATATTCCTGACCACAGGGGCTGAGCTGGCCACAGCAGTCTGTGTCCTCTGCCTGGGTACCTAAGCACCCAGCGGAGGGCCCCTGAGGCCACATGGTGCCAGGGTCTTCGCCATGGCCAACACAGCCCATCCATTCAAAACAGACTCCTCCTGCACTCCTCACCACAGATGCTACCTGGGCCCACAAAGGCAACAAAGGTTCTAGGAAGTCAATCCTTCTCACCCTTCCAAACTCAATCCATGGCCTCCTCATGTCCTCCAAGAGCCCTGCGTGAAAACCCTTATAATGGCCAGTCCACCCTGATTCCGTGGTGGGAGATGCTGACTCAGCGCCCAACCCACAGCCATCTGAGTGCTGCCCTTGGGTCAGCGGGGACTGGGACACCCTCCTGGCCAGGTGTCGCAGCTGCACACTTAGGAGAACCTGTGATTGTGCCAACCCCCGTAGGGCTAGAAGAACACAGAGCTGCCCGGGGCAAAGGCCTCTTAGGGTGGGGGGAAGGGAGGGGTGTGAAGAGCTGGCCAGCATGGAACTCTACTCTCCCGCATCAGTGGATTTGGGGGCACTGGGAGCTGTTCGGCATGTTTCTTCTATAAAAAGGAATGTGACAACTTCAGCCAATGTGGGTCTGGGTGTGTGAATATGTGCATGTGTGTGTGTGTGTGTGTGTGTGTGAGAGAGAGAGACAGACGGAGAGAGAGAGAGAGAGAGAGAGATGGGACATATGGCATCTCTGGTCCCTCAACCTGGAATATCCCCCATTCGACCACACATTTCCAAAACCCCCTGAAGCTGGTTACATGCCCTAGATGCAGAGAACGTGACATGGCCAGCAAGAGGAGTGCTGTGTGGCCACCGGGGCCTGGACACTTCACAGGCCCACTCAATCTAAGTTGACCACACATCCCTATTTCCCTAGGACAGTCCAGGCTCACACCCATCATCCTGGTGCAACTTTTACAGAGCCTCTTCTCACTCTCACAAAGTGCTGTCTTGGATGATAAGTTACATATCCTGTCTTCTCCAGCCCAGGACCCAGTGGACTGACACAAACTTGGGGTGGGGGTATGACATGGGAGGGGACAGAGAGAAGGAGAGTGAGAGTCAGAAACAGAAGGAGAGATGGGGTGCTGGGAGACAGAGTTGATGAAATGTGCTTTAATGCTTCACAATCAGAAACCACTGCTGAAAACTAGAATATCCGTAGGAGGAGAAATCCTCAAAAAAAAGTGAACTTCTCAAGAAAATCCATGTCCAGCTCATCCCAAGCGCATGACTCCATGAGGGCTGATGAGTCATGACCCGCAGCCACAATGCACCATGCATTCATCCCTCATGCAGCCATTAATCCATCCGCTCCTTCAATAGACACTACTTGGAAGTTACCCAGTCCCTGGTCCCATGGAAGAACCGGAGGGTGAGACTGGGCTCTGGGTACTTTCTAAAAGCCACTATCCCTGTGTCAACCCAGACCTCTGTCCTAAATGCCAGCCACTTACTAGACATCTCCTCTACATGGAAGTGTCCAGAAACTTTCGGCTCACCATGTTCAAAAAAATATCATCTCACCCAGCTCACTGCCCAAAGCTGCTCCCCCACCAACTTCCCAAAGGGCACCTGCTCAGAGAAAACTCCGAGCTGTTCTAGATTCTTTTCTCTCCTCCAGTGGCTGTCTCAGTCCCTCATCCCAGGTCCCTGGGCCAGCTCCTCCTTAACTTTGTTCCCATCTTTCATTTTTTCCATTGCCTCCACCTGGACTTACTCCAGCAGGGCTTTGCACCAGGCCTGAGTCTCTGTCCGGGCTTCCAGCACATCTTCCTGGCTGCAGCTGGGCCCTCCTCCATGCTACCATATAACAAAAAATATTCTATCTCTCCCCTGCTTAGAACCCATCTGTAGGTGACCAGAAGTTTCAGGACAGATTTCAGACTCCTTTGCTTAACACAAGCCCCTTTGACTGTACATGCATAGAAACTACCTATCTCTCCAGCGCTTCCTTCCACATCGTCACATGAAACACTTGCTTCTGCCACACTGCATGTTTGTCAGCTGCAGGTTTTACCCATGATGCCTACATATAGTAGGGTTCCCTCTGCATTCATGAGCTTCTCTTAGTCCTTCCGCACGTAGCCTGAGGCTCCCCTGCACCTCCTAGTGGCTATGCAGCCCTCTGCACCCCCAAGACACAAGGCAACACATGCTTAGCCTGCCATAGACCTCCCGGGACCCCCACCCCCACTGTGCAGCCACCACCTGGGACCTGCCTGTCTCCCCTATAGACTGAGGGAGATTGTCCTACTTCTCTCTCCTTGACCCCCAGCACCTAGCCCATGGCCTCATGTTCAGTTATTTATTCATTCATTCGACACATATGCAAGTATCCACTTTGTCCCTGGCACTGTGCTAAGTGCTGTGCTACAGAAGTGAAAAGGAAGACCCTACCCGCCCGGAGCTTACATTTTAGAAAAAAACCCATGCAAAATAGACAAATCAATATATCGTATAGCATCAACTAGTGCAAAGAATTATAAAGAAAACTAAAGCCAAGCAAAGAGAAGAGAATGGTGGCTGGAGTTGAGAGGGGATTGTACCTTAAATAGGTCCCCTATGATGCAGTGGTGACACTGAAGCAGGGATTTGAAGGAAAAGAGGGTCGAGGCTTGCAGCTTTCTGGCAAAGAGCATTCCAATTACAGAAAACAGCAAGTGCAAAGGTCCCAAGGCAGGACCATCCCTGAGGACGTGGGCTCTGTGCAGAAGAGCAGGGTACCTTGATGCCAGCAGGGAAGCCCAGAAACCTGGGACAAACCACGTGTGACCTCCCAAGTGACAGGGGCTGGAGGCCTCATTCTGAAAGTCAGGGGTATGCACTGAAGGGGTCTGAGTGGGGGGTGGAACAGGATCTAATCCAGGCTGTGCAGAGGCGAGCCCTACTCCCTTTGACGGCTGTAGCCTGTGGCCCTCACTCTTGTGACACCTGCCCACTGGTCCAGAGGAGGAGAGAGTGTAAGGAGGGGACCACGAGGTGCATTCTAGTCACCTAGAAAGCATGCCAGAGTGCAGAGAAGGCTGGGGATGACAGGCAAGGGAGTGGCACGGTCAAGACAGGAGAGAACACGATACCCCTCCCTGACTGTGTGGGCAGTGACCTTACCTTGGGGCTCTCTTCTTTAGCGGGATGGTGTCTAAACAGAGAAAGCCGGGCATTAGGAAGGGTGTCCTGTGACAAGAGGTGCAGAGCATTCCCTAGAGCTTTCACCTCCCTCTCCTGGGTCCTCTCACTCATGGTTGCCCTCGAGAGACCCGGGGCCTGGCTGCTATGTGATGAAGAGGCTGTTTCCTCCCCTTATTTGTGGGGATACACAAGGATAAGCAAACTCCCATGGCCTATTAAGCCCCTCGGTCGATGCACACGCCAGCATCTCGGAAGCCTCCTCCTCTCCCGGCCCAGACCAGCCCCTTCTGCTTATTTTCACAGATCATAATCACGTCTTCCAGAAAGGCAGTGAGACTCTATTCTCCCCAGAAGCACCCCATGGAAAACTGCACGGTCATTGCAGTGAGCCATCTAATACAACAGAGGATGAGTCTGGGGATGATACCCTGAGAGAAGGGTTGCAAATCAATACTGCACTTTGGGTGCCGAGGAGGCAGAGGGCTGTGCCATGGTTCATGTCAGCCAGCTCAGTTTCTATCTGAGGGGCTACTCAGTACTGCTTTGAGAAGGACTTTCCCAATTTATGAAAAAAAATTCATCTTGACCCACACAGGCAGTGTCAACAGAACCTCCCACCATCCACCCACACTTAGGACCAGCCTCGCTGCCTACTGGGACTGGGTTTATTTGATCTCATCATTTGGATGAGAGAACAGAAATTTCTGTGTGAAGCCAATTTTAGTTCCTCTCCCACCTTTCTCCAGGAAATGTGATTCTCAGGACTGCCAAGAGCAACTGAAAGGAAAAGTACAGAGGGAAAGAGACACAGAAAGACAGAGAGATGGAAAGGGAGACAGAAAAAGGAACACAAATACAGAGACAGAGAGAGATAGAGACAGAAGAAAGAGAAACAGAGGCAAAGGGTTAATGAGAGAGACAGAAACACGCAGAGGTCACTGCCTTCCTTTACAGCCTGTTGGGCTCTGCGCTTGTAGGTTCATTCTTGCTGTAGCCAGCATCATGGAGTGGCCCTCCGTGCCTTGCTGGGTGGGGCAGAGCCAGGCCCAAGCACCACATCCCTCACCACTGAGGCCCCCAGGCGTGCTTTTCAGGTCGGAAGAGTCGTCGTCAAATAAGTGCCTCCTGATCATGCAGATCTTCAGGGCCAGGAAGCCAGCAGATATGGCGACACCCACAGCAGTCCCGATGAGGGCATACTTGAAATCTGAAACGCAGGGAGGAATTGAACACCGGGTTTCAGTCACCTGCAGCTCCCTCTGCATTCCAGATGAGGTCCAAAGCATGCATGTGGCCCTTAACACACCACCTCCCACTGGCTGAGGCCAGCCTCACCTTCTACTCTCCCATGAGTCCCTTTGCTCCTAGCCTCTGCCTGCACCCCATCCCCTCCTTCAGAAGCACCATCCCTGGTTCCTTCAGCTGTAGAAACTGTTGCCACCTTTCAAGGCTCCCTGAAGCTCACCTGGCTACCCTTGCCCAAAAGGTGAGTGGCTCATTTCTCTGGCCACCTGAGCCTCCTAGCCCTTCCTCACTGATCCCTTCGTTAATTCATCCACTCATCTATTGGGTGTGTGTTAATTGCCTGCTCTGTGGTGAACACTGCAGGAGAATGGATAAGGCCTGTCTGGCCTTTGAGGAGCCTGCAGTCAGCTGGGGAGGACAGGAAAGGAGCTCATGACGGGAGAGGCTGGGTTGGCCTAGAGTTATGGGCGTCCAGAGCCTTCTCAGAGGGTGAGGCATGCAGACTGAGCCTGGCCAGCAGATGAGGCCCTTAAGGGGCAGACATGCTGGAAGCTCGCAGGTGGAGGGAGGCACCGATGAGGGCTGTGAGCCTGGCAGAGCATGCTGTCAGGGCCCATGGTTGTGGGACAGGGCTCAGTGGGTGCTGGAGCCACGCATCTGTGGCCCTGAAGTATCATGTCCCCAGTGTGGACGAGCTTTAATGCAAGGCTTTTCCCCCGAAATAAAGCTGTCAGCCGCTCTGGGGGACCTGGAGGTGAGGGTGCCCCTTTTCCTATGCTGACAGCAGGGAACCAACTCCAGCACTGCGGCCCTCTGCTTGCTTGTCTTGGGAGTTTCCTTCCTGCCCCTGACCCTGTGCACAGAATAACATGGGCAGCCACGTACCAATTTCAGCCCCAGGGGGCTTGCCTGTTGCCAGCACTTGAGCTCCTCCTACATCTGCAAAGAAAGAAACCCCAGAGCCTGGTTAGAACAGAGCTGGCTGTGGTCCCAGCTACCCAGTCTCAGAGGCCTGGGAAAGCCTACCCCAGGCACCCCCCAGGAGCACAGAGGTGGGCTCCCAATTGCCATGGAGTGTCTTGGAGCCTTGCTGAGACATCAGAGCTTCCCTCAAAACTCAGACCAGGAACGCACCTCCACCCAATGCAGTTCAGTCAGCTGTTCAGCACAGTTTCCAAGACCTGAACTCTGACCCAAGCCTGCTCCACAGGCTCCCCTGTGGCTCCCAAGGCCCTCCTTAATCCAGCATGGCTTTGGTGCTTCTAGTTCCCCACACAGCCAGGGCATCTCCTGCCCTGCCTCGGGGCCACACCCTCTGCTTGACCCCATCTTCTTCCCTTCCTCCTTTACCTGGTCTTGGCTCCATGCCACTTCCTCCCTGACTCCCCAGACCTGGGTGAGCTGATCCCAGTGTGCTCCGTAGCCGTGGTGCTTGCCGGCCATAACTGACCATGTCAATATGTAACAACATTTACATAACACTAGTTTGCTCCAGGCTCCATCCTAAAAGCTTCTCACATATTAACACATCAATATGTCTTCTGGCTGGTCTCGCTCTGGGCTGCATGGTATAGTGTCCAGCATTTGATGCAGTGCTTGGCCCACAGGAGGCATTAATAGACATTGGTGAATGGAAGGAAGGAAGGAAGGAAGGAAGGAAGGAAGGAAGGAAGGAAGGAAGGAAGGAAGGAAGGGAGGGAGGGAGGGAGGGAGGGAAGGAAGGAAAGAAAGAAGGAAAGAGAGCATGCTGTAAGGGTCCCTCACTCTTCTAGCCAGGCCTTGAAACCTTAAGACAGGAGATACTGCTCACAAACAGCGCCCTAAAATAGTGATCCAGAGGTGAGGTCCTTGGAGAGAAATGTGCACATTTATTGGCCACTTACTCTGAGACGGACATTGGGTGCAGTGCTGGCATTAATATATGTAATACTCACAGCAACAACTCTGTGAGATAAGTACTGTTACTATTGCCTTTGGCAAAATGAGGAACGGGAGGCATTGTGGTCTTGCTAATTTGCCCAAGAGCCAAGATAAGTGGGAAGTGGCAGGTTTGCACTGAGAGTCCAGGAAGGCCTACAGACATGAATGTGAATCCAGTGAACTAACAGATACAACACCACCAAAACCATCAAGCCCTAGGGCTGCATGGACTTGGGCTGGGGATGGGCAAATGGTGAGATCCAAGCCTGAGTCTCACGTTCAAACTTCCAGGCAAAGGCAGGAGAGTGTGCTACCACTCCTGTTTCTCACAAAGGGAAGCAAGTGACTTCACTGGGAAAGACCAGATGGTATGATGAAGGAAGCATCATAGCAAAGACATCGTCCACCCAACCCTGTCTGCTGACCACACTCAGTGATGCCCAGAGTGGCGTGGTAGGTTGGAGCTCTGCAGGGGACAGCTTTGCTCTATGTGTGTTTGGTGGAGAGAGGAATTGTCCTGCTAGAGTTCAGAATTTTTTCCGGCAGTCTAATTTTTTAGACTGGTAAAGATTCCCCAAGCTTTTTATAAAGCAAAAGTTCTCAGCTTTGTTCTAATCACAGATATTTTTGAAAATTCAATGACTTATCTTCTCTCTTTCCCACAGATCACAAGCCCCATGTGAGCACATTTGCTCACACACACAGACACCACCGCACACAATATGACTCTGATTTTGTCTGTTCTCTGAAGCCCCAATCAGCTTCATTCCATTGTCTTACTGTTTTTTTAAAATCAATCCTGCTGCTCCAGCTAGGTTGAACATCGTTCCGGACATGGGGCAAAGGCTTATATTCAATGGAAGGCTGTGGGTGGGAGCACATTTCCAGACTGACGCTCCCAACTCAGAGCTGTGTGTGCTACGTCTTCACCCTTTCCTGGGACGGGACCCTTTGCTGACACCTCTGATCTCTCTCTGCGTTTACTGGGCAGAAGGCAGGAGGACAGGGGAGGGCAGGACCTCAGTGGGTGGGGCCAGACCCCTGAGCCCCAGCCTCACCCCACGCCCTCCCCCTGCCATACTAGCATGTTGCTTGGTCCCCCCTCCCATCCTCCCTTGGTGGGCATTGCTCTCACCTGCAGTGTTGGCATGGAAACTTCATGCTAGCCTGAGATGAAATCTGAGCAGAGAGGAAGGAAGGACTCACGTTAGAAAGGGTGAGAAAGACAGAGGTACACACAGAGACACTCAAGAGACACACTCAGGCTGTGCTTGAGTCACTCAGACCATCATTGGGAGGGAAGAGAAAGGAAGAGGAGAAAGCCCTAACATCAAAAGGCCCCAGCCCTGGCCTTGGTTTCTCCAACAGCATCATGGTCTCCATTCTCGCCAGGCTGTCCTGCATCCTTCCTCATTGACTTCACCCCCCAAATGTGTTGCCCTGAACCCTCAGCTCCTTCTGCCCCTCTCTGTGGCTGGGACCCCTGGCTGAGGTTCAGCTCACCCCCAAAAAGAGGCCAGTCCCTTAGGCACCATCCTCTATGTCCCATCCTGTGTCCCCTCCAAGCTGTGAGGCTTCCCCTAATCCCTGGCCCCAAAGAGGCTCTATTTTTGGCGGTCTGACTTAGGGACTGAGTGAATTCCCACTGCCACCCTAACTCCACCACCACCTTGAGTCACTTGCAGGGAGACCAACGTGGGCAGATAACCCAGCTGTGCACTCAAACAGCCAAGGGCCCAGCCCTTCCTGCGAGCCAGCCCCACAGCCACTCGGCGGCAGCCTTTCCCCTCCTCAGGGAGGGAAATCCCTCCATGCAGCCCTCCTGTGCTTGGAGCTGTGACTCTACACACTCATGAGCCCTTGGGTGAGGGTCCATGCTCAGCAGCAGCCTGGCCGGCCCTGCCCCTGCATCCTGCTAGGGTCATGAGCTGGGGAGGGCCCCCTGGGCCGTAGACCCCCTGCAAGCCTCCAGCACTGGCTGATGTCCCCTGGCTCTGCAAAGTAGCTGGAGGATGGCTGGCCCTAGCAGGCCTGCTTGGACATCACAGCCAGAGGTCTTTGGAGTGCCTCGGCTGCATTTAGATCTGTGGGAGACCCCAGGAGGAAGCCCACGAGGACCAGCAGGAGCTGCACTGCATTTTCTCTGTGGGAATTCTCCGAGATCTCATGCAAGAAGGAGGAGGGAGCTTGGCACCCACAGGAGAGTCCTAGGGGACTGAGGTAAGGCTGTGTGAAGCAGGCACCCTTCTAACCTGTAGATTTGCTGAGGCCATAATAGGCACAGTTCTGGCCAAATCTGGCTTCACCCCATCTGACTGCTACCACCGACTGCATAAGTCTGGCTGACCGCCTCCCTTGAACTGTTCACACTGGGCAGGGTCAGAGAGCCAGAATACAGCCCTTGCTGCTGCCTAGAGCAGAGAGCAGAGGGCAGAGGGCTACCTCCAGAGGACTTGCTGAGAGGCGGGGGCTTTCCACAGCCTCCACCTGTGTAGCTGCCATGTGTGGTCAGATCAGCCTCTGACCATAGGAGCTTTTCCTAATTTGCACAAGGGCACTCGATGGGCTCTAGATTCTAGAGTTTCTGCTTTCTCCCTGATGCCCCACTTGGACCTGGTACTCTGTGCCTTCCTGACAAAATAGTGGGCTCCAGCCCCCTCACAGCTGCCATTCCCACCTCAGGCCTGCAGCACACAGATTGCTCTGTAAGTGGCTCTCCCAACAGCAAGGAGCCCTCTGCAAGAGTGGATGTCCCTCTGTCTTATGGTCCCCCAGAAACATGGGAGGGCAGCCGCCCCAGCTCCTGGGGAGGAAGATGGCAGGGCTGCTCTACACAAGCTGAGATGAGTTATTTTGGAGAGAGCTGAAGGCACGGCCTAGCTTTGCCCCATCTCACTTGGAATCTGACCTGCGGAGAGCCCATCCCCGGCATCCAGGCCTCTCTCAGCTGTCCACCTGTTGGGTCCACCCTTGATGGGGGACTGGCACTCTTTGCCACCCTTATTTGGGCAGAATCAGGCTGTGGGATTCCCAGTTGTGGGCCAGTAGGCGTGCGTGCACTCAGATGTCGTTCTATAAGTATTTGAACTAAAAATAGGGAGAGGCTGCCCTAAGTGTTTGTCAATGATGCCCGGCCATAGTCTTCTTGGGACTTAAATGTTGCAGAATGGCTCCTAACTTTAGAGCTCATGAATTCCAACATTCTCAGCTAGAGGAAGTGGCTTCGAATGTCTAGGACAGGCTTCCTTATTCTCCTAACAGGGCTCACACATGTAAATAAAGAGCCTATAGGGTGTTCCAGGGGGCCCCAGTGCCTAGAAGAAATCAAAGAGCAACCAGAGACCCAAGTCCCCCATGAAGGAGCTCACAGAGTGACCAGGGAGACAAGATATACACTGAATAAAAGATCAGAGTGTCACAGGCAAAGCTCAGCGCCTTCCCCAAGCCTCAGTCTCACAAGCTGGAGGAAGTGGGAACAGGGTGCAGAGTGGACACTGGTGCATGGCCTGCCTTCCTCTCCTCACTAGCACCTCAGTTTTCCTCTGAGCAACAAGAGGCCCCACAGCCAGACCCCCAGCCAACCCTACTCACTGAGAAAAGGGTTTGTTCCACCTTCGAGCCTCTCTGTGGGCATCTGAGACTTCACTATGACCTCATGATGGGTAGGAGGGAAGGATATTTGGAACCAGGAGATCTGAGTCCCCATTCTGCCACCCATTGCTCAGCCAGTGGCCTTGGACCAGACACAGCACGGCTCCCAGCTCAATGGCCTCATTGCACACAGAGCATGGCTGGGCAAGTTCCCAAATTGAGTGTGTGCACAGAGTGAGGTTCAAGTGGCAGCTGCCCTTCTATAAGCAAGCACACCACCACCTGAGATGGGCATCTGCTAATTTCTAGGGGTGATGAGCAAAGTGGGGAGCCAAGCACACCAGGAGGCACTCCACGTGACTCCCACAGGGCTGGCTCCTGGGGAATGTGTGAACCCTGCCTGACCAATTAGCACATTTATTCTTCCTGTCAACTGTGATTGGTCAACAGATGGGGCAGAAGATCCAATTCAGACCAGTGACACCCAACTCAGAGCCTCAGGGGAAACTGAGAAGCAGGAATGTCTTCCAGAGCTGACAGCTATGGGGCCAAGGGAGGCCTGCGTTTGCCCACTGCAGGGAGCCTGCAGACTGAAGTCCCTGCTGAAGAAGGTTGAGCCCAGATCAAGTCCTAAAGATGCTTTGAAGCTTCTGAATCCAGCTGTGCCCGAAGCACTTCTCCCTGGACTTTTGAGTCACCTCAGTAAGGAAATAGCTTCTTTTTCTTACTCTTATCTGAGCTCAGTAACTGTCATCTGCAACCAAAGGAGTCCTAATGACTTAGGTAGTGGGTCCTGAGAGGGCATCACTGGAGATTGGGAGATAGGAGCAGAGAAGGCTGGCTGTGAAGGAGGAGCTACACCACACAGCCCCACACAAGCTGGACTGGGACGTGCGAGCCATGCAACACACACAGCTCCTGGCCTCTGCACAGGCTGCTGCTCTCTTTGCCGCAATGCTTTTCCCTCGTCCCTGTGGAAAGTGCTTATTTATCCTTCAAAGCCACTCCTCTGAAAGTCCCCCTTGCTCTCGTCAGTCCAGGATCACCCCTTCCATGTGTCACACTTCTCCCCCGCACTGTTGGCCCCAGTCTGCAGCTTGCTCTATTGCATGAAGGCCACAAACAACCCAGAGGAAGCTGTTTCTCCCAAGAGCGAGATGATGCATGAGAGCCCTCGGAAGCTGGACTCTTTTCCTGGGGGATGCCGAGAAAGGTGGATGCGAGAAGTCTGAACTGAGTGTTAAACCAGAAATGGCTTGAAGAGATAAGATCTAGTGTAAGTACTGAGTGGTACGGAGCTCAGGATCCAAGTACAGTTCAGCCACAGAGAGACAAGGGGGGGCGATAGCATTTCCCCTGTGGCTCTGAGACCACGTACACTGTAGTGGCTCCATCTTCCAGCCCACTGTGAGCCTTGGAGGCCCAGCTGGCACACACTTTTCTGAGCCAAGAGGCTCAGAAAAGAAATCAGATGTGTAGAGTCAAGGGAGACAGCCCAGCTATGCTTCACACAGCAGATTGATCCTGGACTTCCCTTTTTTCATCTGAAAATGGAGATGCAGGACGCTGACATATAAAAGACTCACCAGAGACAACCCTGCCTTTCTGCCCATTTATCCTGTGCTACCCTGCAATGTTAGTGGACCCTGGTGTCAGAGTGAAACACAAGTTATACTTCTTAAATTTAGCTGGCTTGGGTGATATGGGTGCTGGCGGGCCCTGCCCCTGCCTCAGGGCTCACGAATGGGTCTGCTTCTCAGGCACTCCACGGGGCTGTTTGAAAGTGGAAATGAAGTGCACCTATCCCAAGTGCAATAGCACCTGTTCAGCCCTCTCTCTAGCAGAATGCAGGGGCATAGGTCATGGGCCTTGGCTACACAGTCCTCCTACTTCCATCATCGCTCGGCTCTTGCCGGAGTCTAGACACTTCTAGACCATGACTTGCAGAAATCTCAGAGTCCCCATCTCAAACCCCGGAACCACCTGAGATTTCTCTTCCTCAATCACCCTCCAATCTTATCAGAGCATGACTCTAAACAGGACATCTGCCGACCCCTCCCATGCCTGCTTGTGGTCCTTGCTTTCTGTGTAAGGAACTAGGCTGGGGCAGAACCCAAACCTACCCGGCAAAGCTGTACAAAAGGAACACACGGGAGAAAGGTGTGCAAAGCAGTGGTGGGGGGTGGTGTGAGGGGGACTCTGGGAGCTTTTAGACAACTCCTTGATTTCCATGGACCGCCCCCCATCCACAGAAAGACAATATGCGTGGTGTCAGAGCAGACCACTTGCTTGGCAACTCCAGCTCAGGACCCCTGCGACCCTGACGCTAAGGCTTCTGGAAGACAGGCAGTGATTAAGGAATTCCACACACGGCGGTCCCTGCTAATGCGTGAAAGTACAGTGATTAGCCAGCCAGGTGGGCCAAGGCGGGCACCTAACCCAGCCTGGGAGTGTCACAGAAGCTCCCCCGGAGAGATCATTATTTAAATTAAAAACAAAAGGACCAGTTGGAGCTAATAAAGTCTCAGTGAGGTGGCAGCAGGGACTGGAATGGAATGTGCCCAGACAGGGAATGTGACCAGGCAAAGGACAAGGTACAAGCAAAAGCCAGGCGATTCAAGAAGGTACAGAGGGCTTGAGGGCTAAAGAGGGAAGCTGAGCAGGGTCAGAGCAGCTGGGGATACTGGCATAAGATGTGGCCGGCACTGTGGACAGATAAGGTTTTCAGAAAAGCAGAGGGGAGAGTCCTATGGCCGCTCTGCTCCCAGAGGTGGGAGTGCTTGGCCACTCATATCTTGCCTGCTACAATGCCTCTGTGCCTTTTCTCCTTGCCGCACGCCACCCTGGGCAGGAACTAGAAGCAGGAGGCCACGGAGGGCCATGCAGAGGCCACCCCAGGCTGAGATGCACCAGGGAGCTTGCCTCTAGCTTCCAGAAATAGCATCATAATTAAGAGGGAAACAATAACAGCGGGTGACCAGGAGGTATCAAAACTGGTGCCCACTTTGTTTTTCTTGAGCACTCTTTGCTAATTAATTCTTAAAGATTCACACAGTGGGATTAAAACACTCAGCTCACAGAAGCCAAACTGATCAATACCTTTTCAGGCTAATGGAGGGGTGGAGGCGGAGAGCTGGCCTGGGCCTGAACCAGGGCCAGGAGCTCCTCCAAGGGGGCAGGGCCCCCCAACCAGGTGTCCCAGGTCCATTCTGACCAGGGGTGGTGACACATGTGAGCACTGAGCCACACCTGGGAAGGGGCTGCTGAAGCCTTGAGGAAGACAGGGGTTCTGGAACAAGGAGGAGCCTGAGGCTGTCGTGGTTGGGTGGACAGTGGTATCCAGGGAGGGCCAGATCAGAGGCCCCACAGCCGGACACCCAGCCAACCCTACTCACTGGGGAAAGGACTTGCCCCACCTTTGAGCCTCTCTGTGGGAATCTGAAACCTCACCATGACTCCCATGGTGGGTGGGAGGGAAGGGTATTTGAAACCAAGAGATCTGAGTCCCCATTCTGCCACCCATTGCTCAGCCTGTGGCCTTGGACCAGACACAACATGGCTCCCAGCTCAGTGGCCCCATTGCACACAGAGCATGGCTGGACAAGTCCCCGGAAGGAGTGTGTGCACAGAGTGAGGTGCAGGCAGCAGCTGCCCTTCCACAAGCAAACACGCCACCACCTGAGATGGGTGTCTGCCACTTTCCTAGGGGCCGTGAGTGAAATGGGGAGCCAAGCACACCAGGACGCACTCTGGGATGGTGCTCAGGTCAGAAAAGAGGTGGCGCTCCCCAGCAAGGGCACAAGCCTCTGCTGTTTCAAGAAATGGCCAAACCAAGGCCTCCCATAGCCTGTACAATCCCAGTGAAGAGGGGCCTGGCCACTTGATGTTGGTGCTTCAGACCAGGACAGGCCTGTTTGCAGGAGCAACTCTCAGGGCATGCCTTGCAGAGGGAGCAGGGGAGGCTGGAAGCCGTGCAGAATAACTAATTAATGATGGTAAAGTATTGTGGAAGAGGAAAGCATTGCATAACCGCTAAGTGGTGGGGTTATTATTATTCATGCAATATTCATGCTGTGCTCTTCAGCCTCTGGGAAGCATTGCTCTGGAGTCCTGAGGGACCTGACCGAGGGGAGTGCGCATCCAGGGAGCGGGGCTGTGGGATGAGAGCTGTCCTGGACCATGGGAAAGGGGTCATGATGCTGCAGAGGAAACGGCAGCACACAGCCTGCACCGGAGCCCCTTAGTAAACTCATCAGCCTCCACTTACCAGGACAGATCATTTGTAAACCCTGCGAGGCACCAGCATCTGTGCTAGGCATCTCCACTCTAGTTAGCTTTTTAAGACAATTCCTGACATTTGCAGAGCCTACAGCATGCCACATGTCTAAATATTTAAGTTATAGATCAAGCCCCACGCATGGTCCAGCCAAAGTCCCCCTGACCCCATGGCCCTGCAGTCCACTCTTCAGGGGCCCCTTCCAGAGGGGGAGGTGCAGCCCTGCTGCCTGCCCCCAGGGGAGGCAGGGTCAGATAGGTAGAGCAGAAGAAAGCCAGGCCTGGCCTGGGCCACCTTGAACCACAGACCCTCCAGGACCAAGGATGGCGCCTGAGCCATCAGACTCACCAGCGAGTTCCCTTACCCAAGCCCTGGCTTTTCTCCTAGAGTTCTGGGCAATGCTCAGTCCCCAGAGGAAACCACCAGGTGGAGGGAGCAGGTGCAGTTATCTGGGAATCTGGTCTTTTGGAAATTGAAATAAAAGCATTTCCTCCCTCCCTCTCTAGTTCCCAGGGCAGCCACAGGCTGTGGTTTCCCTGATTCGGGTCCTCACTTTCAGCTGCACTAAGCCATTGCATACAAACCTCCCTCTCTGTTTGCCTGAGTGCTGACCCGGTTCCTGAACTCTCAAAACATTTCCTGACAAGATAAAGAAAAAAAGTCTTCGCATTTGCATTTGTGTGTGTATGTGGGGTCCTAGAGCCAGTGTCAGGACAAGGGCCTCTCTTGGGGACAGTGGCCTCTTTTCATGGGAAAGCCCCAGGAAGTGACATGACCTCTTCAGGCTCCATGCCTGAGCCTGAGTCACTGGCTCCGAGGAAGAGTCTCACAGCAGCATGGAGGGTGAACAGTCATTACAAACTGACCAAAGTATCTTAATGTGTCACATGTGACTCAACAATCAGGGCTCATCTGCGGTTTGGGAGGGTCTCTTTTCTTTAGGACTCTAGGGTTAGCTCAGGTAGCCCTGCCTGGGTTTGCTCAGCCCTCCTTGCCACACAGCCCTGGCCTTGCCTGTCCAACACTGTCTGCCGGTGGGGCTAAGCATGGGCTGGCCAGGAGCTGGGATGGACACCAGTTTACTCAGCCACACACCTTGAGCTCAGGCCACACACTGCTTGCCTCAGGGAAGTAGCTGTGAGAGATGGGTGTCCTGGGGCCTCAGAAGCCAGCATGACCCTGCTGGTGTGGCCTGGGACAAATCCAGCCAGCCTCCCCTCTCCTGGACTATCCATTTGCCTTCTCCTAGTAAGTCTCCCTGCCTCCAACCCATCTGGGGCACTGCAGCCAGGCACTCTTCCTGTAAGGCTGTTTAAAATCCTACAGAATGAGGCCCAATGTCCTCCCAGGGCTCATCAAGCCCTCCTCTTTTGCTGGCCCATGTCACCTCTCGTTCTCCCCTCTTGCACAACCCCTGTAGTCCATGCTGCCCTTGCCTGGGGCCTCAGCAGAGGCTGTCCTCTCTTCTTAGGATGCCACGCCACCTGTCCCATTCTTGCAGACTGGCTCCCGAGGCTGATGTTCCACTCCGGGCAATAATTGACTCAAACAAGTGCTAATTACTGAGCAGGTTCTAGAGCAATGGCCCAGCAAGACCTGATCTCTCCCCTGACGGTGGTGACAGTACAGAGGGGAGTGGGAGTATCTCTATGGCCCTGGAGGGGAACAGCATCATCCCATGCAAAACAGATGACATGTGAGGAGGCTGGACAGTAACCTGATGGATGTTCCCTGAGACCAGGGAGCAGGAACAACAGGGGATGGCTCGTGACAGGGCTAGGAGGCCAGTGACACAGTAAACACTTTAGTACTTGCTGGCAGCAATAGGAAGCTGCTGAAGGATTTCACCTAGGCAGAGATGTACGCAATTAGCATTCAATAAGACTCCTCCTCCAGGAAGCCTTCCTGGATACTCTAGTTTGGTTCAAGAGCTCCTTTTTCTTCTGTGAGTCCTTTGTCTCAGTATTTAACACACTGCATTGCAACTGTCCCCTGTAGACTGTCAGCTCCTCAGGTTGGAGCCTGACTTACTTATTTTCATGTGCCAGTAGACCTTGGTGAAAATCAATATTTGCTTAATCAAAGAGAAAGCTCTGGGTGTCTGTGTGTCCCAGTCCTCCGAGACAGCCTGTGGGTCCAGCTCTAGGTCCTTCACCTCTTGCCCTGAAGACTGACTTCTCGATAACATGGCCAAAGAGTTTGCAAAGGTGTGAACAGGGCTTGGCTGCAGCTGGGGTCCAGGCAGGAGTTCCCCAACTGACCATCTGCTTCACTCAGACAAGCAGGGGAGAGTGAGCCCAGTCCATCTCACTAAGAACCATTATCCAGTTATTTCATGGAATCAAATTTAATAAAGGGAGCAGTTCAAGCAATTGTGGTGGATAAATGAGGGTCTAGATGTGACGACAATGCTTATAGTGACTTTAAAGAGGAAGTGGAGATGGTTTAATTTGGGAGCTAGTGAAAAGGTCTGCTGAGTGTGTGTTGGCCTGTGGGGCTCAGCTTTATGGCCGCCCAGCTGTGGCCCTCATCAGGGATTGAGGATCAGAGACTCCCCAGCAGGAATTCTGCCTACATCCCCACTCCTTCTTTCACCCCATGGGGAAGACTCCCTTCAGGGGCCTCTAGAATCAGGACTGTGTGTCTGAGGGAGGTTTGCCAGACCAGGGTCCCTCCCCGAAGAGCATTACTCCAAATCACCCATCCTCCAGAACTCTTTTCAAACTTACTTTTCTGGAAAGATGAAATAGGTTTACTTTTCCCTATTCCTCTCACTAAGCATAGCTAAAATCCCTAAATACTATATTAAAAAACAAATATAAAAAGACCCCCAAAAATGGAGAGAAGAAGGCAGACTGGCTAGGCACCTTCAGAACTCAGGAATAACAGGGCAGTGAATTTCTGGGTTTTCTTTTTGCCTCAGATGTCCCAGATGGGAACTGGAGAAGCTGGCAACCCTGTAATGCCAATGGGCACAGACACAGAAGCCCCAAGAAAAGCCAGCTCCCACGAGCCAAAGACTGGGAAAGGTGCAGCCTAGGAAGACAAGACTTTTAGGTGATAACCACTCCACAACGGTCAAACAGCACAGAAAAAACTGTGCCCTCACCCCAAGCCCCACCCTCATCAACAGAGGCCGAGTGGAGACCTGGGCTTCCACTCTCACTGCTCAGTCATAAGGAGCCCCCACTCCCCAACGAGGGTGGTGTCAGAGGGTCACATGGGGAAGAGAGGGCTTCATGCCCAATGAATGAAAAACTCCCCGCCCCCAGGGGTGTCAGTGGAGACCCTGTGGGATCCTGCTCTTCCACCTGCTCCTGGCAGTGACAAGGTGCCTCTCACCCTTCCTGCTAGGAAAGAGTCAGGACGTCCTCCACTGCCCAGCCACCACGAGGCTACCCCCACCCCACAGTGTCAGCAAGGGACACATGAAGAGCAGTGATGAGCCTGGGTACTCCCAGCAGGGTGCTATCTGCAAGGGCTAAAGGGGAAGCCCACCCAAGCCCGAGGCTGACGTTCCACTTCTGGCAATAATTGACTCAAACAAGTGCTAATTACTGAGCAGGTTCTAGAGCTATGTCCTAGAACCTAGCCTGCACCCCACCCCACAGTAACACAGAGCCCTTCTCCCACCAGGTGTCAGTGGCGGCCAGAGAGGATGTCAAGCTCCACCCCCCTAGCAATTATGAGGAAATGCCCCTTTTCTCTCGACAGAATGATATCTGAGGAGGCCTGTTAAAATTGAAGATGTCAATAAGATTCAGAGTTTCATAACATCAAATCCAAAATGTTCAGGTTTCAGTGGAAAATTATTTGTCATAGCAAGAACCAGGACAATCTCTATTTGAATGAAAAAAAAATCAACAGATGCCATCACCTCGATGACACAGAGTTAGAGTCATCTGACAGAGGTGTCAAAGTAGCCATAAAACTGCTTCCATGAACAATTGTGAAAACTTCCTCAACTTCACAAAGAATATCTGCAAAAGCACCTACAGCTAAAACCAAACTTCATAGTAAGAAACAAAATACTTTTCTACTAAGATCAGGAACAAAGCAAGAATATCTGCCGTCACCACACCTGTTCAACCTAGTACTAATGTTCTTGTCAGCCTAATAAGATGAGAGGAAATAAAGGCATACTATTCAGGAAGGAAAAAATAAGACTAACCCTATTTGCAGAGAACATGACAGTCAACATAGAAAATCTCGAGAGATCTGAAAAATAACTCTCTTTAGAGTATGTGGTGGTGGAATACAATAAGATTAACATATGCAAATCAATGATGTCTCCATATGCTCACAATTATACACAGAAAGAAATACTTTAAATACAACACAACTTACGATCACTTATAAATTATGCAGGTGTAAGTCTAATAGCACAACCTTGAAGAAAAAAATCCAGAAGGATCTTAATAAATGGAGACACATACCAAGTTTATGGAAAAACACAACATGATAAAGATGTCAAATCTCCCCAGATTGATCTATAGGTTTAATGTAATTCCCATCAAAAGCCCAGCAAGACTGTTTTTGTAGATGTACAAAAGATTATTTTAAAATTTACATGGAAAGATAAGGAAAGAGAAATGCGAAAAATCTTTTTTGAAAAGGAAGAATAAAGTAGAAGGAATCACTCTACTCCCTTGAGACTTAATATATTTACAGAAATCAAGACTGTGTGGGATTGGCAGAAGGACAGACACATCAGTGGAAAAGAAAAGAGAACCCCAAATTAGCCCCACCCAAGTATGACCAACTGATTTTTGACAAAGGGGCAAAATATATTCAATAGAGGAAGGATCATTTTTTCAACCAACAGTGCTGGACCAATTAGATATCCAAGGTTAAAAAATTACCTTGATTAAATTCATACTTTATACAAAAAAGAGCTCAAAATTGATCATAGATTTCAATATAAAACATAAAACTATGTAAATTTTAGGGGAAATCTTGAGATCTTAGAGTTTGGTGCAAACTTCTCAGACATGCTATCAAAAGCACAGTCCACGAAAAAAAAGATTAATAAGTTAGGCAATTAAAATTAAACATTTTTGTTCTGTAAAAGACCCTGTTAAGAGAATGAAAAGACAAACTGTAGACTAAGAAAATATTTGCACGCCACATATTTGACAAAGGACTCATATCTAGAGTATATAAAGAACTCTTAAAATTCAACAGTAAAAGAAAAAAGCAAGCAATTCATTTAGAAAAATGGGCAGAAGTCATTAGGGGAATTCTTGCCCTATCAGGAAATATCTCTTGCCTACCTGAGGTTTCAGCCTCTTCCTTGACCTTCTGCTGACTTGCAAGAGACCCTGGTGTATTCGTTTTTTGTTACGTTTGTAGAGATTTGTTATGCAGCAAAATAAAACAAATGTACCAAGGATTCTTCCTCACTAACATTCACACACCACATGATTCTGAACCATTGTCTTGGCAGGAACTTGGAACAGGGGAACAGCTGTCAGGAAAAATTTTTACAAAGATCTCAGGGACTCAGACCCAAGGAATAAAGTGATGACTTTGACTTGTAAGATAAAAACGAATTTAATTCTCTTTACCCAGGCCTCTGCCATCTTTTCATTATAAATTAAGGGAGAAAAAAAAAAAGACTCTGCTCTCTTCAATAACTCTGGATCCTTCAGTGAAGAATGTTTTAGGCCCTGGAATGTAATTAAAGTGATATTGTATCTCTCTTATTATCATGATTATAATAATACATAGATTTCAGCAGATGCTTGCCAACAGAATTAAAACTGAGATAGATGGCTGACATTTTGGATGGAATTAGAGTCCACAGGAATATTTTATATGACAGCTTTTTTAAAAGGAAGATGCAGACCTCTAATAAAATGCCTAGAAATTTCACCAGATATTTTCAATAGCTAGTCTTAGATCAATATTTTAGCAAAATTTAAAAATACCGATTGGTTGATATTTAAGTAGAAATTTATTTAGAATTGTGACAACCATAATCCAAAACCTAGTTTTGAGGTTTTTTTAATCAGGGTGGCAAAAATACATCAGCCTTCCTCAGGCATCCCGTGCCTCTAAGTGTAGACAGCTGAGAAGGACAGTGTTGGCCATGCAGTCTTCTGGAAGGGAATGGATATCCCGAATCAAATCATCAGGGGCTATCAGGCAAACCCCAAGATGAGGAATGTTCTGTGGGGAAAAAAGGTGGGGTTTGAAAGCTGTGCGCTTCAAAAATATCTTTATCATGAAAGACAAACAAAGGCTCAGGGGCTGTACCAGATTAAGGAAGGCTAATGTGACACAGTCGGTCACCCCCGCCATACCTGTCCTAGATTGGGTCCTGGCCTGGACGCAAAACCAAGGCTATAGAGGACTTTACCGGATCCTTTGAAAATATTAGAATATGATAAATAGATTATATAAAAGTATTTTGTCAACATTAAATTTCCTAAAGTTGATGACTGTACTGTGGTATATATATTCTTAAGAAATAAACACTGATGTATTTAAGGGTTAAAAGAAACCCCATGGTATACAAAATTTACCTCAACTGTTTCAGGAAACAAATTGTGTGTGTGTATGTGTGTGTGTGTGTGTGTGTGTGTGTGTAGAGAGAGAGAAAGAGAAAGAGGCAATATATTATCAAGCAAATAAGATAAATTATTTAAAATAGGCAGTCATATGAGTGTTCTTTGTACTATTTTTATTCTTATACTTTTCTTGAAAGTTTGAATTATTTTGAAATAAAAAAATTTTTTAAAAAGTTAAAAAGTCACTTCAGTTTTTTCAATGTCCTTTCTATTCCTGACTAAGAAGCAGTTTGGCATTAGAGCTAAAAATTCAGCTTTGGGGCATCAAAATGCCTCAGTTTGAATCCCAGCTGGGCCACTCACCTGCTACTTTAATCTCTCTGTGCCTCAGTTTCCTTGTCTGGAAAAACGGGCATGACTACAATAAGAGTATCTGCCTTGGGGCTGAGAAATGAACAGGGTCCACGGGGGAGTGCTGAGAGCAGCCCTGGCCCACGGTCGGCTCTCAGGAAGTGAAATTTTATCACACTTTCCAGGAAGGAGTGTTACATGTAAGAGGAAGTGAATTAAGGGCCAAAATGATTCTAGCAACAACAGTGACAAGCAGTAGATATTTCACCTGCAAGCTATCAAGATTAGTCAGCTATAGCAAAAAAAACATTGTGGCATGATTCAAAGAGAGACAGATGCAAAAAGTGGCACAGAAGATGAAGCCCATTAATGGTTCAGACATATTAAATGGGTACAGAATAGACATAGAATATGTTTGCAATATAGAATCATTGCAAAGCAAAGAAAGGAAAGATCATTACACAGGTGATATTGCAACAACTGATGTCCCATACAGAAAACATTAAATTAGATCCTTTCTTTAGGCCATAAATAAAAATAAATTCCAAATAAATTAAAGACCTAATCATAAAAAATGCAACCACTTTAAAGTAAAAATGACTTTTTAAAATGCTTCTTAACACAGAAAAACCAAGCACACAAAAACGAAAAGACCAATAAATGTGATTACATCATGCTGAAAGACTTCTCACAACAAAGGATGCCACAAAGATAAAAGATAAGCAACATACTGAGCGAAGATATTTGCAACACATGAAACATACAAATAATTAATATCCAGAATACTACATAAAAGACCAATAATCAAATACAACTTGGGAGAAAGGTATATAAAATCAGAAATCTACAGAAAAGGAGAATGGGCTGTCTGATAATGTAGAGAGTAGTTATTCTTAGTAGTAATTAGGAACACACAAACTAAAATAAAAACTTTGAGATAAAATTTTATACCTCTCTAATTGACAAGAATTGAGAAGTTGGGCAGTATCAAGTATTACTGAGTATGTAAGGAACAGATATGTCCACAACCCCCTGGTGGAGAGCAATTTGGCAATATCCAACAAAAGGAGAATTGACACGACATTTCCCCTGCCAGGGGTGTCTGCTAGAAAAACAGCTGCAGGTGGGTTCCAGGAGGTGGGGTGAGAGGGCTCATCGAAGCATCAGCCATCAGGCTGCAAGTTAGAGACAACCTAAATTCTGACAGTATGGGAATGGATAAATAATCAGATAAATGGCAGTGTTTCTGTGGAAACTTGTAGAGTAGTTGGGATGAATGCATTTGACCCATATTATCAGAATGGGTAGATAATGCAACGTGTTCAGTATGCTATGGCGGATTCCTGCAGTTTTTAACAGCTGCAAAGCAACCCAGGAAGGAAGCACAGCCAACCCTGGGGTGCCTCTCCCTCTGGGGAGGGAGGAAAACAAGAGGAGGAAGAGAGCCAAACTCCACCTCTTATGTTCTGTTTCTCTGATGGATACATTGATTTAGCTACCTACCTTTAAATATATATCTAGAAAAAAATTTAACATTTGGTAATTCAGAGTGTTGGCTCCATAAATGTCTGTTCCATTAATCTCAGTGTTTGAAAATATTTAAAGAATATTTAAATACTGTTTCTTTAAAAACTTTCTACCTACTCTGTGTGTGGGAAAGACTGGCCTGGCTTCTCATCCCAGGGTCCCCCGGTCATACTTGGGATCCTGGATGCCACAGAGGGACTGGACAGAGAGTGCCCCCATGCCCCCCAAGTCCCCTGAGGTACAGTTCTCATATACCCTGGGTGACTGGCCTAGTCACCCACCCTCACAGACCCCCATCTGCCAGTAGATTGCACTAAATAGTGCTCTAGGCCCCTTTCTCCAGTCAATAAAGGGGAAGCCCAACATTTCCTTCATTTGCTTTCAACAGGCTGTCATGTTCGCTTTTTGTTCACAAACATTTACTTACTGGAATTAACAACATATACAATCATTATGAAAAATGCCAATACAGAGAAACTAAGATGCTGTATAATTCTTTTTCCTAAGAAGATAAAGGATAGCCGGGCACGGTGGCTCACGCCTGTAATCCCAGCACTTTTGGAGGCCGAGGTGGGCGGAACACCTGAGGTCAGGAGTTCAAGACCAGCTTGGCCAACATGGAGAAGCCGCATCTCTACTAAAAATACAAAATTAGCCAGGTGCGGGGGCACGTGCCTGTAATGCCAGCTACTCGGGAGGCTGAGGCAGGTGAATTGCTTGAACCCAGGAGGTGGAGGTTGCGGTGAGCCAAGATCGCGCCATTGCACTCCAGCCCGGGCAACAAGAGCAAAATTCCATCTCAAGAAGAAGAAGGAGGAGGAGGAAGAGGAGGAGGAGGAAGAGGAGGAGGAGGAAGAAGAAGAAGAAGAAGAAAAAGAAGAAGAAGAGGAAGAGGAAGAAGAAGAAGAAGAAGAAGAGGAAGAGGAAGAAGAAGAGGAAGAGGAAGAAGAAGAGGAAGAAGAAGGAGACTAAACACATGCAAAATATTACTACGGAACTCTAACCTGTAACTATCACTTCATCACTTCTGTTTCATCCGTGTCAGCTCATAGAAAGGCATGTCTTTCAACTAAATATATTGGATATTGTTGGAAATACTAAAGCATAATTAACTTAGTCAAATTCCTACTGATAGTCACTTGTTTCTGGTTTCCACCGTGGTTTCAGCAGTGTTGAATAATACCCTGTGAAATATTTTGGGAGGCTTTTACCTTATTATTTCATCAGGTTATATTCCTGGAGGTGAAATTTCTGGGTGAAGGGTTATGAACATCTTACATTTTGCTTACATTGACACCCAGATTTTGCCAAATTGCCCTCTGGAGAGAGTGAATAAATGAGTCCCCTCATATCCAATAGTGAGTGCTCACCACGTATCACATCCCATGCTAAGTGCTTTAAATGTGGTAACAGATTTCATTTTCCCAATAGTCCTGTGAGGTGTCCCCAACTTACAGATGAGAAAACTGGGCACAGAGAGGATTAATTCTTTGTCCAAGTTTTCCAGGCTGGTAAACAACAGAACAGGGATGAACATTTAGGGAGTCTCGTACCAGATACCCACTCCTAACCACTGTGTACCTCTATCAATAGTATATGAAAGCAGAAAAGAGCTGTGATGCCTTGGCCCAGTGATTAAAACCTTATCTATAACATGCAGGTAATTGTGGCATCTATGGCACAGAGTTGCTGTGGGGACCAAATGAGCTCATGTAACATCTTCAGCAGAGCACCCAGCACATCGACACACTAAAAAATGCGAGGTGGTGTTAGATCTTTTATTATTTGTGAGACTGGATATTTTAAAGTTTTATTGTCTGTGATTCTTCAATGAATTGCCTGTTTATATAATTTGCACATTTTTCATTGGATTTCTTAAATTTAACTTCCTTTTTTTGTACCAGGACAGACTAGTTTGTTTATCTAGATAAGTCAAAAGCAGAAATAAGGGTTACAACTTCTCTTACCTTCCACCACATCTCTGGGCAGGCACACTGCATCTAACCACCGTGCACACCCTTAATTGCTGCTTGCTGGTGCCTGACATCCCTTCACAGTCACTGCCAACGGCCCGTTTCCATGTGTAAACTGATGGATGATGTGGCTGTCTGTCTGTCTGACATGCTGACTCCCAAGGCCAAAGTCTTTGCTCTCCCCTGCTTAGTGCAGACTTTAGATGGAAACCTGCCCACAGCACTAACTTTGCCCGCATTCAGGATACAACATATTGGCCTGGAGACACAAGATTTAATCTGGAGACAGACTGCTTCCCATTGAGTCTTGGCCCAGTGCAAGTTCTGGGAAGGAACGTCTTTGTATATATGAGGGACGTATGCTGCCTTTTTAGGAAACAACAGTTGATATCAGAGGGGACTTCGTAAAGGCATGTGTCTCTCTCCATCTCTGTCTCCATCTATGCATATTTCTAACCATCTCTCTATGTCTCTGTCTCTCTCTCTCTCTCTCTTTGAGTTTCTTCCTCTCTGTCTACTTTTCTGACTTTATATTTCTCTCCTCCATTTGGCCCTACTTTGTTTTAGTCTTTGCCTCTCTCCTTTCTTCCTTCTTTCAAGGAATGCATTAAAGATAATTTTTAAAAAACAAAGATACCTCTGAGTAGCAAAGAGTCTGCTTCACTGCATGAGAATTCTGATTCAACATTAAATGTATACCAGTATCTACATGCCTACATGTTCTCATTCTATGTCAGTATTTTGATTTGACTTAATTAAATTTAACTTAACTCTCTCGAAATCCCAAAAAGTAAACATGATTATCTCCCATCTCATTGGTTCAGAAAGTTAGGGAGTTTCAGAAGCTTATTCTAGTTTATCAGCAATGGAGCCACAGTTTACACCCAGATGTTTCTAGATCCCAAGCCCGAAGCTCCTTCTGCCATGACCCTTCCTATTCTCCTTTAGCCCAGAAGCATTTGTAAGTTGCAGCTGGAATGAGACAAACAAGATCATTGCTCACTACCAGATCAAAGTGAGAAACATCATCTGTGTAAAGGGACAGAGTTATGTTTTAGGGATCAAGCCCCAGTGGGCTAAGGCTCCCCCAGTTTCCTGCCCACTGAGGATCCCCCGGGCCAGAGACCCCCGCAGACCCCACTTACCCAGGAGGAAGAGGATCCTCAGCATGCTGACCCCCAAGTTCATGCTGGCGCTCTGCTCTTGGCTCCTGGCTCCTGGCTGCTGGCAGTGCAGGCACAATGAGCCATGTGACCCAAGGCTCTGGGGACAGGACAAGACCCACGTGACTGATGGGGAAGGAAACCACCGTCACAGCCAGGAGGCTGTTCAGTTCCTCTCAGCCTCTCTGAAGACAGGGCTGAAGGAAGCCCCTGTCATCCTGGACTCCACCAGAAGCTGGCTGTGATTAGGCCCATTGTACATGCTGGGGTGTATTATACCCAGTGTTCTCTCCTATAATTCTCCCCACAGAGTGTGGGAACAAAGCGCGGTAAGGTGCGGTTTCTTGCCTAACGACCCATGCTAGTAAGTCTCAGAGAGGAATGTGGGCAAAGCCGGTCTGCCCTGCAGACCAGCCCTTGCAGTAGCCTCTGCCTTGGAGCAGGAATAGGAAATGCCCCTCCAGCCAATAGTCCAGCTCGGTCACTGTTTTTGTGCCATGGGAGCCTCTGAGTCTAGGAATGCCTATCACTCTCTTCTCAGAATAAGATTTTTAAATCTCCAAACTAAAATAGATAAGGATCATAGTAGAAATTAGTAGTATTAACACACAGTTATCAAAATATTTTGTTAAACTCGTGAAGTAGAAATATACATGCTTCTTTATCCACACAGTAAATAGCAAGATCTGGCAGCAGATGAAACAGCTACCACCATCTCGACATGGTGATAAATGGAATCGATATTGAGAGATACCTGTAACAGCTGGAATGTGGATGGAAAGACCTGTGATTCCTACCAGGAATAAAGTTACTGGGTGGTAATGTTTCTGTGGTTCGTTTGCCACACTACTATTAGAAGAAGATGCTAAGTGTTCCTTAGAGGTTAGAGAACAGAGATGTAATTTTTTTCCCATCCAAGCTTACAGGCCCCATGTCCAGGTCCTTAGCCTGGAGGAACTTTGGTAGTCACACAGGCTCAGCCAGCAGACTGAAGGCCACATGCTCCTGTACTCCTTTATACCTGCACGTTGTCACAATGCTTAGATGTTCAGCCAAAAACCCAAATGTGCAGGAAATGTCACTTTTTAAAATATAAATCAACTTAATGACAAGTCTTGAGTCCCCCACCCAACTGAGCTGGCAGAAATTGAGCTCTTTTCATTCTTGGGCTCCCTCAGTCAAATCCCTAACAGTAGCAGCCAACACCGTGAGCACTTGCTACTGAGCCCAATGCCATCTTAGCATGCAACCTGTCCAAGTCCACGCAGCAGTAAATGTGAGAGCTGGACTCGAAACCCAGGCCTTTGGCTGGCAGCCTATGCCCCTCGGGCTGCATGTGCCCTCCGTGTACAGGCACCATCCCCTGCCAAGGTCCAGCCAGAGGCAGTCCGATTGCCCTGGTGCCACAGATGCCCATGGGTCCTTCTGCATGGCTGCTGTGGCTCCTTCTGAGTTTCACATAAATAATGGACATGAGAGGAGAAGGCTGGTCATGAGAGAAGCAATTGGCTTCATCTGGGTGCCTTCAAGTTCCATCTGTCCACACTTTATTCATTTGATGAAATTAAGATCAGTCTCCACCTGCACCAAGAAACATACTCTCTTATTTCTCCTGGAATATGTGGAGTTTTCTTAATTTTGCCCCAGTTCATGGGAACATGTGTAAGAAAAATATTTCACTTTCCTCTAAGTGTATTGAAAGAAAATGCCAGTGCAGACCTGACTATCTGTAGACAGTGGCTGGGGACAGTGGAGCTACATTCAGGCCAGGCCCAGGGCTTCCAGCCACACAAGGCAGTTCTGTTTTTATGTGAAATCAATAAGTTTCAAATGTCCACAACTGATTTAAAAATACTTTCGCATGGGGTGAGTCAACCTAAACACCAGCATGAACTTCTGCTCCCAAACACCTCTCCAAACATCCTTGGGAGCTCGACCTGTCCTACATACTCCCAGGAGGGGAAGCATCTGCAGCTACTTCCGCTTTCACTCTGCCGTAGCCTCCGAGTCTGGAAAATGCAGTCTGCTCCCTGCTTAGACAGGCAGAGGCTCAAAACGCCCCATAAACTAGAATCTCACGAGATGCCCTGGCACCCAGCCACGGCACCTTGGCAAGATGGTGTGTGTCTTGTTGGCGTGGCACGATGCACCCAGAAGAGCGGATGCCCCACCCCGTACCCCTGTAATGAACTCCCAGTTCTGACCGTGAGGCTGCTCCTGTCACTGGTGTAGGATGGCTCACACTGGCCCAGGAGCTTGTGAGGGCAGGGCCCAGGGCACCTGGCCTAGCACCTGACACAGCGCAGGCTCCCAGCGGTGTTTGTTGAATGAAGAATCCAATTCACCCCATCTATTTGGGAGGCTGAGGCAGGACAATCGCCTGAACCTGGGAGGCAGAGGTTGCAGTGAGCCGAGATCGCGCCACTGCACTCCAGCCTGGGCGACAAGAGTGAAACTCTGTCTCAAAAAAAAAAAAAAAAAAAAAAGAAGTCATTTCACTTTCTTATCTCATGCTCAGCCGGCCTAGCCTCCAGCCCACCTGGCAGGAATATTTTCCAGGTCATCTAGGTGAGGAAGGTCACTGCAGTGCCAATCAGAAAAGAATGAGCCCCACTCCGACAGCTCTGACATCCTGCCCCTTACTTGGGTGTGGGGCCTCCTCCAAGGCCACCAAGCCTGGGACTCTTCTGTCCTTAGCACTGTACCTTCAGGACCAGCCAGGGAGCTCGCAGGATTCATGTCTCATGTGAACGCCTTTAGTGCAAGTCACAAAAAACTGCCAAACTCCATCATTAAGCATCAAATTTTTAAAAATTTAAAGATAGGGAGGATTCAGCACACAGATTTGTTTATTGGCCTTACATAGAACTGTGCACCCAACAATTAGAAAATAGCCATTCAATTCAGCATGCATGCAACATTTATACCCCAAAACGGTCTCACACTGGGCCATAATACAAGTCTCAAAAATTTCAAAGAAAAGGTGACATATAGACCATATTTTCTTACCACAAGGTAATTGAATTAAATGACAGTAACAAAAATACATGATAGAAATTTCCATTGGTTTGGAAATTTTAAAACATTTCTAAGTAACTCATAGATCAAAGAAAAAATTACAGTGAAAATTACAAATAGCTGGAACTGAATGATAATGAAAATGTTGCACATGTGATTTTGTAGAATGCAAGCCGGGTAATAATGAAAAGGAAATGCGTAGATGTAAATACTCAGAAAAGAAGAACTGAAAAAGGAATGAGATAAGCAACCAGTCTGAGAAGTTTGAAAAAATAACAAGCCCAGAAAAAAGGCAGAAGAAAGGAAGCAATAAATATGAGAGCAAAAATGAATGAACCAGAAGCAAGCAAAGATACAATGGGGAGGATAAACACATCTTAAAAGTTTTTTCTGAAAAAACTAATAATATGAAAAATTCCTCACAGAATGGATTAAAAAAGAGAGAAGACAAAAATAAATAATATTAAGAATAAATAAGTCCAAAAAGGTAGCAATAATGGCATTATTTGCAATCTTATGCCAATGAATTTGAAAACTTTGATGAAATGGACACAATCTCAGGAAAGTGTAACTTACTGAAATGTGCTAGACAAAAACAGCAAGACAGAAGGGTCCTGATGCCTTTCAAAAGATTGAATCAAATAGTTAAAAATCTCTCCACAAAGAAAATATCATTCCAAACTATTTTACAGAATTTTACAAAAATTTTAGAAACTTTAAGGACTAGGAAATTACAATATTAACAAACTAGTTCAGATAATAGAAATAAAATGAGTATTTTCTGACTGTTCTGTGGGGCTAGGATAATCTTTTTACCAAAACCAGGCAAGAAGAAAGCAAGAAAATAAAAGTATATCCCAATCTCACTAAATAACATAGAGGCCAAAATCCTTTTAAAAATTACCAAATCAAATGTAATGGCATATATATAGAGAGAGAATAAACTACTATGACCAAGTCATTCACCACTTTAATGGATTAAAACAGAAAATAAGTTAAATTAGCTTAATATGTACAGAAAAGCATTTGATAAAATCCATCATCCATTCATGGTAAAAACTCCTAATAAACTAGAAATAGATAAATACTTTCTTAATCTAATGAAAAGATATCTGCTAAAATATAACAGCAAGCGTCATCATTATGGTGAACCACAAAGAGGCAATCTCTTTAAAATTAGGAACAAGATGCCCTTTATCACTATTTCTATTCAAAATTGTCTAAGGTCTCATTAGTACAATTTTTTTTAAAAAAAGAAAAGGAATACAAATAATGAGGATTGGGAAGGAAGAAAAATTTATATTCCTAGTTGATATGTTTGTCTACACAGAAAGCCTTTAAGACTCCAAGACTAATTGTTAAAAATAATAATATGGCTGAACGCAAGGTCAGTATTTTTAAAAATCAATTTAATTTGTATATACTAGTAACAAAAAGAAAACATGTTATTAAAAAATATAAAATTACACAACCACTATTCCATAATATATACGTATTTTAAAATAACAAGTACCTGATAAATACATACAATTTTGTTAATTAAATAAATACATAAAAACTAATAGTAATAATTAGACCACATGACCAAAAATAATATATATATATACATATTTAAGGAATATAATAAATATATAATACATTTGTTTTAGATATATGAATAATGAATCTAACAAAAGTTGCTCAAGACACATGGAGAAAGCACTAGTGCATAGCATTAAAGAGGATCTAAGTAAACAAAAAGTGTGTCACCATGGATAGAAAAACCCAAAAATCCTTAAGTTGGGGATTTGTCTCAAATAAATCTGTGGTGTCAATACCATCTTCCACTCAACTTCATTAGTAGTCAGAGGAATGAAAATGAAGGCCACAGTGAGACACCATTTTACACTTTCAGATTGGCAATAATCACAATCTTGGGTAATATTAAACGTAAGTGAGAATGTGAAAAAATATGGTGTAATATCACAATTTTCTATTCTTTGGTAAAGTTGAAGATTAGTGTATCCTGTGATTCAACAGTACTCCTCCTGAACATATACCCAGGGACTCTCTCACACATGTACATTCAGAAACATAGAAAAGAACGTTCATAGAGCATAATTGGTCACAGCAAAAAAGACCTTGGAGGAACCATGAAATCTATCAACAGGAAAATTGATAAATAATTTATGATACATTTTTATAATGGAATAGCATATAGCCATAAAATGAATAAATGACAGCAACCTAGGACAATTTGGGTAAGTATTAGAAACAATATTGTATGAAAAATCAAATTGTGAAAGAGTATAACCAGAATGATATTAATTTTATGAAGCACAGTACCAAGCAAAACTATACAATAAAGAACCTAAAGATACATATATATTCTTCATTAAACAGTATTTTTAAAAATCTAGAAAATGATAAACACAACATTCTGGAGAGATTAATCTCTCAGAGCAAGGCAGAGGGAGGGGAGAGGAAGGAACAGACAGTAAGATGCAGAGGTAATGGTCTGGCTCTTTAATCATGAGGTAGGTGCATGGGTATTTGTTTTGTTAGTAGGAAGGTCAGACTCTGAGTTTTTCCTTAAGTCCTGGTTTATGCCCACTATCTTAGTACAATTATAATAGCATCACATTTCACTCTCAAAGGTTTGGCAAAGGTCCTTATTCAAGACCTACATATACTATGGAGAATGTGATGTTTATTGAAGATTGCATAATTAAGAAGTAACTAAAACAAATATTAATGCCAGCAAGGTTGTGTTGATAGACATTGTAACGGTTTCATTCATTCTAGCGATTAGCAATTCTAGCTTTAAAAATTTACCCCAATTTTGATACATTAATTCTACTTTAAGGAACATAGTTCAAGGAAATGATTGAACAAAAGTATATGGATGGATATTTAAGGATGCTCGCTACCGAATTATTTGAAATCGAAGGTCAAAACAACAAGTGAAAGACAGGAAGCAACCAAAATTGGCACACATCTGACACAATGGTAACCAAGCAGAAGGGTGTTCACCAGGAAATGAGAGTTCCTTTCTCATTACCACCTCGCCTGACTTTCAGTAAGCAAATGGGTGTGGATACCTGCTTCTAGGGAAAGAAGAAAGCTGAAGATTGGAAGCAGACATGGTCAGTGGCTGCAGCCCATCTGTGCAAGAACTTTTGCAATTAAAGAACGGTGTTACCTTGTGTATTAGTTCATTCTCATGCTACTGATAAAGACATACCCGAGACTGGGTAATTTATAGAGGAAAGACGTTTAATTGACTCACAGTTCAGGATGGCTGGGGAGGCCGCAGGAAACTTATCATTATGGCAGAAGGGGAAGCAAACATGTCCTTCTTCACATGGCAACAGCAAGAAGTGCAGAGCAAAGGCGGGGAAAAGCTCCTTATGAAAGCATCAGATCTTGTGAGAACTCACTATCACAAGAACAGCATGGAGGTAACCACCCCCATGATTCAATTACCTCCCACCAAGTCCCTCCCATGACACATGGGGATTATGGGAACTACAATACAAGATGAGATTTGGGTGGGGACACAGCCAAACCATATCACCTCGGCCCATAGTTAGCAGAAGATATGAGTTAAAATAAGAATATGTGTGCATTTAGGGGGAGTCTAGAGGGAATCTTACACATAAATATGACCCAATTTTACCATAAATACATATGTATATGTTGCTGTTTTAATACTCTTTCCTGATTATAAAAATTCTCTCTTAGCTTTTACATACACCTGGCTTCATTTCTTTCCCTATCTCTGTATGGCTATGCACATTTCTGTTGCTAACCCAAGAATAATACTGTGGTTCTAAATTTTCCCAAATATGTCCAGGTCATGGTAAAAAGTATAAAGTCCATTAAAGTACTAACGTAAATTTCATTATTAACATAATCAATCTTGAAATAATGAAATCACCAAAACCTAAGGGCAACTTTCATCCTCAATTTTTTTCCAATGCCTCATAAGAGCCAAGGAGCTGGTGAGTCACTGAATGGACTTTGGGAAAGCCATGGACAAAAGCCATGTTTGAAATACATACGGTTAAAGCCCAGGAGACCTGGCCCAGGGGCTCCCAGCCAAGGAAACCAAGGCATGGTTTTCTGTGAGCCCAGCTCAAAGGGAGGCTGGAGGACAGAGCAGCTCTTTCAATCTGGGCATCTGATTTCATCCACATTTGGCCACCTGAAGGCTGTGTGAAATTAGGAAACTATGGCCCATACGGTATTTTCCTCACTGTTGAAAAGAGGACCTTCATTCTCAGCCCTATTGAGTTTGAAGAACAGCAAAAATACCAAGCCACCCAGAGGCCTTGTTTCTTTATCTCAACCGTGAGTAAAGGAGGTCCTGATATCTGGTCATCTTATATCATGCAGGAAGCATCTTGAGAACACTACCAAATATTGGGGGTCTCACAACCCCACCTCATATTCTTAGGAGTAATAAACATGTTTCTTGACTTCTCTGCCTAGGAAATGAGCCTCAAGTCAATGACAAATTCTCAGTTAGGATGTGATTCAGCTCTGGAATCACAAGAATTAAATATAGACAACAATTTACTTTGTATTAAAAAGTTATTGTGGCACTATTCACAATAGCAAAGACTTGGAACTAACCCAAATGTCCATCAATGATAGCCTGGATTAAGTAAATGTGGCACATATACACCATGGAATACTATGCAGCCATAAAAAGGATGAGTTTATGTCCTTTGTAGGGACATGGATGAAGCTGGAAACCATCATTCTCAGCAAACTATCACAGGGACAGAGAACCGAGCACTGCATGTTCTCACTCATGGGTGGGAATTGAACAATGAGAACACTTGGACACAGGAGGGGGAACATCTCACACCGGGGCCTGTTGTGGGGGCGGGGGAAGGGGGAGGGATAGCATTAGGAGATATACCTAATGTAAATGACGAGTTGATGGGTGCAGCACACCAACATGGCACATGTATACATATGTAATAAACCTGCACGTTGTGCACATGTATCGTAGGACTTTAAGTATAACAAAAATAAAAATAAAAAGTGTCATCTTATAGGTAAAAATTCTGAAAATGCACCTACATGAAAAATCTCTTCTTACTTACACAATCTCAAAGACCTATCTGCTTGGTTAATAGTCACACCAGGATATATTGTTTACTAAGTAGTAAGACTTGGGATGGAAAAGAAGAAACAAATGTTGGAGAGAGAAACAGTCTTGGGGTTAAGTGAGGCTTTTGAAAAAGAAATTCAGAGTCAGCTGTAAGGTAGTGATTAAGAGCATAGACTCAGGGGCGAGATGACTTTGACCCTAGACCTGACCTTTGTCTTTGTTTCTTCATTTGTAAAAGAGAGATGAAAATGTGCTCATAGGGTTGTTATGAGGATGAAATGAATTAATTGTTCTGAACATTGACTAACACATAGTAAATTTAAGTGTGTGTTGTCAATGCTATTGTTGCTGTTTTTTGCAATGTTGATTTACAAAAACGAGCTCAATTCTGAGTGACCTATAAGATGAATGCTACAAATCTATACTGGGAGATATAATGGATGACTTAAATAAATGGAGACTTATCACAGGTTCCTGAATGGACATGCATAGGGTCCCTGGTAGATCAGCACAGGGCTTCTCTCTGAAAAGTGAGAAAATGGATGAAGCCCTAGGATCTAAACTGAAAACCGTGAGAAACTCTCGAGGAGACAGAGGCAGCTGGGCATCAGTGTGCGTGGTAGGAATTGGCAGCCAGGAGCAGAAGAGGCCGGGCACCCTGCACCAGGTTCAGGCTTGTGGGAAGCCCTCTACTTGACCTACTCTCACCCCACTTGCCTGGATGAAGCAAAAGAATAGCAGGGCAGCCCAATGCTAGGTGGAGGTGACGTGTTCACAGCAGGAAGACACCAGAGTAGAGGAGACCAATACCAACAAGTGAAAGCCAACCGGCCAGCCCCTGAGCCTTTTCTGACACTGCCTCCATCTTGCCACACTCTCAGGGCACGCATGTCCACAGCGTTGCTGCGAAGAAATAATAACTGAGAGCAGGGCCACGTGGAGTTTCTGAGCAGCCCCATGAAAAGAGATAAACTTTAAGGCTTAAGGGGTGGGCTTAGGTGTCCAAATAAGGAGTGTCTGAACCCAGATCCTAAAACCAGAGGAATGACACTTAACATGCTCTCAACTCCCTTAACAAGGCACCCGTGGAGCCAGGACGGTGCTGGTCCTCCAGTGCTGGTCACCAACCAGCACAGCTGATGGTCCTAAAATAATATGAGTTCACACGGAAGGTAATGGGGCATCTGAAGTGAAAAGTGAAAAACTAAATAGATGATGACGAATTACAGTTAATGGAACGGGGAGTAAAACAAGTAATTTAACGTAAGCACACAAAAATATGCAGGGATAAGAGAGACTGTTGGAAACATTGAGCAGGAATGAGCAGTCATAAAAAACAATTAAAATAGAGTCACCAAGTGTGAAAGTATGTAAATAAGGAACACAATGGAGGAGATAAAAGAAAGAACATAGCAGAAAATTCATTACTGAGTTCTCAAATTTCAGGTTTTCCTGAAATCTCTGAGAAAACACCAGAAAAAAGAATAAGAGAATGGAAACAATAAAATAAATATCAAGAATAGGGTGGATCACGAGGTCAGGAGTTTGAGACCAGCCCGGCCAACATGGTGAAACCCTGTCTCTACTAAAGATACAAAAAATTAGCTGGTCGTGGTGGCACATGCCTGTAATCCCAGCTATTCGGGAGGCTGAGGCAGGAGAATCGCTTGAACCTGGAAGGCGGAGGTTGCAGTGAGTGAAGATTGAGCCATTGCACTCCAGCCTGAGGAACAGGCTGAGACTCTGTCTCAAAAAAAAAAAAAAGAAGAAGCTTGGAGAAAAAGTGTCAACACTGAAATACATGGAAAAAGAGAAAAAAATTAAGAGTGTGAAGGATATTTGAATAAATAATAAATTGAATTTCTCATAGAAATGGCTCAAAGAATGTTGAAAAGGATATATAAGGAAGGAAAACATCTATGTGTGTTTTACTAAAATTTAATACCATCACAGAAAAAAAAAAGAACATTGTAAGACTTTTAAGCAAGAAAATGAACATCACTGACAAGGGAAAATGAATCAGACTAGACCCCGTATCTCAAATGAAACAATGGATGTGTCCATAAAATGGAGAGTTAAAGTAAAAGAACTTAAAACCAAAACTTTTATATCCAGCCAAACTCTCATTTAAAGGCAAAGACAAAATATAGTCTCAGTCATGCAAAATGTGAGAATCTTTTTGAAAGGAGTCAGAAGAAATACTTTACCAGAAAAGAGAAATTTAAGAAACCAAAGAAAGGCACTAGAAATTAGTGTTAAAACAAAAACAAAAACAAAAATTTCAAGTCTATTGCCCAAATGTGGAATTAACAAATGGGCAAAATTCGTGTGTTTTTTTAATAAAATCCCTCTTTTCCCCATTTTCATATTCCCCACTGTTTTCACTTTTTAAATAATTATGGACATACACATACACATATTTTAAGAATTAAAATTCTATATGATATTAACATGGAGGTGAAGATAGGATGTCAGATGGAAGTTAACTTATGCTAACAAAATTATCTTATTCCAATAAAGATACAGATATTGCAAAACTCAAGAAATTAATGGGGAGAAAAACATCTGGATGGATTATAATAGGCTAGGGATAAGCATCAGAATCATAAAAATGGGCTGCTTAAGTTTTAAACAAACAAAAGAAAACAGCCTGTCCAAGGAAACCTAAGAAAAGAGAAAAAGAACAAATGACAAAAAGCATAGTAAAGGGAAAAATAAAAGAATACTACAAAAATAAATTATGAAATAATTACAAAATAAGTAAAATAAATATGAATGGAAAGAATATTTTTGTGTCTTTGGAGTAGACAAAGAATTCCTAAGTAATATCTAAAATACGTAACAGAGAAAACTGATAAATTGCACCTCATTAAAATTAAGAAATTTTGTGCATCAAGAAACATCATTAAGAGTAAAAATACAACCTAGAGTGGGAGAAGGCATTTATAATGCATGTATTTGACCCAGGCCTCATCTCCAGAATATACATGTATAGGGAGACTATAGCAAATATTCCCTGGAATCAATAAAACAAGACAAGCAACTCAATAGAAAAATGGGCAGAGCACTTGAGGAGGCACTTCACACACACACACACACACACACACACACAAAGACATCCAAATGACCAAAAAATATATGAAAAGGTGCTCAATTACATTTTTTAGCAGGGAAATGCAAATTAAAATTACAATATGATGCTGCTGTATACCTACCAGAAGAGCTAAAAGGATAAAAACAGAAAATTCCAATGGTTGGTGAAAATATCAAGCAAACAGATCCCTCATATACTGCTGGTAGGAGGGTAAATTGGTACAATCACTAAAATATTTGGCAATATCAATGAAGGTTAAATACACACACACACACACACGCACACAAACACACACACACACACACACACACACTCTGACCCAGCAATTCCACTTCTATGCATATACCCAAGAGAAATATGTGCATGTGTATGTTCACCAGAAGAAAGGTGTTAGAATGTTCATAGCCCAAACAGAAATAGCAAAAATCTGGAAACCATCACAATGCCTAATAATTAAGTAGGTAAACAATTATATATTTACACAATTGAATTCTATACAGTAATAAACAGACACAACCAACATCTTTATACAACAACATAGGTGGGTCTCCCTAATATAATACTGTATAAGCAAAAGAAGTAAGATATGTTACATAAAGTACAAAAGGAGGTCAAATTAATTTCTGCACTGAAAAGCCAGGATAGCATTTCTGCTGGGGTGGGAGTGATTGAGAGGGAGCACAGGGGATCTGGGTTGCTGGTAATGAACTGGGAGCTTTACACAGTGTACTCTTTTGTGAAAATTCTTCTGATATGTACCCGTATGTATACATTCCCTTCATGTATATTGAATATACATTCCCTGCATGTGTACTGAACTTCAATAAAAATTGAAGTATGTAAATGGAGACACCTCATAATTATAAAACTATTAAAATTTATAAAACAACTTATATGAAAATTTATAAAATGCCCCAATCTATTGTCCATGTGTTGTTAAACAAAGACGTATTTTTTTAAAGACATTCATAAAAGATGATGATAAGGAACAAAAAATGTAACAGACACATATAAAAACAAGGTGGCAATTTTAATATGGGATAAAACACAATTTAAGGTGCATATTACATGGGAAAGATGAATATTATACATACTGAATGTTATATATATGAATATTATACATACATAAGTAAAGAAAATATAATGATCAGGCACATTTAGGCACCTAAAAAGTAATCTCAAATACATAAGGCAATAACTGAAAGAACCACAGGGAGAAATAAACAGGTTTAGCTGGACAATGTCATACATCTGTTTCTGAAACTGAGAGATCAAGCAGACAAAATAAACAGGAGTTAGACAATTTAAATAACACTATAAATAAGGTCATACTAATGCATTTATACTCAACAAAGAGAGAATACAAGTTTTATGACACATCATTTCCTCTTAAATCTCATTGGCAAGAACTTTGTAATATAACTGTGCCTAACTGCAAAGAAGTTGGGAAATGTTATCTTTCACTCACGTGTCCTATGTAAAGCTAAGAGATTTATTACTAAAGTTAAAAGAGGAGAAAGGAGACGCACAACAGAAATGATTAACAAAACACCGGTTATTTACAAACACTAATACAATGGACATCTAGCAAGACTTACAATGGGGAAAGAAGAAAAAATGTATAAATAAATAAATAAGATACCAAGAGTTTAAAAAATAATTTTATAAAGATTTACAACAATAAAATTAAGAACCTTAAAGAAATGGACAAAAATTGGTAAAAATACAAAATGTCAAAATTAAAATGAGAAACAATAGATAATTTAAAGATACAAAAGCCATTAAAAATTGAAAAGGTAATCACATTCTTCCTTTAAAAAGTCCATGTTTAGATGGGCCTTATAATTAGTCTCTACCAAATTTTACAGGAACAAATCATTCTTACACAAATTTTTACAGTAAAAAAAGTAAAACCTATTCAACTTATTTTAATAAAAGCTCATATCAGCTGGGTGTCAAAACCAGATAAGAGAAGAACAAACAAAGACATTCACATGTGAACATACACATTTTTATATAAAATATTAACCAATACAATTCTACTGCTTATTTAAGAAAACTAATAAACTATACCAAAAAAAGGTTTGTTTCAGAAATTCAAGAATGGTTTGAAGTCAGAAAGTCAATCAGTGTAATTCACTATATCTGTAGATCAAAGGCAAAAAGTTATATGATTATCTGAACAGATGCAGAAAGTACATTTAATAAAGTTCAAAACCTGTTTATCGTTTTTAAAAACAAAAAGAGTTCTTGATGTTGCAAAAGAAGAAACGAAATTGCTATTACTTCCAGATGAAACAATTATCTGAATAGAAATCTCGACAGCATTAATATACAATTATAAAAACTAATAAAGAAGCTAAGCCAGATATTTGAACACAAAGCAACCATATAAAGCAATAGCTTTCTTTTAAGGCATCAAAAATAAATCCAAAAATATTTTCAAATATTAAGACATCATGCTCAATAATAGCATAAATTTTATACTATCTGGAAATTTAATGAAGAATGCACAAGTCATTTATGGAGACATAAATCTCCAATGAATGACATTAAAGAAGACTTGAATAAACGAAAAGAACATCACATTTATATTAGGAACAATTTAACATTCTAAAGATGATAGCTGTCTGAAATGCATAGTTTAGATATAATGACAATAAGAATTCCAGGTGAATTTTTAGGAGCTTCATATGCTGATTTTAAACCTTATACAGATAAACACAAGTTGAAAAATAGCTAAGAAGTTTTTTTTAAAAAAAGAGAGTGAGTGTGAGGTAGGAATGAGGGTTGTTGATGAAAGGTACCTTGCCCTGCTGGATGCTAACCCCTACTAGGTGATGGTGAGAATAATGAGATGATGATGATGATGATGATGATGATGATGATGATGATGATGATGATAATGATGATTCTTTTGTATAGTAATGTATTCTTTTCATTGCTCTTCATTCCTTCCCACATCTCAAAACTTCCATCTGCGAGAATTTTCCTTCTTCCTGAAGAATACCTTTGTATATTTTTCAATGTGAGTCTGAAGCAGACAAATTCTGTTTTTTTCTGAAAAAGCCTTTATCACTTTCATTTGCATGGGATATTTTTTGCTAGATATCAGCAGAATTAAATAGAGGCAATAATTTTTCTTTATCACTTTAAAAATATTGTTTTATTGCCTTTTTTTGTTTATGGGGACACCTCATAATTATAAAACTATTAAAAATTTATAAAACAACTTATATGAAAATTTATAAAATGCCTCAATCTGTTGTCTATGTGTTGTTAAACAAAGACATATTTTTTAAAAATAGCTGTCTGCAGTAGAAGATCCAGGTATTGTGTAGTCTAAAGATTACAAAATGTGGGAAAGCTAATTTAAGAAAAAGAACATAAAATTTGGTTCAAAAGTGAATATTTATTTAGAATGAGAGAATAAATCACAAAAAAATACAAATTTATAACAAGCTAAAAATAATACAAATATCAAAAATCTTAAAAAGACAAAATAATATTTTATTAATTAACTGCCTAAAAAGACTAGAATACATTTTCCTCCATTTTTTGCTACATATTCTTTTGTGTGTCTTCATATAACCATCTTTTATAAAGAGTAGGAAAGTTCTTCTAACATGGTTGGAATTTATTTTTTGTTACTCATTGTTTATAGAAGTTTCTTCAGTGCCACTCTTACTGGTAATGTAGAAAAAAATGTTTATGATCGTTGCCAAAATTGGGGAAACCCTTATCAAGTTTCTCTCACATATTAGATATAAGATGTGGAAGAATTTTCCATTGACTAGATTCTGCTCCTGTATGTTCCAAACCTTGTGTTTGCTCATTCCTTTGCTTGTTTTTCTCTACTATCCACATTCTTCCACTGCCAACCACCACAAGGCACATGCAGACTTTGATGCAACCTTTGACTTTGTATCTCTGTGTGGTACTGAGAACTGTTTCTAAACCATAATGTTATATGTGAAAGTAACCAAGAACCACACAACTATATCCCATTAAACCAAAACTAAGTAAATCCCCAATTCACCTTCACTTCTGCCTGATTCCCAAAACTCCTAGAATTTCTCTAACACCAACCATCACAGTGATTAGTACATGCAGGGAATTTGGAATGGAAAAGGAGTGGTCTTAACAGTTAGAGTTAAAATTTCTTACTAGCAAATTTTATGAGAGCTTTTGACCACATAACAAAATGCCCAAGAAGGTCCCATGTAAGTGAAGAACACTGAAGTTTAAGCCTCATTACTGTCACCAAAATATATCTCTGGCAGCCTATCTTATTTTTGCCCCTTTGTAGATTTTTTTTTCTTTTTCTGTCTACCTTTAATCTTTTTACTTGTCTTTCATTTTCACCAGTTTTACTCTGATGTGCTCAAGTATAATTTTCTTTTGATTTATCCTGCTTGGAGTTTTCAGGACTTCTTAAACAAGCAACTTGATTTTTTTTGTTAAAGAAAATTCTCAGCCATTATCTCTTAAAATATCGTTTCTGTTTAATACTCTCTATCCTCTCCTTCTGGTACTCTACAATTTTCACTTAATCGAAATTTATCACAAGAATGATTTTCTTAATTCTTTTTTATACTTTCCAGTTCTCTGTCAATGTTCACAGTTTTATCTTTTACTTCTTTGAGCAAAGTAAGCATAGTTCTTTGAAAGTATATATTCTGCTTTCTGAATCAACTATGGGTCTGTTTTTATTGTCTGTTGTTCCCTCTTTTTTTTGCATATGTTTGTGTGTGTGTGTGTATGTATGTTCTGAAACACACCACAGAAAATTCTGTGTCTTCTCTTATGCCTGGTCATTATTTTTTAATGACTCTGACATTGTAAATGAAAAATTATCAAATTACTTTAACCTTGGGACAATGTTGTCTTCCTTCAAATGGATTCATGTTGCTTTTGACAGTCTTCTACATTTCCCTAGCAAAACCGCAACCCCTAAATCCAATTTCCGAGATGATTATGAATTAAAGCTGGATTTCAGACCATTCAAGGACGAGTTTGTTTCTAGTTGACCATTCTCCTAGGGATTAGTCTTTCTGCATCCTGACCCAAAGCTGGGAGGGTTACCAGGGTTCCTCTTCCTTGGCGGGTTCTGAGTTCTAGCCCTCAAAGCTGTTTGCAGCTTTACTCACTTCTCAGCTTCTCAGCCACCTCTTGTGGAATTGAAAGATGCCTCTAGAAGAAAAACTTTTAAAAGTCCAAGTTCATTTTTCAGTTTTACCTCCTGACCTTATTCTCATAACTCTTCACTGCCTTGTTATCTCTCTGCTACCTTCAAACAGATGTTTTAAAATATATATTTTATCTATTTTTTCTAGGCATTCCTAATGGGAATAATTAAGGTCTAAATTATCTTGTCTATATTTTTGGAAGTCCAAGTCCCCCAAAGCCAAACTTGTTTCAGTGTACTATGATATTTGTAACTATGGTGACACCTTCAAAGCTCTCTATTCAAGGAGATGAAAAACCTCAAACAGATGGATTTCATGGAATTACTAACCAGCTGCTGACTACTCAAAATCTCCTAATTATCTATATTAGTGTGGATTGATAAAGTCATTGAACTCTTTTAGTACAGAAATCCAGGCCACGATCCCTAAGCAATCTTCTGGTGGCAAGAACTTCTCTAACCCATATTTCTAGCTAAGCTAAGATTCTCAAAGCCAAGAAAAGCTTGGGATGCACATCCACACCTAAATTCATCATCCAAGTCTTTGCCCCACTCTCCCCATGTGCAATGCTTCTGCTCCCAAGAGATTCCAGACCCTGAGCATCTGCCCAGTGTCAGTCTGTCCCCACACATCCTAGACATGCTTACTTAAGGGGATCTCAGCCCACATCCTTCCTCCCTCTCCTTGAGCTCCCTCCCCACCTGTTAGTTGCAGCTCAGGATATATACGTTTAATTAATTTGGCTTTACCTCCAACCGGTAAATAGTGGGAGAAGTGTCAGATTTACATGGTGGATAAATAATGAGGGATTTCCCAAGAGATTCTGTCCTGGTGAAAGAGGGTAACTGTAATTTTCAGCTGTGAGTAATTGTACATAATATAATCCTAAATGATTTTTCTTCTGTAATTTCATTAGAGTTTAGAAATTTAATTAGATTTTGAATCACTCTGAAATAAAGTAGCAAAACACCGAGAGACTGAGAGCAGTGGTTATTTTGTCCTTTGAGGCCACATTCTTGGTCTCAAATTGGCATGTCTTCATTAGGAGGAAGTTTGCAGAACTTCTTGATATATTATTGTCTTTCAGAATGGACTCTGAATAGGTCTTCAGAGAGCATTAGAAGAGTACACAATTATTATGCACGCTCTTCTTGAGGTTTAAGATCATCTGCCTTGCATATACTTAATAAAAATATGTCTCTAAAGTTGTTTAAGAAACTGTGGAGATAGGAAAGATGTTCCTTGAATGCCCCAATGCTGTTCCTGGATTATTAGCAACTACCTGTACATTATGATGCAGTGAGGGGCTGTTTGCTTAACTTTAATGATTATGCAAGGTTTATGGTTATTTTTATTGCTACAACATATGAACTGTCATGGTGGCTGTAATTAGAGGCAAGCTAAAATGTTACTGTTACTGTCATCTGGGACGAACGACTTCCTTCGTATCAACTTTGCTTCTGTGCAAAAGTTGGCAAAAAAAAAAAAAACTGTATGAACTGTTCTTACCTCAAAACAGGTTGTGACAGAGAAAAAAATGAAAATAACATTAGAACTTCAGACCAACAGCTTGCACCTAACGAAGCTGCAAAAAAACCAATCTTCTGTTCCCTGAATTGTTTGCATTTATTTAATTCTCTGAAGGGCCATTGCCCAGATCTTTTCCCAAAGACCACCCAAGTGGCACAGGGATGGCGGAAATGCTCTATGTCTCCAGCACTGTGCTGCTGCCTCTACTTAGGCATCTTCTCTGCATCCCAGGCAGGAGGCTGAGAAACTCAGGACTGATTGGGATGTATGGAGAAAAGAGCTCAGAGGCTCAGGCAACCTGTACAGGAGATCCTGGGCTACAGAGAAAAAAGACAGAAGCAGCAGGAGATGAAATAGGTCAGACAATCTGACTACATGGTCTGTCTGAAGAGGGCTGGCATGGATAGGAAGCTGAAGACACAGTTATCAGCTCAGGAGATCTGAGCATCTTGTGGCCTGAATATGAGGATCCGTGCTGGGCAGCGGGCAAGAGGAGAGGGATTCTGGAAAAAGGAGAAGTGTGGGAGGTGCTCCTGGGAACACTGGAATTAGGGAATGGGAGCCTGGCCCCAGGGGGAGCCTAGCCACAGGCGTCTCCAAAATGGCTGTCCAGAAAGACACCGCACATGGCACACAACTCCCCGCACCCCACACGTCATGCTGTGTTGTCATCCATCTTCTCCTCTGGACCGAGAGTTCTCCAAGGAGCAGGGATGTGTCCGATTCATTTTTGTTTCTGCTGCACACACAGCAGTGCCTGGTATACAGCAGAGATGCAATAACTGTTAAATAAATGAATGAATGAATGAATCAGAAAATAGCAGAGAAGCCAAAGCCTACGCTGCAAGGTGGAATCTTAGGGAGGCCCACAGACTGTCACACTGAGAGGGCCAGTTGGTAATTTTTAACAAGAGTTTTAAAAATAACTGTGCTCTTTGATATGTGAACTATATCTCTGTAGGTGTTTTATAAAAACGTAACCTCAAATATGGAAAATAACCCTATGTACAAACATCCTTACAATAGTGAAAAGTCAGAAATGACTCAGATGTTCAAAGAGGAGCATTCCAACTCACTTGACAGGATATAGAGCAACTAATAAGGTAATTTTTACAAAGTAATAACATGGAGAAGCCCATTTGGGGGGAAGACAGTGTACAAAATTTGTTTACACAGCAAGCTCACAAAAATACATGGCGAAGAAAAAGGCTGCAATGAAATATAATAAAATGACAATAATAGCTGTATCTGGGCTGTATGCCTAGGAGAGGATCAATGTCTCCTCCTCTCAATTTTCTGTATTTTTCAAACTGTTATTAACGTCACAGCAGTGGTCCCACTTCTAAAAGAGCCCTCAGCCCTGGTCCAGCTCAGTCACTACTCAATGCCTGCCCCTGGCAGGACGTGCCATCTGACAGGTCAGATGGCCCCAGGTGGGACTTTTCCAGGAGAACCATCCCTGGGTTCAGCCCTGCAGTGACTTCTGCCCACGGAAACCTAAATCCAACCTCGGTGGAAATGTGCAGCAGCTGTATGTAAGTGATGGAGCTGCACTAAGCTCCGTGTATTTGTCCCTTGCTTTTGAGATTTTATTTCATTTTATTTTATGCAAGCTCCATTTGTGCCAAACTTCTGCCTTAGGTCCCAATCGGGACAATTATCTTCCACGTATCTACATCCTCTGTCATTTCCACTGGAATTTAGTCCTGTCACATCCTGCTCTGAGCTTTGCCTGCTTCTGAGCAGTTGGGAAGAGCTTTCTCAAGGGTCAAACATTATCCTCTAGCATGGCCTTTGTGGTACAGGCGCGGCTTTATCCTTTGCTCTCCCCAGAGGTTTGTCTGGCAGATCACCTGTGCTCTAAGCTGTGGGGCCTCTTCTCGGTCATCTTCGCTGCAAAGAGCCTAGAGACATGAGCAGCTCGTGCCGGGGGAGCTGATGCACAGAACGAGCTCTTGAGTGGATCATGAGCTCTAATTAAAGTTGGGGGTGGGAGGGATGCTAAGGGAGGACGCAGAGCCCAGGATCAAAAATAGACAGGCAGGAGAGAGCGAGCAGTGTTTGCTTAGTGGAGGAGCAGCTGTCGAAAAAACAGAGGATGCTTAGCTCTGTCCTAAGCTACTGGGGCTGAGATTATAGAGGGGTCCTGGGCTTTGGAGCAGAGAATAATGGCTTTGGGTCCTGGCTGTATCCCTTACCAGCTGTGCCTAGGAGCAGGGCTCGTGGTGGCCTCTTGGTGCATGGTTAGGACTTTAGTAGGGCTCTTAGTGCATGGTTAGGACCTCCACCCAGAAGCCAGCCTGCCTGGGTCCCAGACTCTGTGTTCCCATTTATACACAGTGTCACCTTGGGCCTGTCACATAACTTCCTTGGGCCTCAGTTTCTTCATCTGTAGGATCAGATTAATGAGAACAGTAAGATGTGCCTGGCACTGAATGAGCGGGCACCTGCAAGGTGGCACGGCCCGTGTGTGCCACTGGCGGAGTGTTTACTATTGGATCTAGTACAGCGTTTGGCACACACAGGAACACCTCACCCTAACTCTCCCAGCCTCAGTCCTCCCTGACTTCCTGGGTGCATCGGAAGCAGACCTCATCTGTAGTTCCGTCCTTCTGAGTCCTCCTGGCCCCAAATCCAGCTGTCCCTGCTCTCGGCTTCTCAAGTGGAGTGGTTCTAGCTCTGTTGTGGCCTTCTTGGAGCTGTCCGGCCTAGCTCTCATCTCCTATACCCCTACACCCCTCATCAAGTGAAAAAGGGGTTTCATGGACCCCCTGCACCAGGGCTGGCTACAGCCTGGGCACTAACAGCCTGGGCACTAACAGCCTTCTCTCCAGACACAGACAGCAGAATGCTGGTCTCAGCTACTCTGCATCCTCACCTGGCCTTGCTTCCCCCCAACCCCACTCCTGGGCCCTGTAGTCAAGCAGCACATGGGGCTTACAGCTGGCTCTCAGGCTGCATGGGAGCAGAGCCCCCTCACTGGCTCTTCCTTTGTTCTCTCCATCTCTCCCATCCTTGCCCCCAGTGACAGCACAGCAGGCACACAGCGGGCAGGACACATTCCACCACTCCACTGCGTCCTGGCCCATGCAGCTGCAAAGCCAGGTAAGGTGTGGAATCCAGGATTATGGACCCCCAAAAAGAGCCATGATGAAGCCAGGGCTCTTCCTGCTAGAGCTGCCGGAGTGGAAGTCCACGAGTGGACATTCCAGGAAAACTTGGCCCTCAGGCCTCTGCCTCCTTCCCAAGGCTTTCACAGGAACAAACAGGAAATTCTTCATTCTTCAGCCTGGGCAAAGAAGCCCTTCTCCTTGGGACCCCACACTCACATTGTCTTTGCTGTTCTCCAGAAGCATTATTTATTTTATTTTATTTTATTTTATTTTATTTTATTTTATTTTATTTTATTTTATTTTATATGGCGTTTCACTCTTGTCACCCGGGCTGGAATGCAATGGCGCAATCTCAGCTCACTGTAACCTCTGCCTCCCAAGTTCAAGGGATTCTCCTGCCTCAGCCTCCCAAGTAGCTGAAGCTATAGGTGCCTGCCACCACTCCTGGCTAATTTTTGTATTTTTAGTAGAGAGGGTGTTTCACCATGTTGGCCAGGCCGGTCTCGAACTCCTGGCCTCAGGTGATCTACCTGCCTTGGCCTCCCAAAGTGCTGGGATTACAGGGGTGAGCCACCATGCCTGGCCAGAAATATCATTTATAATGGTAGCCACTAAAAATGTACAGATGAGCAAATAAGCAGATGTTGGGAACAACCTGATTCACCTTTTCTGAAAATCTATTTTCCCATGAGGAAGAAAATTGATAACAGTTCCAAGATGGACTTAATAGAAGCCACTGCATTGAATAATTTTATCTGATTTTTTTTTTTCAGCATATACAAAATTACACAAAAGAAAAAAGAAATTTATTATATAGCTCCGTGTACAAAGGGCTTGCAGCTAGGGTCAGATCTTATTGCTTTTGGCCAAAAGCCCATGATAGAATTTAGACTAAAGAGTGTATAAGCTGTGTTCCTCAGAGTGGTTCAGGGTTACTTGGGGCCCCACTAGAAAGATCTTTAGCATTTCAAAGCCTGTTCATAAAAGGAGTCATCATAGTACCCACCATATTGATTTATCTGGGCTGTCTAAAAATCCCTTTAGCTCTGATGTTTTGAAGAACCACTGCATAGAAAGAGTGGATCCAAAACTGAAGAGTCTGTCTGTATCAGCAGTTAGGAACCAGCCTTCTGTGGGATTGATTTCCCTGAGTGCTACTCAGAGTAACAAGGGATTCTGGGTGTGGATCTAGGACAAGAGAAAATATGGGAATTCCACTGCTTTCAGGATGGAGGTAACACCTATCCTGGCCTCTAACGTTGAGTTGGGTTAGGGAAAAATCTTTTGATAGTTCAAACATGTTCCATCCTTCACCTTCAAAAGCATTTCCCCTTGCAACTGGTTTCTGCGGTGTCTCAAAACCATGAGTGCCTTCTCTGTGTTCCATCGCCCATGGGCCTGCTGACTCCCCAAGAAACTGATTTTCATGAAAACCCCTCAAGGGAGGATGCACATGCTAGTAGGGCAGGGAAGAACTAGAGTGTGACCAGGTCCACTGGCCTGGAGCAGGTGAGGCCTGGGGTTAGGAAAGGACCTGCCCGTATCACACCATCAATGGCGGCCTGGCTCTGGTTGCTCTTCTCTTAGCCCCATGCCTTGTCAGCCCCATGTCAGGGTGACTTCTGCTTCTCTTCCGAGGAGGCCAATTTTTTCCTTTCAAAAGTGAATTTGATTTGAGAAAAGAGTAAAAGTTCACTTAGAGCCAAGTCTAGAAAAGTAGGTGAGCAGTCATGGGTGAAAGCCAATGAGGTTAAAGGAGTCTCAGACCAGGCATGGTGGCTCACACCTATAACCACAGCGCTATGGGAGACCAAGGTGGGAGTACTGCTTGAGACCAGGAGTTTGGAACCAGCCTAGGCAACATAAAGAGACCCTGTCTCTAAAAAATCTTAATAATTGGCTGGGTATGGTGGCACAGACCTGTAAACCCAGATACTCCAGAGGTTGAGGTGGGAGGATCATTCAAGCTCAGGAGTTTAAAGTTACAGTGAGCTATGATAGTGCCATTGCACACAAGCCTGGGTGACAGAGCAAGACCCTGTCTCTAAACATAAAACATTTAAAAGGGAGTCTTTCCTATGATTTCCTTATGACCAGCTTATTCCCCTGAATTTCATTTCTGTAGAGGCCACGCTTGAAAACTAGTCTGTGATGTATCTGAAAGAACCAATGTGAAATAGTTCTCAGGTTTGTCACCCGCCCATCCTGTCTGTCTCTCAGGATGCGCCGTGTGGCAAGGTACTGCTCTCTCATCCTTCTCTCCTTCCCGTGCATGGTTCTCACCCCACCTCTGTTCATTTTCTCTCTTGAAACAGTACACACTTAGAGAAAAACACAAGTTCAATTTGATATGCTGTTACAGACAGAGACTCGCTTACCAGATCTTTGCTCTCTAGTCTCTTTTCACCAGAGTTAGCAAATATCTAATTCCCAGAGACGCAAACCAACAATTTGAGAACTGAAACCGATCTTTGTTTCACCTCTTCAATTGATCAAATACTTGCCGAGGTCATGGAAAGAAGGCACTGAAATTAAATCAAACAGCCCCAGCTGGAATCCTGGCCTTGTCAACATCTCATGGAGAGCCAGACAGAAGGAAGGGTCCCAGGATGGAATGGAGGGAGTGGAGGAAAGGATGTTGACTTTCCACTGAGTGACAGGCACTGAGCTGGGCACCTTCACATGCTCTGCTGTGTGGTACATGCTGTAAGTGTCTCACTCCAGATCAGCATGGCACCTCCAGTTTGAGCCACAGCAAGTGGACAGTTTCTAGCACACATGCTAACATATCCCAAGGTACAAGCCTTCGGTCTCTTTGCTTCTCTGTTTCTGAGCTTTCTCTGAAAGCACAGCATCTCACTCAGCTCATGTGCTGCCTGGAAATATGGGAAGCTGTGGCTTCCTAGAGCCAGTAGACACACATTCCAAACTTGTGGGTTTTAAACAGACAATTCTGGGTGACTCTTCTCAGAGGTTCCTGCAGAGCTGAGTCTCTGCCATCTATAGAAGTTGTCTTGCTAATACATATCTCACAGGCTTTTTCCTGCCTCCCTCTCCCTACTCCCTCACTCCTGCCTCCTGGCATCATCTCCAAGGCTCTGCTTGGGGGGAAGTGCAAATAAAAGCAACTCCAACAAAAACAGGAAGAACTCTGCAATCTATATTCTTAGCTGTCTTCTCAGAAAGGTGAACGCTCGAGAATCGCTTGAACCCAGGAGGTGGAGGTTGCAGTGAGCCGAGATCATGCCACTGCACTCCAGCCTGGGTGACAGAGTGAGACTCCATTGAAAGAAAGGGAGGGAGGGAGGGAGGGAGGAAGGAAGGAAGGAAGGAAGGAAGGAAGGAAGGAAGGAAGGAAGGAAGGAAGGAAGGAAGAAAGAAAGAAAGAAAGGGAAAAAAGGAGGGAGGGAGGGAAGAAGGAAGGAAGGAAGGAAGGAAGAAAGAAAGGAGAATGCTGTCTAATAAAAGCCCATTTTGTCTGCTGAGCCCCCAAATGATTTGGATGTGAATTCTGGGGAGAAAAATTTGAAGTCCCTGTGTTATCTGGTGCAGATGGGAGGAGGGAGGAGAAGAAACGGAGAAGTGATAAGACAATGGGGACATCAGTGGAGACAGGCCAACAATAAGCTTTGTGGAAGGCACATGGAGGGAACTTTTGAAAAAGAGGAATCAAATAAGCAATTTAAGTTCTTTACACTGTGGTGTTCTATCTAATCTCCCTAACCCCTCTCAACCACATTTGCGTGTGTTTTGTGGCTTCAGAGCAGGGACTAAGTTTCACACCTGCATCAGTGCAATGCACAGAGACCCCCCCACACCCCTCACCCTGTCAAAAGAATTTAAGACCTCAAGGCAGAAGTGGTCAAGAAAATGCAAGTTCCTGGGAAATCGGAATCTGGAATCATGCAAGGTTTTCATGGCAGGGGGTTGGGGTGAGCCATCTGCCCGAAGTTGCTGGGGCAATGAACTCCTCTTCCCCACACGGCCCAGCTGAAGTCCTTCTAGTAGTGCCAGGAGGCACCAGCTGAAGATATGAGGGATGGGGTTGGGAGGGCTGCAGAATTGGTCCAGGTTAACACAGCAGGAACTAGAATCCAAACCTGGGCCGGTCTGCCTCCAAAATCTGAGCTTTTCACAATGCCATGATGCTCCAAAGTAAAAACGTAATTTAAAAAGTCAGTGAAGGGATTAACCTATCAATAACATCTGTCTCCTGGGTGTTTCAAGAAGGGCAGTTGCCCTGGAATGGAGCATTATTTCCATGTTGTATTTCCAAGCATACTGGTAACAATTTGGCCACTTGGAGTGGCTCTTTGTGTTCCCTGAAATAGCTCTGGATGTCTCCTCTATTAATTGCTAGAGGGGAAAATGAGAGTTGTAGTGTCTGGTGAATGTGGAAACGAAGCCAAATGGCTGCTAAGACTATTAGTGCTGAGACAGTGAGGAGCGCACACCTCTGCTCCCATGATCTTGTTTGGACTAAACAGAATCCTCTTTCTTTTGAAGTGTTTCACCAACCTGCCTGAAAAGCTGGCTCAGTGGCTGGGCCTCTCCTTGTGTGCTGCACACAGCAGCCAGAGCTGGGGGTCACTCTGCTGGCACCCAGACCCACAGAGACCCTGGCTGCTCCAGTTGGAACCATTTTCCCTTTAGGCCCCCTGCACGCTACATGATCTGTCATTATCCACGTTCACCAGCCCCACTCACAGCATGTGCTCTGAAGGCAGGGACAAGGCTCCTCACTTAGTCAACACAACAGATAACAGGTATAGAGAGCTTCTATTCCAGACACTGTTCTAATGACTTTTAAATATTAACTCATTTGCTCCTCAAAGGAAAAAAAGAAAAAACTCACTTAGGAAGTAGTGCTAACCACAAGCTGGCACTGTTATTACTACCCATTTTCCAGATGAGAAATTGAGGGATTGCTGCATGACCCTTCTTAGGTAACACAACTGGTAGGGGAGAGGACAGCAGAGCTGGGATGTAAACCCAGGTGATCTGATTTGGTAGCTGGATCTTAGCCACTCTTCTAGAATATCTCTAACAAGGGAGAATCAATAGTGGTGGGTAGCACTGAGTCTGATACCTTCCCCACCAGTCTGAGCATGGTGATGATCTGGAAAAACTTTTCTTAACCCCAGTGACCTAGTCCATTCAGGTTACTGTGACACCGCACCATAGGCTGGGTGGCTTACAAGCAGACATTGATTCCTCACAGTTCTGGAGGATGGAAGTCCCAGATCAAGGCACCAGCAGGTTCAGTGTGTGATGAGGTTTCGCTCTCTGATTCATATATGGCGACTTCTAGCTGTGTCCTCACATCGTATTAATAAAAGGGGGAAGAGGGCCCCCTGAGGCTTCTTCTATAAGGGCACTAATCTCATTCATGAGGCTCCACCTTCATGACCTAGTCACTTTCCGAAGGTCCCACCTCCCAATACCATTACCTTGGGGGTTAAGATTTCAACATATGAATCTTGGGGGAGACACACATTCAGATCATAGCGCCAAACCATTCCAGATCTGATAGACCTGTTTACACTCTGTACTGGAACCCCAGAACCAAGGGGGAAGCGAGTGGAGGGAGGTGAGATGTAAGCTCATCAGAGGGCCTGTTGGGACTGGTCAGCACTGATCCAAAAGATTCAAAGCCTCAGGTGCCATAGGCCATCTTTCGCACTGACTCTAGCTCAATTTTCCAATCTCTAACGTAGGAAAGAAGGATGACTCAAAAGAAGGTTAAGCGGAACAGAATAAATGCTGAGAAAACCACAGCTACACACCTCAAAGTAAATCTGTGGTATATCAAAGACAAATAGAAAATATTAAAGAAGTTAGAGAGGAGAAAACGTTAGATTACCTTAAGGGTCCAACAGTAAAACCAAACATAGACTTCTCCATAAAAATAATGGAAGCCAGGGGGTAATGGAACCACATCTTCAAAGTTCTGAAGGAAAATCAATTACAGACCTAGAATGCCAGATCCAGCAAAAATAACAGCAAAATAAAGGTATTTTCAGGCAAACAAAGAGAATTTATCACCAGCAGGCTGACAACCAAGGGAAATACTAGAAGGCTTTTTTTTTTTTTTTTTTTTTTTGTCAGAGGAAAATGATTCCAGAGAGGAGCAGAGAGACAAACAAAAAAGAATAATGAACAACAGAAAGAGGAAATATGTAAGTAAACATAAATAACTCTTGACTGTGTAAAGCAATAATAATGATGCCTTGTGGGATTTAAATAGGTGTAGAATTGAAATGCATGACAGCAAAAGCACATAAGGCAGACGGGTAAATGGAATTGAAGAATAACACCCTTACATTGTATGGAAAGTGGTAAAAATATCAGTCTACATTAGATGTTAATAAGTCAGTGATGCCTGTTGCAATCTCCAAGATAACCATTAAAATTAGTAAAATAATACATAAGAAACTTGCTAATAAAGGAGAAAGAATGGAAGAATTAAAAATAATTATAATCCAAAGGAAGCAAGAAAGAAGAGAAAATAGAACATGGATCAGGCAGAAATAGAAAAGGGTGACAAAGGGGTAATTATAAATGTAAATATCTCTGCACATGCAGTAAGTTTAAACATAATATATATTTCAATAAAATACATAGATCATTAGACTAGAGGGAGATAACTACTTACAAAAGACACACTTTGGATGATTCAGAACAGTTTAAAATAAAATGTTGAAAAAGACATAGAGGATCTCTAAATGCATATTAAGTGAAAGAAGCCAGTCTGAAAAAGCTGCCTGCATACTGTATTATTCCAGCTATATGACATTCTGGAAAAGGAAAACTATGGAAACAGTAAAAAGATCAGTGGTTGCCAAGGGCTGGGGAGAGGGAGGAATGAATAGGCAGAGCACAGAGAATTTCAAGAATTTTTAGGGCAGTGAAACCATCCTTTATGATACTATGATGGTGCCTATATGTCATTCTATATTTATCGAAACCCACAGAAGGTAAAACACCAAGAGTGCACCCTAATATAAACTATGGACTCTGGGTAATAATGATGTATCATTGTAGTCCATCAATTGTAACAAATGTGTAATTTGTTTTTGACAATTATAACAAATGCACAATTTGTTGTTGATAATTATAATAAATGCACCATGGTGGCAATGTTGAGAACGTATGAGTTGAGGAAAGGGTGTGTGTGAAATCTCTGTATCTTCTTCTCAATTTTGCTGTGAACCTGAAATTGCTCTAAAAATAAATAAATAAATAAATAAAGTTTCTTAATGGAAAATGATGTGTCAGGCAAATATGAAGTTAAAATAAAAGTTGAAGTCATATTAATATCAGACTTTGAGGCAAGAAGCATTATTAGAAATAAAGAGGGACATTTGATAATAAGAAAACTTTCATCAGAAGGATGAAATAATACTAAAATTTTACATTTAACCACATAGACTCAATATATGTACAAGAATAATTGACAAAACTAAAATGGAAATAGGCAAATCCACCCTGGCTGGAGTGCAGGTGTGTGATCACGGCCCACTGCAGCCTCTCAACCTCCCTGGGCTCAGGTGATCCCTCCCATCTCAGCCCCCCAACCGGGTAACTGAGACTATAGGAGATGGAGAGAGACAGAGACAGAGAGAGAGAGGAAATACCGGGGTCTTACCTTTGTTCTCTCCCACTTGTTTATTGTTATTGTCGTTTATTATTTGTTATTATGTTTACTGTTGGTTGGTTAGTTTATTTATTTTGAGACAGGGTCACTCAATCTTTTGGGCTCAAGCCATCCTCCTACCTCCGGTCCCCCACCCTCACTCCGGAAGCTGGGACTATAGGCACGTGCCACCACAACGGTTTACATTTTTATTTTCTAATGTTTTATGTATCGTGTGTGTGTGTGTGTGTGTGTGTGTGTGTATGTGAAGATGGGGTTCCGGGTTCCGCCATGTTGCCCAGGCTGGTCTTGAACTTCCTGTGTTGTTTTTCTAGCCCTACTTTCAGTTTGTTTCTACAGTACTTACTTGGAGTTGCTGTTGTTTTACTTCTTTGTTCTTTTCTCTCTCTCTCTTTTTTGTTTTTTTGTTTTGTTTTGTTTTTATTTTCCTGTGCTCCTTTCTGCACGCTGAAGTTTGAAACATCTCCCTCAGTAACTGGCAAAACAAGCAGATCATAAAACTCAGTAAGAAAAGAGAAGATTGAACAACACAGGTAAAAAAAAAAAAAAAAGATCCAATAGGCTAATACAGAATATGTCACCCAGTATTTTAGAACTGTTACCAACCTAGGCTTGAAGGGAGGAGGGAAAGGAGTGCTTATAAGAAGGACGGCTGCCTTGAGAAAGGCAACAAGTTCAGGACAACTGCTAGAAGGCATCTGAGAGCTGACATCCCGACCTCACTCTCTTCCCTCCCAGGGCTCTCCATTGGCCAAGTCAAGATGAAAACCACTGATACAATCCCTACACTTCAGCCTCCCTGAGCAGAGAGTAGTGGAGAAGGGTGAGCAAGACAACTAGGGGTGGGGGCAAAGGAAAGTTACCTAGCACAGGTGTGCAAAAAGGAAACTTTCTTTTCTACAACTCAATGTAATTTTTGATTCCCTACCCCATCCTATCTTTTATACACACTTAATTGATTCATTTTCCTATAAATTCAGTCTTTGTATGATTTCTCGTCACTTAAGATTTAAAACTCATTTATATCAGGATTTTTCCCTTTTCAGGACTTCTTCCCTTTTCATGGCTTTTCATTGCTCCAGGGGCTGATGCTAAACTCTGAAGTTTACAAGGCAACAGTGGAGAGAAAAGGAGGAAGATGCCCTCTTCTTAGTTTCCATCTCTATCAGGTCTCTGGTGACCTCATGCTTTAAATAGGACTCATCCCACTTTGTCCATGGCATAGACAGTGTATGATGGGTGCTCCCTCAGTGATGGCTTCTCTGATCTGCAGGCCCTGGTAGCCCCCTGGGAATCTCAGACTACTGATTCAGCCATATCTCCAGCCAGTTCCTAGTAGAAATTGTCCCAGCTGTAATACTGCATGTGTATTCCCTAATCTCAGCCACTAGACCCTGGTTAGACCCACTGTAGTGTGTCTATGTCTCTGCTAACTCCTTGGTTCCACTAGGCACACCTTACAAAATTGGGATGCTCTACCAAGCCTTGGGAAACTATGGGGTGTATTGGGAAAGGGCACTATCCCTAACTCTGTCATAACTAGGTATGCCTCCCCACCCCTCCTCTCTGTGGTCCCAGGACAGCACAGTAGATGTCACTAGCTTGCTGCTGGGCTACATGGCAGAAAGTGTGATACAAGTCCTCTCTATTCCCCATCCTGAACTTTATCAGGAGAATGCAGACAGTGGAGTGTCCCCAACATGCCCTGACTGACGGGGGCACCTCAGTTTGGAGGGTCTTTGCAGACCCATGTGGAGGGAATGGGGAGAGCCAGAGACTGGATTACATCTACTTTCAAGGATTTCCCAGTGTGCACTCATAAAGTAGCACTTGGACCCAGAGTCTGGCCTCTGTGTTCTCTGGTTCAATGTGACAAGTGCCACTGCAGCTCAGGGCAACCCCGTATCATGGACATGGCACAGAAGAAAAGGATGCTGATGAGTGTCTCATGAGTCCCCCTCACAGTGCCCTGCCTCATGTGAACAGTTGGTTCCACCTCTTGCATCCTCAGTCTCATCCACACTCACCTTCTGAAGGTTTTAATTTTTTCTGCCACCCTTTTCTCTCCGACCTCATCAGCCTCTCCCCTCTGCTGGATCACTCAACAGCACACATGCTCTAGGGGCTCATCTGAAAACCAACCAGAATCCCCTTGGCTTTCCTCCTTCTCTCTGCTACTGTCCCATTTCTCCACTCCATATCAGCAAAATCTCTCTCAAAGGCCATCTACACTGTCTCACCTGCTCTACTCTCTTCAACTCACTCCAGGTGGGCATACATCTCTGTTACTTTATTGAAATTCCTTTTGTCAGTGTCACCATAAACCTGGCTAGAGTCAAATCTTTTTATTGCCTCCTGAATGGCACAGTGGCCACAGCTCTTTCTTGGCCACAGCCTCTCCTGGCTCCTGTAAACACCACTCTCTGCTTGTTTTCCTCCTCTCCCCCCACAGCTCTCCTCTCAGCCTCATTGGCTGTCTTCCTCTGTTACACCCAACCTACGAATATTAGCACCAAAGCATATTTCTGGTCTTTCTTCTCCAAGTCTCACCTATGCTTTCCTCCAAATGCTATTGGTTCTCATATTTACTCACAAGCCAATCCCCACTTCCAGCCTGCAAAGCTCCATACCCAACTGCCTTTCTGATCTCTCCACTTGCATCTCCAGCTGGCATCTGAAACCTAGCAGGAGGAAAATAGAATTTCTGGCTGGCCCCTTCCCTGCTCTTGGCCTGTAGTGTGTCTATGTCTCTACTAACTCCTTGGTCCCACCAGGCACACCTTAAAAAACTGGGATGCTCTACCAAGACTTGGGAAACTATGGGGTGTATTGGGAAAGGGGACTATCCCCCATATCCCAAGAGACTCAGCCTGTCTCTTGGCCTCATTATCTACCCAGCTAGCTTCTCCCACCCCTAATTTGGGAGGTGCACACATTGATCTGCTATCCTTAATATACCATGCTTGAGCATCACGACAGACCCCATAGCTGGCATCTTCATGGTGACCTCCCTGGTCCAAGTCATCAACCCCTCTCACTGGAGCTATTTCAATACCTCAATACCTTCAACTCCTCTCCAGGCTCCTCTCCTTCCCCTCTACGATCTCTTCTCCACCCAGCAACCACAGTAATGCATAAACATACTGGAAACATGAAGCAGCTCATGTTACTCCCCTGCATAAACACTTCAACACTGGCCTATGTAGTCTTAGTATAAAATTCAAACTCTATGCCAGGTCTTTTATATATACTTTTTCTTTCAGTGATGGTCAAACCTTGAACTCTTATTTCATATCTCAAAAACCAAAAATAGGTAAACAAATAAATAAATAATCTGAACATACTCATATTGAATTTGAATTTTAAAAGCTTCATTGATGGACTTGAATGAGTATCTCCCAATACATGTGACCAATGTGGTTAATTTATCATTTCGATTTTAGCCGGCCAAATCTTATCTAATATCAACATGAGCATCAAGTTTCACAAAATTAAAGAAAAAGTGGTTGTTTTAAACTGTCCCAGTTGCAAGATTCTATGTGCATTCTCTCATCTCAAAATTTCCCCTAAGTAGCAGAATGCCTGTAGAGGGAAAGGTATTTATGGGGCAACTATTAAATGGAAAGTTGAGGCTGGGAGGGAAGAGGACTCACTCAAGGGCAGGTGACTAACACATAGCAGAGTTGGGGTGCAACCTCAGGTCTGTAAGATTCTAAAGCTCCATAGGTCTCTGAAGCTGGTCGTGGTCACCACTGCAGCCGCCAAGCTCTGTACTCTGAAGCAGGCACAGTGCCAGGGGCTTTGCACTCATGCAATTTAGCCCTCATGACAGCTCAATGTGGTGTAGACTATCATTATCACCATTTGCTCACAGAGGAACTGAGGGTAAGGACTATACTAACTGCCCAAGCCAAACAGCAGTAAATAGTGGGGCCAGGATTTGAACCCACTTCTATGTGATGCTACCACCCACATTCAAAAGCATGCCCTATCCTGCCACCCCTACAGCTCTGGGACCTCAAAAGAAACAAGCTTTATTCTCTGGGAGTACAAGACGGTTTGGGGCTGGCAGAAAGACTGGTACATGGGACGGATTGTGGCCAGGACAGTGGGGGTTCAGCCAGCCTGAGGAACTCCATCAGAGCAGCTCTGGGGAGACCCAGCTAGGGAGCCAGGACTGGAACCTTGATAGTTCAGCATTTCCCTTCCCATCTTCCCCCCTGGCTTTGAGGCTCTGGGAGTCTTCTGAAGCATCTTTCAGTCTGGGGAGAAGCTTGGGGTCACTAGTCCTCAGCCCTCTGCCCCTGAGATAAATAGTCATCTGTTCTCACCTATGCTAGCCCTCCAGAGCGGAGATGCCATGGGACTTCTGCCACCTGATGCAGGTGACTTCCTTCTGTCATGATACAAAACCCCCTTAGGATCCCACAACTCTGTGCCCCTCCTGCAGCATAAGAATGTCTGTCTGCTCTCTCACTCAACACCATGGCCCAAGAATTTGACTGTGAGCCTCAGAGCAGCCAGTGAGGGTAGCACTTGAAGGTCAGACCATCACTGTCATGAGCAGCCAGATGATTAGGTACGTGGGCTCAGGCAGGGCACCAGAGGAACCCAGACCTGGGGAGCTGGAGAGTAGATGCAAGGACAATTCAGAGAACCCTGGGAGGACACCATGCCTGTGTTTGCAGGTTCCCATCATTCTGTCTAGCCCTGGTACCTGCCTCCATGCCCCATGTGCTGTTTGTGGGAAGAGTGTCCTCCAGTCACAGCATTAATGGAATGACTCCTTAGCATGCTGTGTGCCCTTGGAAAGTCACTGCATTCTCCTGCTTCCTTGTTTGTAAATGGGATGGGTGGCCAACAAACATACTTCTCCAGACCTTCTGGCCACATTTGACATAATATGTTCTCCTGAAGCCCTGTCACTTTCTCCTTAGAGAGATGTGATGAACACCAGAATCATGGACTAACAGGGGATCTGTGTGGGTTTGCTGGGGTTGCTGCCTTACTAAGTGGCTCTGGGCAGGCTAAAATCTATCTCAGAGCCCCAGTGTGACACGGTGATTTCTAAAGGAAGGCCTTTCCAGTCTTAAGATTAGGTGACTGTGTTACTCCATTCTTGCATTGCCGTAAAGAAATACCTGAGACTAAATAATTTACAAAGAAAGGCGTTTTAATTGGCTCATGGTTCTGCAGGTTATACAGGAAGCATAGCACCAGCATCTGCTCAGCTTCTGGTGGAGCCTCAGGAAGCTTTTACTCATGGTGGAAGCTGAAGTGGAAGTAGGCATGTCACATGGTGAGAGAGACAGCAAGGACCAGGGAGGTGCAATGCTCTTTTAAACAACCAGATCTCGCATGAACTCAGAGTGAGAACTCACTCATTACCAAGGGCATGGTACTAAGCCATTCATGAGGGATCCGCCTCCTTAATCCAACGCCTCCCACCATGCCCCACTTCTAACATTGGGGATTATATTTCAACATGAGATGTGGAGGGGACAAACATCCAAACTATATCATTCCACTCTGGCCTCCCAAATTTCATGTCCTTCTCGTATTGCAAAATACAATCGTCCCTTCCTAATTGTCCTTAAAAGTCTTAACTTATCAAAATCCAAAGTCAAAAGTCTTATCTGAGACTCAGCTCCTTCCACCTATGAGCCTGTAAAATCAAAACAAATTATTTACTTTCAAGATACAATAGTGGTACAGGCACTGAGTAAACATTCCCATGCCAAAAGAGAGAAACTGGCCTAAAGGAAGGGGCAAGAGGCCCCATGTAATTCCAAAACTCAGCAGGGCAGACATAAAACCTTAAAGTCCCAAAATAACCCTTGACTCCATATCCCATATCCTGGGCACACTGGTGCAAGCGGTGGGCTCCTAAGGCCTTGGGAAGCCCTGCCCCTATAGCTTCCCTGGGCACAGTCCAAGTAGCTGTAACTGCTCGCATGGGTTTGAGTTGAGTGCCTGCAGCTTTTCCAGGCTTAGGGTGCAAGCTGCTGGTGGCTCTAACATTCTCAGCTCTGGAGAGCAGCAGCCCCCTTCCCACAGCTCCACTAGGCAGTGCCCTGGTGGGGACTTTGTTCGGGCTCCAACCTCACATTTTCCCTTGGCATTGCCCTAGTAGAGTATCTTTATGGGGGCTCTGCCCCTGTGGTAGGCTTCTGCCTGGGCACCCAGGCTTTCCCATAAGTACTCTGAAATCTAGGGAGAAGCTGCCAAGCCTCCTTCATTCTTGCCTTCTGCACACCTGCAGGCTTAACACCACATGAAAGCTGCCAAAGTTTGTGGTTTGTGCCCTCTGGAGCAGCAGTCTGAGCTGTACCTGGACCCCTTTGAACTGAGGCTGGAGACAGGGCAGCTGGGATGTGGGGAGCAGTGTCCCAAGACTGCTCATGGCAATGGGGGCCTGGGCCTGGCCCTTGAAACCATTCTTTCCTCCTAGGCCTCAGGGCCTGGGATTGGAGGCTGTCTCTAAGATCTCTGAAATGCCTTTGAGGCCTTTTTCCCATTGTCTTGGATATTAGCACTTGGCTCCCTCTTAGTTGTACACATCTCTCTAGCAAGTGGTTGCTCCAAAGGCTGCTTGGATTCCTTCTCTACAGGGCCAGGCTGCAAATTTTCCAAACTTTTATACTCTGCTTCCCTTTCAAATACAAGTTACAACTTTAAGCCATTCCTTTGCTCCTATATCTGATCATATGCTATTAGAAGTAGCCAGGCCACATCTTGAATGTTTTGGTGCTTAGAGATTTCTTCCACCAGATATCCTAAGTCATCACTCTTAAGTTCAAACTTCCGCAGATCCCTAGACATGAACACAATGCAGCCAAGCTCTTTGCTAAGGCATTACAGGGATGACTTTTACTCCAGTTCCCAATAACTTTCTCATTTTTATCTAAGACCTTCTCAGCCTGAACTTCACTCTCCATATCATTATCAGCATTTTGGTCACAACCATGTAGCCAGTTTCTAAGAAATCCCAAACTTTCCCTCATCTTCCTGACTTATTCTGGGCCTTCCAAACTCTTCCAACCTCTGCTCATTAACCAGTTCCAAAGCCACTTCCACATTCTCAGGTATCATTATAGCAATGCCCCACTCCTTGGTACCAGTTTTCTGTGTTAGTTCATTCTTGCATTCTTGCATTGCTCAAAAGAAATATCTGAGGCTAGGTAATTTATAAAGAAAAGAAATTTAGTTGGCTCACAGTTCTATAGGTTGTACAGGAAGCATGGTGCTGGCATCTGTCGCCAAGAAAATATTACTTTAACAATGTGATACAGATGTTCCTCAATTTATGATGGAGTTACATCTCAATAAAACCATCTAAGTTAAAAAATATTGTAAGTCAAAAATGCCTTTAGGCTGGGTGTGGTAGTGCATATCTGTAATCCCAGCACTTTGGGAGGCCAAGGCAGGTGGATCACTTGAGGCCAGGAGTTCACGACCAGCCTGGCCAACTTGACGAAACTTCATCTCTACTAAAAATTACAAAAATAAGCCAAGAATTGTGGCACATGCCTGTAATCCCAGCTACTTTGGAGGGTGAGGCACAAGAATCTCTTGAACCTGGGAGGACAAGGCTGCAGTGGGCCATGATCACACCACTGCACTCCAGGCTGGGCAACACAGTGAGCCTCTGTCTCAAAAAAAATGTATTTAATTCACCTAACCTACTGTACATCACAGTCCAGCCTAGACTAGTTGAACGTGCTCAGAACACTTACATTAGCCCATGGTTGGGCAAAATCATCTAACACAAAAAACCTATTTTACGATAAAGTGTTGAATATCTCATGTAAAAGTATCATACTGCATATCACTAGCCTAGGAAAAGATCAAAACTCAAAATTCAAGGTACTGTTTCTACTGAATACATATGGCTTTTGCACCATCATAAAGTCAAAAAATCTTACATCAAATCATCTTAAATCAGGGACCATCTCTACTTGATAAGGTTCCTCTGGCCAAAAATCTTTGAGCACCAAATCGAAAAGTGGTGGCCTACTGATTTGGCAGCTTCCCATTCTGGGGGTTATGGTCTCATGGGACCATGATATCATCAGCAAGAAGACAGCCCCACTGATTGTTGAAATGCTCCCTAGGTGGGCTCCTATACAAACACCAGGGAAAAATTCCCGGCTGCTCCGCTATGTTACTGCTGCTTCCTGATAACACCAGAGGGCTCCTAAAATAGTTCTCAAGTAGATGTTGTGACTGTCAGATATGTAAATCAAAGGTAACAAGCAAAATGTGCTGGACCTGGGAGCTCGGTGCTAAGAGGGTGGGCAAGGGGTGGTCGGACACAGGCTGCCCTGGAGCCAGCAGGAGTTAGCTCAGAGGAGCCTCCAGGAAATGAACACCGCAGCTTCCAACCAGGTCTCCTTCCATGCAGCCGAGACTGTGGGCCGGGCCACATGTACTCACGTTACTCAATGACTCACACACAGTGGCCAAGGGACAGCTCAGGGCCATCTTTAGCTGACAGGCTCAGTGTCACTTCAGTCCATGCCCGAGCCCTCCCCAAGAGAGCCCACTCTGTCTCCAGCACCACTGCTCCCAGCTCCACCCAGGCCTCCCTCTCTGAAGTGGGGAAAGCCTGGGAGCTCTTCCTCTTTATCAGCCCTGCATCTCCTGCTGTCCTGCTGACCAAGACACTCTCTTCCTGCTGATTGTGATGTGTTTGTGGAAATCCACCGGTTTCTGCTGTATCATGACATTCTATTCCTACCAAGCCAACATGACACGCAAAACATTTCCAAACATGCATAACTATACACAGACCTTCTTACAAGATTTATCTTCTGGACACATTACTTAAACTAACAAGGCCTCCCTTTTTCTCCTTTTCAGTGCTGGCCATTGCCCCCGGCTGGTTTTCTGCCTTCCCCCTGCAAGCTGCAAAAGAAAGTTGGTGGGGCTTGAACTAGAAGCCTACAGCTCCAGTGTGACCAGCTCCAATGGATCAGGCACATTAACAACAGAGCCCCGCAGCACTCTGTGGGTCAGAGAAATGCACAGAGCCCCACTCTGCAAAGGAAGTCAACAGGGGCTCAGCAACTGGCCCAGGTCGGCTGTGGGTCCAGGCCTTTCTATCAATCCCAGTCCTTTTCCACTGCAAGAGACTGCCCCACTCTTATTCTTAGAAGAGACCTTGCAGAGTATTTAGGGTGAAATGCCTAGCATTGAAATATTTATTTTCAAAAATATATAGAAAATATATGTAGAGAGAAAGAGAGAGTCCCTGTGCAATAGAGTGAGGCTACTTTGCAGGTGATGAGGTACTGCAGGTGCAGTCGAGAGGGTAAGGCCTGACCTTTGGTGTGATAACAAGAAAGGTGAGGAAGGGGTTGAATGTGGGGCATGAAGGAGGAGGAGTGGGCACTGGCTTGAGTGAGTGGAAGATGGTGAGGCCATTTATTTTGAATGGAAACACAGGAAAAGAAGGAGGTGTGGCCATTCTCTTTGTCCTGAGCCTTCGCCCTCTGTGATGTGGGATCCCCAGGCAGAACTTAGGAGAAAGCTCTAGTTTCGCAGCAACAATTCCAGGGGTATCAGAGCATCAAAGGGAAGATGTTGGATGGGTTGCCTAAAAGCGCAAAAAGCAAAGATGGGGCAAGGAGATGGCCTGAAGACCAACATTCAGAAATAAGGCTGGCAAGAGGCCAACAGAGGTGACTGAGATGGGATGGTCCAGGAGGTTGGAGGAGAGTTGGGAGAAGGTGCCTTGGAAAGCAAGAAGCGAGGGCTGCCCAGTGAGTGTTGAATGCAGCAGAGAAGTCAAGTAGCACAAGGTTGAAATGTGTCCCCTGACCATTGAAGCAGTTCCACCTGGGGATTTTTTTCCTTGGTGAGAACAGGTTCAGTGGGATGGGGAGACGGAACTAAGACTTCAGTGAGCTACAGAGCAGGTGGAAGGAGAGTGGGGATGACGGGGAAGTCCACAACCCTCACAAGAAGCTGCCTGTGAAACAGGAGAGAAGGGAATTTGCTAGAGGCTAGAGGGGTCAATGGGGGAGCAGGGGTTCCTGTCACACTTCTGTTGAAAAACACATTGGTCCTGGAGTTCCTGAACCTGCTAGTGGAACAGGGCTCAGGATGGCCCAGACCTCCTCAGAAAAAATGGGAGGAGCCAGAACAGGATGGTGTTGGAACCAGTGCATGTGAGGAGCGCACACTCAGATGGGGCTGCCTCAGGGCTCAGATCTGATGGACTGTCCTGGTGTCTGAGTGTCCCCCAGCGGGGTTATAGCTCCTCAGGTCTCTGAGCATACAGGCATATTTTCCTATAGCTCCCTGGTCATTTCGATGCTGTTGGTTTAACTTCGCCACTTAGAGGAATATAGAGTTTGGCAAGAAAGGCTCTTGGTTTCCTCTGTGAGAACTGTCGTGGTGGATTGGAAATCTGCCCTGTATGTCCCACAAGACAGCAGGAAAGTAGCCAACATTGTGGGTCTGTGGCATAAATCCTCATGGCAGCCATCCTGGGCCAAGTGTGCAGGGTACAGAGCACAGGTGCCGGTTTGGGGTGGAGATCTGGGGCCCAGGGCAGGCCTCAGAATCCAAACCCTCTTGGGGGCACTGCTGGGTCTCTAAGCTGCGTGGACGTGGTCAGGCTGCACGGGCACATTCAACAAGGCAAAGAGAGAGCCCTGGGGTGAAAGCTTTGACAATCTGAGAAAGTTCTTGGCAAACAAGCCTAGGTTAAGGACTCTGTACCTCAGGAGAATATTCTGGAATCCCAGCTGCTAGGGTCTAGGGTAAAGAAATAGGCCGTGCAGCCGATAGCTGCCAGGGAAGACGACAAGGTTGAAGGGGACAGGACTGCCACCTGCACAGCCAGCCTGGGCATCTGCTGTCCAGCTGAGTGCTGGGCCCCACTCCTCAGCCATGGGGATCTAGGACCTCAGTGGGGCCTTCCCACCTTCCTCTCAGGAATGCCTTGCAGGAGGCCAAGGAGCCATTTTCCAAAAGGCAAGAGGTACCAAGTAACCTGGAACGACCTGCTGGGTTTCTGAGGGCAAGAAGCTCCTTCCGCTACCGTAGCAAAGCCATTTGGTTTAAAATCCTCATAAAAGCAACAATGCTCATTTCCTATATTGGATTGTATTTCCTAATTACCATCCCAGAGGGAAACCTAGGGAGAAGGAAGGCAGAGAAGCCAGCCTCACAGCCTTCATTTGTGCATTTAAATAAAGTGTGATTAAAAAGCACACCCTGCACATTTCCTGAAACACACCTACCTTTGGCGGATGCTTCTAATCAACACAAAGTGGAATCGCTTGAAAAAATTATTACTTCAGCTTGAAAGTAATTGCCACTTATTTTGTTTATAAAGCAAGCTCTGCTGGTGACATCAGATTAGACTTAACTGCATCCTGTTTTGATGCTAACTAATATTTGCCCTAATACTAAGCATAAATAAGTAGGAATTTCTCCTGAGACACCACAGATATTACATCTTTAATGGGACCTAATAGTCGGAGGCAAGCCAATGGCCCTGCTGTGGGATTATAATTATGTGCGCTCCTTCCCCCCTTTTAAATTTCACGAACAGAGAGGAGCACTCGAAGCCATTAGGCTTTCTCCAGAAACATAGGGTAAAAATAAAACCAGCCACGTGCAAACTCCACCGTCATCCATTCCGGAAGATGACGGCATTCCCAACGCTCCCTCAAATGCACTGCCTTTCCCAAAGCTTCCCGATAAGTGGCTGATGCCACCAGCTGCCGGCAGGAGGCTGGGCAGCTGGAGTAAGCCACACTCCTGCTGAGCCAGGGAGTCTGAGCTTCAGGTAAACTCTGCCCTCCAGGCATGTTCTTGCAGCCTCCTAGGGCATCCCTGCCCGTCACCCACTGGTCTACACAGGGAAAGCAATCTCCAGCCTTGTCGGAGAGTTTTGCCCTTGCGCTGTGTGTGTGTGTGTGTGTGCGCGCGCGCGCGTGCACATTTTTGGGTTTTGTGTGTGTGTAAGCGTGCTTGCTGTTGCTCTTTTTTTGTGTGTGTGAGCTCAAAGGACACCCGAGGCACCTGGACAAATAGGCAGAACCCTAGACAGGAGCTTATTCAGACCTTAGGGTCTGAATCCAACCCTGCCCGCCTGTCCCTCAGCCCTGCCCCACCAAGCTGCTGAGAATCTGGGGCCTTGAAACAAGAAACATGGTGAGTGCTTTGAAAGATGAACCAAGACTTAAAGGAGAAAGAGACCTGATGTCATCTCTAGGCACAGGAAGTAGAAGATGGGATGTAGATGGTATAAAAGGAGGATGTTGGAGCATAGACCCTGGGGAAACTCACCTACCCAGACTTGGACAGCAGGCTGAGAAGCAGCATGTCTGCTGGACAGAAAGCTGCATGGTGGCCCACCTGGGCTGGGGACAGGAGGGACGTGGTGACCAGGCAGCCAGGCTTTCCAGGCCCACTCCTTGAAGGGGAGGCCAGCGGGCTACAGGTTACTCTGGGGTGAACCAGTGGAGTCACACAGGCTGGGGAGTGGAACTGGGCTGGGTGGGAGGAGTTCGGGTTGATGCTGGGGTCCGGTCCTTTCTCCCTATTGCTGGAGTCCTGGGTCCTCTGTGGGTCAGCATGGAAGTGATCCTCAAGAGGACAATTTTTCCAGCCAATGGGCAAGTCATAAACCAGCCCCTTCTAGACATCTGAAAATGAATTCCTCCCATATTCCCCAAAGTGACTCCCCAGATTATGTCAAATAGACCGTCTTCTGTTTGGCTTTCTTGGGCCTGTGGAATTCCTCAAGCAGAGGAAGCCCTCCCTAGCCAAGGCCTGTGGGCTGGGACCCTGCCAACCCTTACCTGGCTTCTCCTCTCTCTGGCCCTCCATCAGACTAATGGCCTGGTTAATAACCCCACCTGCATCTGACATCAAGGTACTCAATAAGCAGTAGCTATTACTTTATTATTATTTTATAATAGGTATAGAAGAAATGCATAGAGGCATGGATGACACCTGGCATAGGGATTCAGAGGGGAGGCTCACAGAGGAGCCGATTTGAGCCAGGAGAATGGGGAGGGCCTTCCAGGTGAGGTATCTCTGAGAACAAAGACTCATCAATGGGAAGGTGTGCCGCTGGTTAGGTGAACACTGCATGAACTATTTGACTCTAACAAGAGGTCCTTGTTAGGAGAACAGGGGCCCAGGAGGAAAGAGGGAGAGGGACAGGAGAGGTGCACAGGTGTTGGGCGAAGCTGCTGAGATTCCGTTCCACCTGCCATGAGTGATTCCCAAGCATCTTTACACCTGAGAGTGGCAGACGTCCAGCCTTCATGCTGCAGTGAGAGCCGTCCTCTCTCAAGGGGTCTGCTGCACATGTTTTTTTGAACAAGCTGTTTGCTGCTGCCAAGCAAGTTTCTGCCCTTCTTTTTAATTTTTAGAAATTTAAAAAATACAAAGAAGAAAAATGACTCATGTTTCAAACCCTAGAACCTACTACTGTAACTATTTTGGTATATTTTTTCATTTGTTTCTGTGCTTATATTTTTTTTTAAATTGCACAGGTACTATATTAATTCACTCTATTAAACAATGTTAGGACATTTTAGTTAAAATTAAGTCCCATTACCGTCACCTCCACCAGTGGCTATCTCTATTATAATTTCCTTATTGCCTCCAACTTATTTTTAGTTATATATATTGATGAGTACATATATAACCATTGATAAAAAATCATATCATTAGGCATGTTTCTATTTTTATAACTGGCAAAAAATGCATTTTTCTATACCTTGGTTTTGTTCACTTAACATTGGGTTTTGAGATTTATCCATGTTAATTCAGGTAGCCTCAAGTCTATGCTTTTTGCCTGCTGTACAATGTTCTTATGTTTGCAAGGATTACATTTAATGTGTCTTTCCCCCATCCGCACTACCTTTATGTTGTTGCTGTTAATTATTGCAAACTTTGCTACCATGCATATCCTGTACATCTCTCCTGGTTCTTACCTTTAAACTGACACACCAAATCACTCTGTCTTCAAGGCTAGGAAAGCCATTATCCTGAGAAAGATCATTGTTTCACCGTGCCTAATACCTAAAGAGGAATTGTTGCATGATGGGGTGTGTGCATTTTAATTCCTTTCTCTTCTCTGAGGGGATTTAACTGGCCACACACATTCCTAAAATAAACCTCTCAGAGTTTGGAGAGGTCAGTGCACTCTCAGGAGGAATTAGTCAGGAGGCTTTCTGGGAAACTAGATTAAAAATCTTTCATATGGATAATGCTATTTGGCCTTAGCTTACTACTAATATTGGTATGACTTTCACTCTTATGTATTTATATTTTTAATTACAAGTATATTACAATGTTACATAAAATGTAGAAAGAGATGGAATGTCATTCCTGTAGAATTGGAAAATCACATTTTTGCCATCTGAAGGCAATGAGTCTTGACAGCAGTCATCAGTGTTACACATCCATTAGTTGATCAGGCATCATTCAGAGTGGGACCACCGGACACAATGCTCCTTATGATATGATGCAATAGGAAGGACATGACACCATCTGCCAAGGGCTCTTTCCAAAATGAAACTGAACCTGAGCACGAGCAAGCATCTAGGTCCAGCTTCCAAGTAAAGAAAACCTGGGAGCCAGAGAAACAAGCTCAGTGATGCCTGCTCAACAAAGTCAGATGAATCCAGAATCCACAGAGCGAATGATCTAGTTCTCCCACAAATACACAGCATGAGAAAAGGGCACTATTGGAGCTTATCTGAATAGTGTTTACAGACTTGTTACCAAACAAAACATGTAGAATTTGTTTGGATCCTGTGAGAGCAAGTCAACTATAAAAAGTCTCTTTATAGAAAATCAAGGAAAATTAAGCACAGGGTATTAATATAGTGTTAAGAAATTATTGCTAGTGGTCAACATGATGGTGATGACTAAATCCAAATCTCCCAACACAACCTCTAAAAGAAAGACAGACACAGACAGAAACAAATACAAACAACAAATAAAAGTGTACAAAACTGATACCCACTGCATAAAATATCCAAACTTCAAATTAGTTGATTGAACAAAGAACCAAGTTGTGGGTAACGGGAGATGCATTTATTATGGTCAGAGTAGAGGAGTTAAATATAGAGAAAATGAGAAGGATAAATGAGGTGTTAGATTGAAATTAGAGTTCCACAAGGTGAATTAAAGACTTACATCTAAGACCTGAAGCAATAAAAATACTAGAAGAAAACCTGGACAAACTCTTCTAGACATTGGCCTAGGCAAATAATTTATGAATAAGATCCCAAAAGCAAATGTAACTAAAACAATAATAAGTAAGTGGTGTCTAATTAATTAAGCTAAAATGCTTTTGCAAGGCAAAAGAAATAATCAACAGAGCAAACAGGCAACCTACAGAATGGGAGAAAATATTTGCAAACTATATATCTGACAAAGACTAATATTCAGAATTTACAAGGAACTCAACAAATCAACAAGAAGAAAACAATCCCATTAAAATGTGGGCAAATATCATTAACAGACATTTCTCAAAAGATGATACACAAATGGCAAAAAAAATGAAAAAATGCTCAACATCACTAATCATCAGAGAAATGCAAATTAAAACCACGATGAGATACCACCTTACCCCAGCCAGAATAGCCATTATTAAAAAGTCAAAAAACAATAAATGTTGGCACAGAGGTAGTAAAAAGGGAATGCTGCTGGTGGGAATGTAAATTAGTACAACCTCTATTGAAAACAGTATGATTATTTTTCAAAGAACTAAAAGTAGATCCACCATTGGTTCCAGAAATTCCACTACTGGGTATTTACCCAAAGGAAAAGTCATTATGTCAAAAAGACATCTGCACATGTATGTTTATTGCAGTGCAATTCACAATTGCAAAGATATGGAATCAACCTAAGTGCCCATCAACCAATGAGTGGATAAAGAAAATGTGGTATATATATACCATAGAATACTACTCAGCCATAAAAAAGAGCAAAATAATGCCTTCTGCAGCAACTTGGATGGAACTGAAGGCCATTATCTTTAATGAAGTAACTCAGTCAAATACCACATGTTCTCATTTATAAATGGGAGCTAGGTGATGGGTGCACAGAGGCATACAGAGTGGCATAATTGACATGGGAGACGCAGAATGGGGGAGGGTGGGAGGGAGATGATGGGTGAAAAATACCCATTGGGTACAATGTACACTGTTCAGGTGAGAAGTACACTCAAAGCCCAGACTTCACAACTATATAATTTATCCATGTAACCAAAAGTCACTTTTTAAAGCTATTGAAATTAAAAAATAAATACACGTAAGGCACAAACACTTGAAAGCAGTTACATTTTTAGTATCTGCTAGTTGAGAAAATACAGACTATTAAAATTTAGAAATTAGAGTTCCAATGTAAAGATGGAGATATGGATACAGATACACACACACACACACACACACACACACACACACACATGAAATAGCTAACTAGATATGGAGCCATGCATATGTGTGGTGGACGTGTAAATATAGGTATTTGTACAGAGGTCTGTAAAAACAGTTACTAGCAGGGACCACTGGAAACAGTGATGCCTCCATAGCACTGAGTACATTTGGCATCCAGATCTTCGTTTCTAAAAACCACCGCTATCAAAATAACTCAGCACTCCTTGGTACAATAGCTGTTTCCAGGGCTGGAGTATAGAATGTACAAGATGAGACTAGAACATACTGTGTGCTGGAAAGTTAGAAAGTGCTCCAAAAATTTAATGACAGGTCTAAAGGACACCAGATTCAGCATGAAGGGCTCTCAATGGCCAAATCTGGGACAAATAGAACATCAAAATAAATAATAATAGTAATGGGTGATAATGGGTTGAATGATACAAGGATACAGGAGTCCATGCTGATGTCAATCAATGAATCAATCCGTTGGAAGAAAAGCCTCTTCCTTACAGTAGAAAACAATTACTAAAAGTATAAGAAATTTTGAAATTAGAAATGTCATCACTTGGCAATCATCGTAACAATAAATTCATTCAGACAGGAATCATCATTTGACGCTAAAACGAGTGGATAAAATGTGAGGTATAACAGGATGTTTACATCAACTCATAGTGTTTCCCCACAAGACATTCATCATTTCAAAGAGGAGAAATAGTAACTTCACACTTTCCTAACTGATCAAAGTTAACATCACCAAGAATGGCACAACCTAAAATCAGATGCCTCCTTATATGATATGCTGAGAAGAACACAGCATCATTTCTGCAATATTCCCGCCAAAAATGCATAACCTAAGTCGAACTATAAGGAAACATCAGGACTCCCAAACTGAGGGACATTCTATAATATTCAAAAATGTCAATGTCATGGAAGACTGAGGAATTATTCTGGATGAAAAGTAGCTAAAGAGACTTAACAACTGAGTGCAGTGCATGATTCAGGACTTTTTTGCTACAAAGAATGCTAACCAGTGAAAGCTTAATAAAGCCTGTATATTTTAAAAATAGTATTATAGCCAGGAATAGCTATATAATTTGTGGGGCCCGGTGCAAAATGAAAATGTGGGTCCCTGGTTCAAAAATTAAGAATATCAAAATGGCAACTGAGAAAACATTAAACCAAACATAGGACCCTTCTGAGTACAGGCCCATGTGCACAGGCGACATGATCATGATTGTATGTTAATGTTAATGTACGCTATACATTAATACACTATAATACCATAATGTTAATTTCCTGGTTGTAACCACTGGACTCTAGTTATACAGGGGAATGTCTTTGTTTTTAAAAAATACACACTGTCATATTTAGAGGTAAAGGGGCAACATGTCTACACCTTATTCTCAAATGGTTTAGACAAAATAACTTGTGTGTGTACATGGGAGGGAAGGATGAATAGAGCAAAAGAGGCATAACGTTAGTATTTGGACACTCTAGATTTAGGGTATATGGGAATTCTCTGTACTAGTCTTCCAACTTTTCTGTTAAGTCTAAAATTATGTCAAAATGTTTAAAAACACACACACACATAGAAGACATTATCTTGCTGGTTGTGATGATGGCATGTTGGTTATGCCTTTAAAAAATAATTGTCTATTTAAATTAGTTATTTTAAATATATATATGAAACATACACAGATACTCCTTGACTTACAATGGCGTTACATCCTGATAAACTCATCATGATCTTGAAAATATCATACGTCAAATTGCATTTAATCCACCTAACCTACTAAACATCATAGCTTAGCCTCGCTTACCTTAACTGTGCTCAAAACATTTACATTAGCCTATGGTTGGGCAAAATCATCTAACACAAAGTCTGTTTTATAATAAAGTCTTGGATATCTCATGTAATTTATTGAATACTATACTGAAAGTGAAAAATAGAATAGTTGTATGAGTACTTGAAGTGCAGTTTCTACTGATTGTTTACTGCTTTTGCACCATGAAGTCAAAAAATTATGAGTGAAACCATCATAAGTTAGGGATTATCTGTATTGCAAAAAGTAATTGTGCAATCAAGATGATGGGGGAGAATTTATTACATTCTCTGCCTCTGTGTATGTTTGAAATTTTTTATAATAAACAGCTATTTTTTAAGTAATTCTAAATTTCATCTACTTAATGTCATCATTTTTGTGTATTCTCTTCTGGTCTTTAGAGTGATGCATTTATTTTATGTACATACCATTTAAATCCTGCCCATTTTGCATTTCTTGCTACCACAGTCTTCATAATTGGCTCTTAAATGGCTGCATATTAGCTCATAAACCAGATAATATAAGAAATCATTCCTTTATTGTTGAGGTTGTAGCTTGCTTATACAGTGCACTCAAATATATATTGCCTTTCCCTATTTGTGATCTTTTCTTAGGAAAGAGTTCCAGGAGTGGGATTTCTGGATCGCAGACAGGATCATGTTTATGAACCTTAAAGCATTTTGCCAAATTGCTTTCCAAAAAGTAATACCAATTTACACCATATGAGACTAACCATTGGGAATTAGCATTAATTTTTTAACTGGTGCTGGGGTTGTGTTAGATGCATCTTTCTGATTCCTATTTTGTGAGTTGTTCTGTCTCCATGCCTCTGTCAGGGGGTTAATGTTCTTCAAAATCTACATGAGCTCTTTGAGTAATAAAGATATTACCTTTCATATCATGTTTGCCTCAAATATTTTTCCGAGAAACTCACTTTAAATGGGAGAAGAACATGTCGCTATGTTTTAGAAAGTAGATAGCCATTATGCACGCAGCCTCTCACATTCCCCCTATAAATATCTTGGTGAAGTGATCATTTGTTTAGAAAACAAAATAGTTTATGTAGAACATAAACTATTATGAAAGGACTTACTCTTGAGATAATTTACCGAAGACTGTGAAACAGACCAAAGACCCAGGATATTTCTTCATGATCAAAATAATTAGCTTTTAAAATGGCTGGTGTGGTCTTTGTGCTGCTTTCTTAACCATCAAATCAGACAATCTCATGATTAGTAAAAACAGGTCATTATGGAAGCCAAATAAAGCCAGCCCATAGGAAAAATGAAGAGACGGCTTCTGTTTCTACAGGAAAAACGTAGGTCTGCTTCTCCAGGGTGGATTTCTAAATAGCTCTACCTGAGACTGACAGAAAAGAGTGCCAGGGTGGGGTTGGACCCCCCACTTCCTCCCAATAAGCAGTCAATGTTAGGTGGTGAAGTCCAGTAGGTGGTGCATGGTTTGGCCAGACCACCGTCCAGTGGATGGCCCTCCCTCCCCGGCATCTAGGTCTCCTGCTCCAGGGCTCATCTGCCCAGGCCCTGCCCCTTCCTCGCCATTTCTTATCTCTTGCACACTTACCGGGTGATGCATAACCAAGTGAGTGCTGGCTGGGGAGCAGAGCTGTCAGCTGAATGGTGTCTTTAGTGGGGTTCCTCAATGGGTGGAGCAGGGAGCCTGCTAAAGTCAAGGAATCCCTTGACCTTCTCCAATTCCTCCACCAACAACAAGGTTTTCCAGAGACAGAAGCAAACTTCCACCATTTGAACAGCAATGTTGGTTCTGGTCAGAGCCAGCTGAACATTCTACTACGAACATTTTACTTGTGCTGCCTTCTGGCCCTTTAGAATCTAGTGTCCTCCCACCAAGGTACACAAAACGTCTGGATCCTAACTCTGCATTCATTTGCCTCCTGGATACACAGCGCAACTACATTGTCCAGCCCCCTGCAATTAGGTGAAGCCATGTCATTAAGTTCTGGCCAAAGATGATGGTAGAAGTGGTGCACACCAGCATCTGCTAGGTCCCTGAAAGCTCTCATGTGACCCTCCATGGGCTTGCTATCTCTGGTTATTTGCTTTTTTGGCTGGTCACATAGAGAGGATACAGCAGAGAACTCAGAGCTAAGGGGACAGCAGAGCCATTGGCTGGAAGAGCCTGGATCCCCGAATGATTGAATGGAACCCAGGTGCACCCCTGCATGTTGTACATTATTGCCTCACCGCAGGTTAACTATGGTGATGACTGACACCTGTCTCTGCCAAGGTCTATAGTGCCGTGAGATAACATGCAAGAAACTGAGCCAGGAATCTCTGATATTCTGGGAGTTGAGAAATATTTTAAGCACCCCTTCCCCACCAAGTCATTCTGGAGGAAGATGAAGACCTTGATTTGACAGATTTGTCATCTCGTTCTTTCTTCTCTTTTTACAGACACCAGGATGGAAGGGATGGGCTTTTGCTTCCTTTTCTTGTGTCGTAGAGACTACGACTGTATTACATCATGAATTTCCCTGCCCTGTGTCTTTTTGTAACATTGATGTTCATGTTGGCTGGGCCTGCCTGTTATCACATTGATAGGAGCTTCAAGAACTTACAAGACGCTTTCTCTCTCTACAAATCTTGGCTCTCAAGACTATTGTCCTGCTAGGGACACAAGAATGCATTAATCCAAAAAGTCACAGCTGAGTAGTGGCATGGGGTTCTAGCTAATAACTACCTTTCTCCTACCATGTGTGCAGTTGGTCCCCAAGCCAACTTCCTTCTCACTGGACTTTCTAGGAGGCTAGAAACTACATTTCCCAGGCTCCATTGCAGACAGAGTTCCACATGTAACCTAGTGGCCATCAAGTTGACACACTGGAAAATGAAGTGAAGAGCAAGAGGCCCTGGCCACACCATGGGACACGATACCTTCCAGAAAGCTTGATTGCAGACGTAACTGACTCTTCTCAGCAGCTGAGATGGAATTCTGAGTGCCCTGGTGCCATGGTGCCAAGCAGTGGGTGGTGGCAGCAGTGATATTTTGCTAGAACAGTTCTGTGTATGCTTGGGCAATTTTCTTGGCTGTGTGGCTGCCAAGTTCATTCCCTGGTTTCCCTGGAGATCCTGTAAGCAAACTAATATGATTTTTAAATTCTCTTTCCGATTATTCTAACTAGTATGGATTTTGTTGCCTGCTAGTAAAAACTCTGTCCAACATAGGTGGGGAGCCCATGGCATGAAGAGTTCCTAGAGAATAAAATACATCAAAAATATGATTATCTTTAAACATGCTCTTTTTTTTTTTTTTTTTTTTTTTGAGACAGAGTCTTGCTCTGTCCCCCAGGCTGGACTGCAGTTACACGATCTCGGCTCACTGCAAGCTCTGCCTCCCAGGTTCACGCCATTCTTCTGCCTCAGCCTCCCAAGTAGCTGAGACTACAGGTGCCCGCCACCACGCCCGGCTAATTTTTTTTTATTTTTAGTAGAGACGGGGTTTCACTGTGGTCTTGATCTCCTGACCTCATGATCCGCTCGCCTCGGCCTCCCAAAGTGCTGGGATTACAGGCGTGAGCCACCACGCCCGGCCTAAACATGTTCTATAAGCAAGCCAAGGGAATTTACAAGCATCTTGCTGAAATTGTGAGGAAGTGATATCAAAAGTTTCTAGAGAAGAAGGGATGGTAAATGGAAATTAATTGCAAACTTCCTGCTATTACAAATGTATGATGTGTAACAGGCCAATGCTTTTGTCTTTATTTAGTATGCTACCTTTGTTTTATTGCATCAAAGATTTTGAAAAAATATATGTATAAGTGCTTCATGTGTTCATTTATGACCTTGGTCTTCAACCCTATTTTTCTCATAAGCTTCTCAACAATGGGTTCCCTTACTACTGGGATTTCCAAGAAATCACCATCAGGGCTAGGCACAGATTCCTGGACATATGTTGTCAAGATGATGCACCTAGCAATTAACTAACTATGACCTGGTAATTGTAGCCATTATCTTGAGCAAGCAGGGAGAGGATGAACCAGAAAATCTTAAGGTTTTTTCCAGCCATAGCATTTTACCACTTTATAAATGTAATTTCTAAGACATTGAAGTCTTCTTTCTCCAACATACTGCAAGCTACTAGCTGGCCAGGAAACCCTTCTTAGACAGCTCCAGTACTCCTCAGCATATTTTCTTTCACCCATAGTCCACATAAAAGCCCCAGAAAAGGGATCTGGGAGCCAAGGGAATTGGTCTGAGCACTGAGATGAGTAATTGCTCTGGTTTCCCAGCATGTTTTCCCAGCCACAAGGAAGAAAAGGAAGGCAGGTGAGCCCTCCACAGCTAGTCTATGTGTTAATCCCACGAAGGGTGACAGGAAAAGGACAACCGGGTGCAGCTGGGAGGAGGCCATGGCTTTGCCGAATCCTCAGTCTCAGGTTCTGCAGTCAGCTCCCAGCACCAGCTTGGCAGCTGAGAACCCACATGGGTCACTTTATGTTCCTGAGCACGTTGGGTTTTCTTGAAAATTAACAGGAGTCAGGGGATGTGAGGGCTCTGAAGAGCTCAGCCCTGAGTGATGGCTCTTGCTTGTGGCCAAGGGCTTGGCGAGAAGCAGCCCATCTGCAGGGCTCTCCTGAGTGCCGTCGCTGGGCTCTACGCGCTCGGGTATATTCAAAGGATTTGGACTGCAGGTTTCTTGGAGCCAAGAGATCAACCATCTGACAGAGCCAGGGCTCAGATTCTCAGCTGCCGAGGGTTTGAGGATCCATGCAGCAACCCAAGCCATCACATGGGGATGAGCCTTCCTTACAGGCCCTCGGTGGTGGTGTGTAGGGATTAAATCTCCACCCCCCATCCTAGTGTTCCGGGCTTCATGAGCTGCTCAGGGTGTCCTCGCCCAACTCACCCTTCTTGCCATGTTCTCCCTTACTCCAGTCACAGTGGTCTTCTCTCAGGTCCCCCTGCATTCTGAAGGCTTCCCTTCCCCAAGGTATCTGCACACACCATCCCTCCCTTTAGCACATACTTCCCCCAACTCCCTCCCCATTTGTGTTCCTATATTCTTTAGGTGTCTGCTCAATGAGGGCAAAGACTTCGTCTCTCTTGTTCACTGCCAATTCCTTTACTCCTTAAGCTGCCTGGTTCACAGTAAGTACTTAGTAAATATGGATTAAGAAATGAAAAAATATTGAAGAATAGTGCAGATCCCAACCAATTTGATTCATGAGCATATAAGGGAAATAGTGAGAGTTTCAGTTTTGCGTTTTCCTTACCTTTCTACTTCTAGGCTCCTACGCTAAAGGCAGGAAATGTGTAGAGTCCTAGTGGATTGCTTTGATCAAAAACTTTGTTTAGTATCATTTCCCATGGGCTTATTGTGTCACCTTTGGAGGGAAAGTCTTGTCTGTGCCAGGGCAGTAATCAAAAGCTTAGAGCTAAAAAGTATTAAGCTTTATTTTATTCCAGATTCTCTTCATTTAATATTTCTGATCCTTACAAAAGCCTGGCTGGTTTTTCTATCCTTAATTGATCACTGAGGACCGGAGCTTCAGCAGCATTAAGAAATTTGCTTAGGGTCAAAATTCTTGTAAGTTGCACAAGCAGATTTTGACTTCAAAGCCAACATTCAGTTCTGGGTGACCCAGTAGGTCACAAATCGAAGGTGTTCCTGGGAGTGTCACGGGGTTATAAATTATAGCAATCCCTTGCAGGATGCCTTACTGGGGGGATTGGGTGGGTTGATGACAAGGTTCTAAGAAATGAAACCTCCAGCAGCTCCAGCCTACACCAAGTGTGGCCTGAGCCCCAAGCCACCGTGTTAGGTAACCCTGGGCAAGTCTTCCGGCCTCTCCTGACCTCCCCAACCTCATTTCCAGGAGAGAGAACATAGCATCCAAAGGCAGCTGACAGCTCTGGAGTGGTGAGAGAATTAACTTATAAATGATTGGGATGCACTTGGCCAATGTAAAGTGCTATATAAATGGTTCATAGTCACAACCACCCTATCAGGCATCCAGGGCTACTTCTGAGCCTGTGGTCCCTGTGTAATGATCCTGAACCCTACAAAGTGCTTTACAAATAGTAAATTATTCATTCACAGGACACCCAAGGGAAGCAAGAAAGTATTCCTCTTACTTTAGATGAGTTGAGATCCAACATTGGCTGGGGCTGCTCAGCCAGGAGTCCTTGCAAAGCCAAGTTTAGATCCCTGTGGCTCCCTGGGTTGGGACAGGCTGGGCCCAGCTGCTCCAACCTAGGAGGACCAGGCTCAGGACTGAGAGTAAGGCTGTGCTCTTGTGGGCTCTGGTCAGGCGTTTGTCTGTAAGACTCTGGAACTGAAGACTGTGGTTTGCGTCAGTGAGAAGCACAGAGAAATAAACAAATAGAGCCTGGGAGTGGAAAATGCACAGTGACTTCTTGTTGTCAAGGTACTTGGCCTTGGAGTAGGTTAGACACTTCCAGGAGAGGGACCAGCAGCCATGGAGAAGAGATGCAGTGGGGCGGGAGGAAGGAGAGGACACTGAATTTGGCCATGTCCACGTAAGGTCCAGGGATGTCCTCCTCTTCCAGGACAGTCCCAAGTACACCAGGCCTAGAGAGAGGCCCTTTCTCAGTCAGGGTTCACACCTGACTTTGGTCAGGGCAGCAGAACTCAGGACAGCAGGAGAGGCCTCCCTTGTCAAGAGTCAGTAAAGAAACCCTATTCAGAGAGGCTGTCACACAGGGTCAGGCCCAGGGGCCTGAGGATGAGGGTGGTTTGGCCAGGAAAGGCTGGGTGTTAGAGCACTTCATACTGCAGGGGCCTGAGACTCCTGGTCCCTTTGTCTCAGTTCTGACACTGTCTCCTCTCTCTGGTACCCGAGAGAAGTCCAGAACCCACCTGGGTTTCTTCCTCCCGAAAGTGGGAATCAGAAGGCCTGTCCACTGTCTTCCCAAGAAGCAATGAGATGCCCGCAGCCTCTGTGTGTCAGACATGACCTGGGTTCTCCACTGCATGTGGTGCTGCAGATACAAGCCAGAAATCAGGAGAGAGGAGAGGACATGGGGCTTTTGCAAAGCAGAGCCCTGAGTTAATTGAAGATGTTAATAACCGGCTTCCCTACCAACTCACTGCATGACATAGGACGTACTTCTTAACCTCGTCCCTAACGAGAAAACAAAGATAACCATCACTATCGCTTTGCCACCCGTGTGGAGGGCAGATGCCCTGACATGCTAATGGGCACATGAGTTACGTATCCCAGTGTCGGGTCAGTCCCTGGTGCTAGGATGGCACTTATGTCCCTCTTTGGGGGCCCAGGGGTGGCATTTGGCGGATCTAACGGCCAACAATCTCAAGACCTCAAACCCACCCACGGTCAGTTAACAAGCGTCTAGCAGGTGGCATTTTTATTGTTGCTTTCCCCTAAAGGCTGGGGCTGGAAGGCAGCCAGCGCTGTGTCCCTGGGCTCAGCATCTCACACGCGTTATCTCACGTGTCCTCATTGCAGAGCAGGAGCTGAGGGTCAATGAGCTGGCTGGTGTCCCAGGGCCGGCTTCATGACTTGGCCTCCTGCTCCCAGCCCAGTGCCCCTGCTCTCTGCCCGGCAGCCCACAGAGACCAGAGAAGCAATGGCAGAGCCAGTGGGCAGAAGGAGCAGACAGAACGGAAGGTGGAGTGGCCATGAAGACAGGATGGGCACCCACTGTCCTGCCTGGCAAGGGGAGGGGAAAGAAAGAAAATGCCGAGGCATCAGATTGTTTTCAGATGAAACAAAGCTTCAGGTGAGAAAACCATTTAACAAGACCAAGAGGACCATTCCTGTCCATTTCTGAACTGCACGTGCATTGAGTGTCTCACGGGCTTCAGGGAGAAAGCGGTGAGCGAGCAGGCAGGCCCTGCCTTCAGGATGCCTAAGGAGACCGGGGAGATGGACAGTGCAGAGCTAAGGCAGAGACAAACGAGTGGACCAGTGGATCGTAAAGGTGGGGAGCACACTGGAGAACACAGAAGGCGCCTAGCATTAGGGAAAACCACTTTAGAGAGGGACATCGCAGCTAACAAAAGAAGCCATTTGCGATGAAAATGTAGCATTCATAAGACTTCACAGTGAGAGTCACAGGCATCAGAAGATAGAGAGCCCTGCAAGGAGTGTGGAAGAAAGGACTGGAAGGGGAAATCGTGACTGCAATAGGTTTTAACACATGTCTTCTAACTGCTGAAAAATCAAGTAGTTAACAAAAAAGGGACATAGAAATTATGAGAATTATAATTAATAAGATTGGATCAACAAGTAGAATCTAGACTCTGTGCCCTATAGACAATACTCCTGATTATTGAGCATCCTGGGACACTTATAAAAGAGGAAATAAAAACCTAAAAAACAGAAATTTTCCATGCAATATTCTAAAACAGAAATACAATAATAAAAGTTGATAACAAAGTTTAAACGAGCAGATGAGATCTTCCGCTTCCCCTGGAAATTAAAGAGAAAAGGGAAGCGTGTTCTTAACTAACTCTTGAATCATAGAGGTCACAGTTGCAATTACAGACTCTTGGGAATAAACAGTAGAAACAAAAACACTGGATTTCAAAGAATATGGAGTGTGGCCCGAAGTGGAAGCAGAAATAAGTTCATAATCTGAAGAGCTTTCATTATATTAAAAAGTATGAGTCAAGAGCATGAGAAGTTAGCAGGAAAAAGAAAACAAAAGCAAGGCTGAGTAGGACAGGTAGAGGGAAACAGTAAAGATAAAAGCAAAAATCAATTCCAAGAGCAAATCAAATAGAATAGTCGGAAAACGCCCCATGCTAAGAGGACGTCATCAATAAATCCTCCACAAACTGGCTTTTCATGTGTGTGGGGGTGGGAGCGGGGGATGGAGAGAGGGAGCTGGAGGAGAATCACTGCAAAATAGAGAAATATCTAGTAAAGCTAACCAAAAAAAAGGGGGGGGGGAGAGTTATACAAATAAAAATAACCAGTCATGTTATGTGGGATGTAACCCATGTAAGAGAATTACAAATATTATTATGAAACTTTGCATTGAAATTTATTGCAAAAAGTGCAAACATACAGATAAATTGCTTAATTTTCTGGAAAAAGAGCAAATGGTTAACTGGCTTTAGAAAATTAGGGACCTGGGAGTCAGGGGATAGACAATATTCCCATCAAAAGATTTTTTTTTAATTTACTTTAATTGTAAAGTATCTTCACAAAGATGACCCGTGGCCACAGGGCCATGCCTGGATGTCCCCTTTCACATTTCCAAGCCACAGTCAGTCATCATGCCAAATAAACTCTCCTAGAAGATGAAAAATATGGTAAGTCATCCTATTCAATTTTGGAAATGAACATAAATCAGATATCAAAACTTGACCAAGATACCACGAAAAAGCTACGATGGACAAATTTCAGCTTCATGTATGAATGTGAATGCAAAACTCAGGGCCAGCTTCATGAACATGCTGTCTGTGCAGTGACACAAGAGGGGCTCTGTACTTGGTTTAATATTCTGCCATCACCATCTTGAAATTCTTAATCTTTGAACAAGAGGTTCCACATTTTCGTTTTGCTCAGGGATTGGCAAACTACGTAGCCAGTTCTGGCAAAAATACTAGCAAATCAAATATGATAACACAATAAAATAACTTCTACTTTGATCAAGGTGATTTTATTTGATTAAAAATTAGGAAATCTAGTAATACATACTTGGCATGGATTATAAAATGATGATGTTAACAGACGCTGAAAAGACATTTGATGAAACCACACACAAAGATAACATTCTTGTCACTTAAAAAAATTGAATGGTAGATTCTGGAAGAGCAAAAGACAGCCTTCCAAAGGAATATTTAATCCATTAATGCACAGCTTCATTACCTTCGAAATAAAGCGTATAAAAAGAGACCCACTGCTATCATCAGCATTAGCGAACACTGAATCAGAAGTTCTGGCTGGTACAGTATGGTGTGGGGTGACAGATGTGGAATGATTCCAAGAAAGGAGAGACAGCATTGTGTTATTTACAGACAATATGGTTATAAACTAAGAAGACTCAAGAGGTTTGACCTAAAAAACTGTTTAAATCAATAAGACTATCAGGTGCAAGAGAAATAAACATAAATCAAGAATATCACTAAACACCAGCAATAATTACTAAAAAGGCCTAATAACAATGACTTCTTCAAAATGGATTTTTAAAGCATAAAATAACCAGAAATAACTATTATAATACATGTGTGTAATCAACATAAAGAAATGACAAAAGTTTATTGAAATATATAAGGTAATATTTTAATAAATGGAGAAAAGAAATTGCAAGTATATTGCAAAGTTGCCATAGGGTCTCTGAAATAGGCACAAATAAATGAATGTTCATTGCTTTCCAATTAAATAGTTACTACAATTACTATCAATATTCCAGTGGAATTTCTTAATGAAACAAATATTTATGAAATAATTCTAAACTTTAAAAAATAAACAAGGGAGAAAAGTTGGAAGTATTTTTTTAAGTGGGGAATTGTTCTGCCAAATTTTAAAGTGTATTCTAAAGTTCCAACAATTAAGTGTTTTATTGGCGGAAGAATTTGCAAACACATCAATGCAACAAACTAAATAGGCACAGAAAGAAATCTCAAAAAAATATAAGAACTAACAAGATGACAAAGGGAACATGACACCCAAGGGGAATGGAATAGATTAGTCATCAAATGGTATTTTTATTTGTAAAGGAAACCTTAGATAAAAGAAGTAAATACAATTCAATAATTACTGATACTGGGACAGAAGAGGCACCTCTAAGATTAGCAATAAAAATACCACAAAGAGGGGGAGGAGCCAAGATGGCCGAATAGGAACAGCTCCAGTCTACAGCTCCCAGCATGAGCGACGCAGAAGACAGGTGATTTCTGCATTTCCATCTGAGCTTTGAAGAGAGCAGTGGTTCTCCCAGCATGCAGCTGGAGATCTGAGAACGGGCAGACTGCCTCAAGTGGGTCCCTGACCCCCGATCCCCGAGCAGCCTAACTAGGAGGCACCCCCCAGCAGGGGCAGACTGACACCTCACACGGCTCCAACAGACCTGCAGCTGAGGGTCCTGTCTGTTAGAAGGAAAACTAACAAACAGAAAGGACATCCACACCAAAAACCCATCTGTACATCACCATCATCAAAGACCAAAAGTAGATAAAACCACAAAGATGGGGAAAAAACAGAGCAGAAAAACTGGAAACTCTAAAAAGCAGAGCACCTCTCCTCCTCCAAAGAAACGCAGTTCCTCACCAGTAACGGAACAAAGCTGGATGAAGAATGACTTTGACGAGCTGAGAGAAGGCTTCAGATGATCAAATTACTCTGAGCTACAGGAGGACATTCAAACCAAAGGCAAAGAAGTTGAAAACTTTGAAAAAAATTTAGAAGAATGTATAACTAGAATAACCAATACAGAGAAGTGCTTAAAGGAGCTGATGGAGCTGAAAACCAAGGCTCGAGAACTACGTGAAGAATGCAGAAGCCTCAGGAGTCGATCCGATCAACTGGAAGAAAGGGTATCAGCGATGGAAGATGAAATGAATGAATGAAATGAAGCGAGAAGGGAAGTTTAGAGAAAAAAGAATAAAAAAAAAAACGAACAAAGCCTTCAAGAAATACGGGACTATGTGAAAAGACCAAATCTACGTCAGACTGGTGTACCTGAAAGTGACGGGGAGAATGGAACCAAGTTGGAAAACACTCTGCAGGATATTATCCAGGAGAACTTCCCCAATCTAGCAAGGCAGGCCAACATTCAGATTCAGGAAATACAGAGAACGCCACAAAGATACTCCTCGAGAAGAGCAACTCAAAGACACATAATTGTCAGATTCACCAAAGTTGAAATGAAGGAAAAAATGTTAAGGGCAGCCAGAGAGAAAGGTTGGGTTACCCTCAAAGGGAAGCCCATCAGACTAACAGTGGATCTCTCGGCAGAAACTCTACAAGCCAGAAGAGAGTGGGGGCCAATATTCAACATTCTTAAAGAAAAGAATTTTCAACCCAGAATTTCATATCCAGCCAAACTAAGCTTCATAAGTGAAGGAGAAATAAAATACTTTACAGACAAGCAAATGCTGAGAGATTTTGTCACCACCAGGCCTGCTCTAAAAGAGCTCCTGAAGGAAGCGCTAAACATGGAAAGGAACAACCAGTACCAGCCGCTGCAAAATCATGCCAAAATGTAAAGACCATCAAGACTAGGAAGAAACTGCATCAACTAACGAGCAAAATAACCAGCTAACATCATAATGACAGGATCTAATTCACACATAACAATATTAACTTTAAATGTAAATGGACTAAATGCTCCAATTAAAAGACACAGACTGGCAAATTGGATAAAGAGTCAAGACACATCAGTGTGCTGTATTCAGGAAACCCATCTCACGTGCAGAGACACAGATAGGCTCAAAATAAAAGGATGGAGGAAGATCTACCAAGCAAATGGAAAACAAAAAAAGGCAGGGGTTGCAATCCTAGTCTCTGATAAAACAGACTTTAAACCAACAAAGATCAAAAGAGACAAAGAAGGCCATTACATAATGGTAAAGGGATCAATTCAACAAGAAGAGCTAACTATCCTAAATATATATGCACCCAATACAGGAGCACCCAGATACATAAAGCAAGTCCTGAGTGACCTACAAAGAGACTTAGATTCCCACACATTAATAATGGGAGACTTTAACACCCCGCTGTCAACATTAGACAGATCAACGAGAGAGAAAGTCAACAAGGATACCCAGGAATTGAACTCAGCTCTGCACCAAGTGGACCTAATAGACATCTACAGAACTCTCCACCCCAAATCAACAGAATATACATTTGTTTCAGCACCACACCACACCTATTCCAAAATTGACCACATACTTGGAAGTAAAGCTCTCCTCAGCAAATGTAAAAGAACATAAACTATAACAAACTATCTCTCAGACCACAGTGCAATCAAACTAGAACTCAGGATTAAGAATCTCACTCAAAACCACTCAACTACATGGAAACTGAACAACCTGCTCCTGAATGACTACTGGGTACATAATAAAATGAAGGCAGAAATAAAGATGTTCTTTGAAACCAACGAGAACAAAGACACAACATACCAGAATCTCTGGGACGCATTCAAAGCAGTGTGTAGAGGGAAATTAATAGCACTAAATGCCCACAAGAGAAAGCAGGAAAGATCCAAAATTGACACCCTAACATCACAATTAAAAGAACTAGAAAAGCAAGAGCAAACACATTCAAAAGCTAGCAGAAGGCAAGAAATAACTAAAATCAGAGCAGAACTGAAGGAAATAGAGACACAAAAAACCCTTCAAAAAATTAATGAATCCAGGAGCTGGTTTTTTGAAAGGATCAACAAAATTGATAGACCGCTAGCAAGACTAATAAAGAAAAAAAGAGAGAAGAATCAAATAGATGCAATAAAAAATGATAAAGGGGAAATCACCACCAATCCCACAGAAATACAAACTACCATCAGAGAATACTACAAACACGTCTACTCAAATAAACTGGAAAATCTAGAAGAAATGGATAAATTCCTCAACACATACACTCTCCCAAGACTAAACCAGGAAGAAGTTGAATCTCTGAATAGACCAATAACAGGAGCTGAAATTGTGGCAATAAGCAATAGCTTACCAACCAAAAAGAGTCCAGGACCAGATGGATTCACAGCCGAATTCTACCAGAGGTACAAGGAGGAACTGGTACCATTCTTTCTGAAACTATTCCAATCAATAGAAAAAGAGGGAATCCTCCCTAACTCATTTTATGAGGCCAGCATCATCCTGATACCAAAGCCGGGCAGAGACACAACCAAAAAAGAGAATTTTAGACCAATATCCTTGATGAACATTGATGTAAAAATCCTCAATAAAATACTGGCAAACTGAATCCAGCAGCACATCAAAAAGCTTATCCACCATGATCAAGTGGGCTTCATCCCTGGGATGCAAGGCTGGTTCAATATGTGCAAATCAATAAATGTAATCCAGCATATAAAGAGAACCAAAGACAAAAACCACATGATTATCTCAACAGATGAAGAAGAGGCCTTTGACAAAATTTAACAACTCTTCATGCTAAAAACTCTCAATAAATTAGGTATTGATGGGACGTATTTCAAAATAATAAGAGCTATCTATGACAAACCCACAGCCAATATCATACTGAATGGGCAAAAACTGGAAGCATTCCCTTTGAAAACTGGCACAAGACAGGGATGCCCTCTCTCACCACTCCTATTCAACATAGTGTTGGAAGTTCTGGCCAGGACAATTAGGCAGGAGAAGGAAATAAAAGGTATTCAATTAGGAAAAGAGGAAGTCAAATTGTCCCTCTTTGCAGATGACATTATTGTATATCTAGAAAACCCCATCGTCTCAGCCCAAAATCTCCTTAAGCTGATAAGCAACTTCAGCAAAGTCTCAGGATACAAAATCAATGTACAAAAATCACAAGCATTCTTATACACCAATAACAGACAAACAGAGAGCCAAATCATGAGTGAACTCCCATTCACAATTGCTTCAAAGAGAATAAAATACCTAGGAATCCAACTTACAAGGGATGTGAAGGACCTCTTCAAGGAGAACTACAAACCACTGCTCAAGGAAATAAAAGAGGATACAAACAAATGGAAGAACATTCCATGCTCATGGGTAGGAAGAATCAATATCGTGAAAATGGCCATACTGCCCAAGGTAATTTACAGATTCAATGCCATCCCCATCAAGCTACCAATGACTTTCTTCACAGAATTGGAAAAAACTACTTTAAAGTTCATATGGCACCAAAAAAGAGCCCACATCACCAAGTCAATCCTCAGCCAAAAGAACAAAGCTGGAGGCATCACACTACCTGACTTCAAACTATACTACAAGGCTACAGTAACCAAAACAGCATGGTACTGGTACCAAAACAGAGATATAGATCAATGGAACAGAACAGAGCCCTCAGAAATAACGCCACATATCTACAACTATCTGATCTTTGACAAACCTGAGAAAAACAAGAAATAGGGAAAGGATTCCCTATTTCATAAATGGTGCTGGGAAAACTGGCTAGTCATATGTAGAAAGCTGAAACTGGATCCCTTCCTTACACCTTATACAAAAATCAATTCGAGATGGATTAAAGACTTAAATGTTAGACCTAAAACCATAAAAACCCTAGAAGAAAACCTAGGCATTACCATTCAGGACATAGGCATGGGCAAGGACTTCATGTCTAAAACACCAAAGCAATGGCAACAAAAGCCAAAATTGACAAATGGGATCTAATTAAACTAAAGAGCTTCTGCGCAGCAAAAGAAACTACCATCAGAGTGAACAGGCAACCCACAAAATGGGAGAAAATTTTCACAACCTACTCATCTGACAAAGGGCTAATATCCAGAATCTACAATGAACTCAAACAAATTTACAAGAAAAAAACAAACAACCCCATCAAAAAGTGGGTGAAGGACATGAACAGACACTTCTCAAAAGAAGACATTTATGCAGCCAAAAAACACACGAAAAAATGCTCACCATCACTGGCCATCAGAGAAATGCAAATCAAAACCACAATGAGATACCATCTCACACCAGTTAGAATGGCAATCATTAAAAAATCAGGAAACAACAGGTGCTGGAGAGGATGTGAAGAAATAGGAACACTTTTACACTGTTGGTGGGAAGGTAAACTAGTTGAACCATTGTGGAAGTCAGTGTGGCGATTCCTCAGGGATCTAGAACTAGAAATACCATTTGACCCAGCCATCCCATTACTGGGTATATACCCAAAGGACTATAAATCATGCTGCTATAAAGACACATGCACATGTATGCTTATTGAGGCATTATTCACAATAGCAAAGACTTGGAACCAACCCAAATGTCCAACAGTGATAGACTGGATTAAGAAAATGTGGCACATATACACCATGGAATACTATGCAGCCATAAAAAATGATGAGTTCATGTCCTTTATAGGGACATGGATGAAATTGGAAATCATCATTCTCAGTAAACTATCGCAAGAACAAAAAACCAAACACCGCATATTCTCACTCATAGGTGGGAATTGAACAATGAGAACACATGGACCCAGGAAGGGGAATAGCACACTCTGGGGACTATTGTGGGGTGGGGGGAGGGGGGAGGGATAGCATTGGGAGATATACCTAATGCTAGATGACGAGTTAGTGGGTGCAGTGCACCAGCATGTCACATGTATACATATGTAACTAACCTGCACATTGTGCACATGTACCCTAAAACTTAAAGTATAATAATAAAAATAAATAAATTAATTAATTAATTAAAAAAATACCACAAAGGAAAATACTGATAAGCCATATAATCTGTGTCCATATATCACATATAGATTATATCAAAAATGCCACATTCAAAAATAAAAAGGACAAACTGGAAAGGAATATTTTCAACAAATATGATAAGAGGGCAATAGTCTTATTAAGACTATTAAAAATTAAAAGAAAATTAATTACAAACTAAGAAAAAAACTTACTGTGAATCAAGACATCAATAGAAATGTGGGTTATATACAAAAGCAAAATGTCCGATAAGCCATAAATATATTTTTTAAACGTTCAGCCACACCGGTAATCAGTGAGGTGGGAATTAAAACAATGAGATATTGTCCAGCACATATGGAACTGGCAAGGAGAAAGGGAGTTATTTTTGTTCTTGTTTTTAATATTGAATGTGATGATTCCATACTGAATGTGATGATTCAGTATTGCTGGTGGCAGGGTAAAATAAATTCTGAGGGATGCAAATAAATTGCGCAAATTTTCCGAAAACAATTTGATGCATTAGGAGGCTTAAAATGTATACCTTTTGATTCAATAATTCCATTTCTACAAATGTATCCTAAAAAAGAATTTAGAGCAGCACCCAGGTGCAAATACGGGAACAATCAACACAGTATTAGCTTTGTCCCAAGTACGTTTACCTCATTATCTAATACATGTTTTGCATTGATTCACATTTTCTAGTTAGACAAATTTATTGTTTTAACTTTTTATTTTGAGAAGGTTGAGATTCGTGTGCGGTTATAAAATACAGTACAGGGATCCTTGTACCCTTCACCCAGCTTCCCCCAGTAGGAACGTCTTGTGTAACTGTAACACAGAATCACAACAAGGAAAAGGGCACTGACACCTCCATGTTATTCACATTTCCCCTGCTTTACATGTACTTACGTGTGTGCATGTGTGTAATTCAATGCCATTTCATCATGTGTAGATTAGAGAGACCACCACCACAGCAAAGATATCATAGGGATCCCTTGTGGTTCACAGCCTTCCTCCCCTTCCACCCTGAGCCCTGGTGGCCACTAATCTGTTCTCCATCCCTCTCATTATGTCATTTCAGGAATGTCATATAAATGGAATCGGACAGGACATAACCCTTGGAACTGGCTTATTTTACTCAGCAAAATCCCCTCGAGATCACCCCAGCTGTGCATGGACAGTTTGTTCCTTTTTGCTGCTGAGGAGGGTTCCGGGGGATGGAGGTACCACCACTTTTCAATGTTCACCTGCTAAAGGATACTTGAGTTGTTTCCAGTCTTTGGCTGCCATGAACATTTGTGTACAGGCTTTACAGTATTATCTTTAAGAGCAAAAAATAAATAAAAAAGAACACAATTTAGAATTCAAATGTCATCCAACCATAGGGAAATAATTAAATAAATTAGGGCAAACTGAATATTTTGGTGTCATTAAAAGTTATGTCTAATTGGCATACTAAATGAGCTAGACTCCAAGGTACAAATAAAAAATGACTTTCTGTTTTTCCCTTCAGCCACTAGCTTCAGGAATGGAACATCTGACCTCTCTTCCTTGCTCCTGAACAACATTTGGACACAAACCAGTTTTTTCCGTTCCTTTCAGGGATTTGATCATGCATTTTCAAAGTATTAAAAAGTCTTGTGTGCTCTAAATCAAAATCTCCCTCTTTCATCCAGTCAAAATCTTCTTCCCTCCACCCAGGGGGAAGTGGGATGTGATGTGGCCTTTCCTCCCCAGCTCCTGTGCCTCCCCTCACCTGTCTGCCACCCCTGCACCCTCCAGGGCTGGGTGGGAGGAAGGAGGAGGGGGGCGCAGAGGCCTTCTACTGTTGTACCAGGTTTCCTGTGGTCTCTACGCCATCCCCTCATGTCGGCTGTGTGGTTCTCTCTCTCTTTCTCTGTGTGTGTGTATGTGTGTGTTTCTGTGTATGAGTGTGAGTGTGTGTGTGTCTGTGAGTATATGTATGTGTGTATGTGTGCATGTGTGTGTGTATGTATGTGTATCTCTCTGTTTATGTATCTATCTCTGTGTGTGTTTCTGTGTATGAGTGTGAGTATGTGTGTGTGTCTGTGAGTATATGTATGTGTGTATGTGTGCATGTGTGTGTGTATGTATGTGTATCTCTCTGTTTATGTATCTCTCTCTGTGTGTGTATGTATCTGTGAGAGTGTAAGTATATATATGCATGTATGTGTTTCTCTCTGTGTCTCTATGTATGAGTGTATGTCCTTATGGATGTGTGTGTGTGAGTATATATGTTCATGTATGTGTGTCTCTCTTTGTGTCTCTGTGTGTCTCTGTGTATGAGTGTGTGTGTCTCTCTGTGTATGTATGTATGTCAGTATATATGTGTATGTATGTGTCTCTCTGTCTCTGTGTGGATCCTTCTCTGTGTGTCTCTCTGTGTGTATCTCTGTGTGTCTCTGTGTGTCTGTGTGTGTGTCTCTGTGTGTGTGTGTGTCTCTGTGCGTGTCTCTGTCTGTGTGTGTCTCTGTGTGTCTCTGTATGTCTCTCTGTGTCTGTGTGTCTCTCTGTGTGTCTCTGTGTGTCTGCGTGTGTCTGTCTCTCTGTGTGTCTCTGTGTATGTCTCTGTGTGTCTCTCTCTGTGTTTCTGTGCTGTGCCTCTGTGTGTGTGTCTCTGTGTGTCTCTCTGTGTCTGCATGTGTGTGTCTCTCTGTGTGTGTCTCTCTCAGAGTGTTTCTGTGTCTGTGTCTCTGTGTATCTCTGTGTGTCTCTCTCTGTGTGTCTCTGTGTCTGTGTCTCTGTGTGTCTCTGTGTATGTGCCTCTATGTGTCTCTCTGTGTCTGTGTGTCTCCCTGTGTCTGTGTGTGTGTCTCTCTGTGTGTCTGCGTGTGTCTCTCTCTGTGTGTCTCTGTGTGTGTCTCTGTGTATGTGTCTCTGTGTGTCTCCCTGTGTCTGTGTGTCTCCCTGTGTCTGTGTGTGTGTCTCTCTGTGTGTCTGCATGTGTCTCTCTCTGTGTGTCTCTCTGTGTGTGTCTCTGTGTCTCTCTCTGTGTGTCTCTGTGTCTGTGCCTCTGTGTGTCTCTGTGTGGATGTCTCTGTGAGCGTCTCTGTGTGTCTGTGTGTGTGTGGCCTTTCCTCCCCAGCTGCTGCCCCTCTCTTCGCCAATCTGCCACCCCTGCACCCTCCAGGCCTGGGTGGGAGGAAGGAAGAGGGGGGCCAGGTTTCCTGTGGTCTTTTGACGCCGTCTCCTCATGTCAGCTGTGTGGTTCTCTCTCTCTTTCTCTGTGTGTTTGTATGTGTGTGTCCAAATGTGTGTCTCTCTTTCTCTCTCTCCCTGTCTCTCTGCATATCTCCCCTTACTCCCTGCCCTTGGGCATGCAGTCTTTGGAGTCCCCTTCCCTGGCTGGAGCCTCCGCCCTGCCGCTTACAGAGGCACCCACTGCCCTCCACCTGCACCGCCCCCTACTCCAGCAGGCGACTGTGTAGTGAGGGGCCTCTTCCAGACCCAGGGTCCTTTCAGCCTGCAGGAAAGCTCCACTCTGCCTACTCTGGAGGTGCTTTGCTCCCCACTGTGCCTCCTCTGTGCTCTGAGAGGAAACAGCCTCCAGAGCCGCCTGGGGAGTCGCTGACCGAGCTCTGCAGGACTTTGCCTGAAATCCTTCCCTGCTCTCTTTTCTCTGCCCCCACCGGTTTCTCCTGGGAGCACTTCCTTAACAAACCCTCATCTCAAGGGCTGCTCCTGGAGAACCTGACCCAAGAAGTTCTGAAGGTGAGAATGGAAGCCCACATGTTGGGGACCTTGTCTTGGACGAGAGCTTGGAATAAGGGGACCAGGTGTGGATCACCTGTTACATGAGGCTCTCACATGTTGTCTCATTTGATCTAGGCAAAAACCTCATGATTAAGGAATTGTCTTCCCATTTGGAACTCATTGTGAAGTTAAGGATTTTTCCTAAACCCGGGGTCCCAGGTTAGCAGCATCTGTATCGCCTGGAAGGTCATTGGAAATGCAGATTCTCAGCCCCGCCCCCGAATAGCTGAGGCACTGGGCTTTGAGAACCTCTCCTCCAGATCCTATACCAAGCCTGTGGAGGGGCCAGAATCTAAACCCGGGCCTAATGCCTGGTTATGTCCACTGAGATGGAAAAGCATGATGCAAAATTAACTATACCATATAAACCCAATTAAAGCAGATCTGAGAAAGGAAGGCAGATAAACGTGAAAGAAAGAGCCATTATGCTGTCTCCAATACCCCATCAGTTCTAAGATTCTACGACCATTTAAATATGTCTAACACATGACTGCCTATGTTGCACAGATCCAAGATTCCTTGAAAAGAAATAGTGGATAATGCTAAGCAAAGTTGAGTACTTTACCAAGCCCTGGAATGAATTAGCTAAAAATATCGAGTGTAGTGTAGACTAAGGGGTGTCATGTTCCTCCAACATCAGAAAAAGTCATCCAGAAACAAGAGCCATTGCAAAGGAGGAGGGCTTTCTGAAGACAGAGACAGGATGAGTCAAAGGGGTTGCCTGGGGTATGCTTAAGGAGGTGCTCATTCTGAGGTGTGAACCCCGTCCTTGCACATCCCAGAGAGTGGTGCCTCCTTAAGAGTGAGCACTTTCTCAATTTTGAAGCCCAGGTACCCTTACCCTAGTCCTGTCCTTGGAGCAATTGCACAAAACTGTCAATGACAAGGAGATTCTAGACGTATATAGAGGCCTATTGTGAGTGTCACACAGAGAGAGAGTGGCCACACAGTGGATCCCTAGTGTAATATTTCACATCAGGTCTTTCTATAAGACCTCAGCTAATGCAGAATGAACAAGGTCGGAAACCAACTAAAACATTAGTGTACAGAAGAAGGGAAGTCATTAAAATGCAGAATTCCAGGCTTGGTCCCAGAGATTCTGCCCTCCCCGCCACCCCATCTGGAGTGGGGCTCCTGCTTTTGCCCCAGGTGTCTGTGGGAGATGGTGCCATGACCACACCCCAAGGAATGCTGCTTCTGAGCTGGGGAGGAGACCCTCAGCACCTGCTCCAAATTAGGCACACTCAATTGCAGGTAAGAAGTTTTAGATGGCTTCAGAAAAATCACGAAATCATCCACTGAAAAAGTAAAGCTCCAAGTGTTTTGAATACCCCAGTGTAGGCAGTTTCCTGGGAGCATGAAGTCTCCTGAGTGTTCCTTCTCAGAGGCCATTCAAACCAACCTGCCCCCACTCCCGTGGAGGAAGCAGTCACCCACTGCTTTGTTGTTTTCTTGTCTAAAGGGCACCCGCTTCCCTTAGTGGGAGTTTCGCCCCTACACCCAGAATGTCACACTCCTAGAAATAAGTTAGCTTTGGCCAAATTACAGAAATCAAGTGCTGGGAAACCAATGGGACCTTAAAGATTCCTTTTGTCCATTAGCTTTACCTAGGATTCGGTGGTCTTTTGGTATTAGTGCCAAAAGACAAAATTACAACAAATTTAGTTTGAAAATCTAATTGGCTTTTACTTGGAATTCCAGAATTGGACAACACTTCATTCCATAAATTAGAATGAGTAGAGCAGAATGGTTAGTTTGTGGAAGGTGGGAAAAAGGAAATGGAGCCATCAAAAAAGCAGATCAATGAACAGCAGGTCACTACACTTTTTGGTGAACAGCAGGTCACTTTTCTTGTAAAGAGGAACTTCATTATGACATGACTCAGACACACCGGGCTGTTTCTAATTGGTTGCTATGAATCTACTGTTTTTAGGCAAAACTGGTCTGTTTGAGGCTCTACCTGCTTCCTTAAAGTTTTGGTGTGATTTTGTGTCACTTAGCATGAGTGACTTCATTTTGGTTTGGTCTGGTCTGCTGGGGCCTAGTCCAAAGCAATGGATTCCTGTAAACTTTTTTCAACATTAGTATTAAGTGGTAAGGAATTTATTATTGAACAGCACTATTATTTTGCTGTTCTTAATAAGGCATTGAACAAATTGATTTCTGTGTGAAAGCAAAAGAGTGTAGATAGTGCTGTCCTGACCCTTTGTCTTTTTCCTTGTCTACAGTAAATCTGACCAAGGGGCCTGCCATGCTCTTGGGGTGGCCCAGTCCTGCTGGCCCTGCCAGTCATAACATTAGCATCCAGACAAGAGCCACGCTGGGCACTAGTTCTCACAATTGTCCTGCAAAGTAAATGTCGTCATCTGCACATGGCAGACCAGGAAACTGAGGCTCACCATATGAAAGGCTGACATCAGCATCACTGCCGGGATTAAACCCAGGATTCTCGAGCTCCCAGCCTGCACCATTCCCTTCACTGCTCATCATGAGAAGCCTCTGTCAACAGCCCCCAAGGCTTTCTTGTGACAACAGGACACCGGCAATCCATAGGTATATCCAGAACCCTGGCTGGGTGGCTCTGTAGCTCCATGCTTTAAAACTACGAGGGCACTATGGGTCAGAAGCAGATCTGCCTAGAGATGCTTTGTCCACCCAGCAGAATGTCCCCAGCTCTGTGCTGGCTGAGCACTGGATCAAGAGTGGCCTGAGAACAGGGACAAACCTCCTGGTTAGCCTTGGCCCTAACCCCTGTAGGCACTCCATAAGCAATCATAAAACACACAAGAACCTAATCATGTGCCAGGCGTTCTGCTAAAGGCTTGCTGTGTTATCTTCTGGAATCCTGTGGCAGAGATAGTGGTTGTCTACACCAACCATTATTCTTCTTCCCTCCTTAGTTGTAGAGCCCCGGTATTTTCAGCTAGATGAAATGGCACAGGTCAAAATCTTTATTCACCTCTCTCCCCGCAGTTAAAGGTAATCATGTGACCTATTCTGTCTGACGGAATGGAAATTAATTGTTTTGTGAGAATATTGGAAATCCTTTCAACTGAGAAGAGCAACCTTCAGTCCCCATCATCTGCCTCGTTCCTGCTGCCAGCCTGGAATGCTGACATGATGGCTGGAGCTTTGTCAGCTATCTTGGACCATGAGGTGACCTTGAGGATGAGAGCTACATGAGGGGGCCAGGAAGAAAGAGGAGGGCCTGCTCCACAATGATACCATAAGGTTGCCTTTCTGCTGAGCTGCAAGGCTCCAAACATTTTTAAACCACTGAGATTTGGGATTCTCTGTTCTACTGCAATTAAGCATAACCCAAAACGTTCAATAAATGATCTCTGTAATCTTGAAAGGTAGACTAGGAAGGTTCAGAGTTGATTGTGGAATTTTCTTACTCCTCTGCAACTCTGGCATTTGGGAGACTATAGTAAAGTCAGATAGAATCTTCAGGCACTGCAGAGCACCCTGAAATGTTCTGGAGATGTGTTCTTCTCCCAAGCAAGGGGAAATGATGGCTGGCTGGTAAGTGGTGTCCACAAACCTGTTGTTCACACCCTCTGTCTGCTGCCTGTGTGTGAACAGAAAGGCAAAAGACTTTCTAGGCTTAATCTTGAAGTAAAAAAGAAAAGATATTGAAATACCACCTTACACTGACTGCCTTCAGCTACAGAAGAATTAACCACCATTAATCATTATGGTGATAATTGTACAATATATAAAATATACTATGTAAAGTATGCAATTAAATAATTGTCATTTCTCATAAGCTCTTATGGGATCATTTCAAGATAATGAGCAGGGTTAATAATGTTGTCAAATTAAACCTACATCATTTCTATGCCCATTGCCAAGGTATTTACCTCCCTGGGCCTGGTGTCCTCATCTATAAAATGAAGAACGTGAGCGAGATGCTCTCAGGAACCTTTGGATCTATGGATCAGGCAGGTAAACTGTGGCAGTTCTGGGCACTGGCAGAAATGGGGCCATTTCCTTTGCCACCTGAGATTTGACTTGGAAATCTGAGAAAAATCTTTACCATAATGAGAAAGTGATTCTGTCTCCCTCTTGGAGATACACAGCACTTTTTGCTTCCAACATTCAAACAAGCTCCCTACAGCAAAGGGAATCGAGGGGCATGCCCCAATCTTGCCGGGGTAACAGCATGTGTATAACAAGGGGATAAGCAGCCGAGGCTGCCTGTGGTTGGAGGGGACCGGCTGCCCTCCCCACACCTGCCTGGCTGTACCCAGGGCCGAGGAGAACCATACGTGGCACGTCTATAACCCACTCATGGAACACTGGAAGGGGCTGGACTCAAGTACCAGGAAATCAAGAAAAGTAAACCTTTTTTTGCCTTATTTGTCTGATGATCGGATTTACTTTTTTGGTTTGGTTTTGCCTAAAATACAAGCACGAGGGATGGGGCCTTGCAACAAACTATGCAAAGGTGTCTCGGAGCAACTTCCCCAAACCCTAGGCCTGTCTGTCCACAGGCTCTTGTCCTCCTTGGCCAGGCCCCAGCTGTGGGAAATCCCTCTGCTGGCAAAAGCTGCCAAGCCCTAGTGTGAACAGCAGGCCCATCCTTCCCTCTGGTGTCCTCAAACTCAAGCCCGAGTTTGTTCTGCCTCATGGACAAGCCCCTGTCCCTCCTCTTGTGACCAGTGTCAATATTCCACCAAATGATGGGCTGGGTATTCAGGGAAAAAATGAAAGAGAGAGAAGTGCTGAAAATCCCTTCACCTAGGAAGAGCAGCCTTCAGTCCCTACCATCTGCCTCCTTCCTGCTGCCAGCCTGGAATGCTGACATAATGGCTAGAGCTTTGTCAACCATCTTGGACCATGAGGTAACTTTGAGAATGAGAGCTACATGAGGGTGCCGAGAAGAAAGAGGGGAGCTTTCTCCACAATGACATCATGGGGTTGCCTTTCTAGTGCTGGACTACCTGGCTCCAACCATCTTCTTTGGACATGAAAAACATGAATTGGATTTTGTTTTGCATCAGGGCCAGATGACTGTCATCCAGATGTCCCTCTTCATTGTTTGTGAGCACAGATGAGGGACAGTGGCAAAGGCTGGGATTCTTGAGTTAGGAGCCTTCCTTCTAATTCTAGTTCCTTCACATTCCTAACTGTTGCTTTTCTCTGTGTGAAATGGGAATGTGCTACTGACATTAATGAATATCTATTAAAAACCTACTACTTGTCAGGTGCTATTGCTGGGGTGGAAGGAGATTATGATAAGCAAGCCTGCCCCGGTGTGATGTGCAATGTGCTGCCCAGAACCCCTGAAGGGAGGACTTGCTGCTCAGAAGCTGGTGGGGGGTATGAGTGGGCAGCCTCCAGCTGTTGGCTCCTTTAGGGTCCCATCAGCACAGAGCCACCTACCCAAAGGCCCACCCTTCTCAAGGCAGCCCCCATCCAATGACAGATCAAAGAAGCATGATGACAAACTGGCCATATTAACCCAACTCAAGATGCCTCTGAAGGGCCATGCTAGCCCCAGATCTCTCCATGGTATGGGCTGAGTCCCCGTTGGGCCTCCAGGAATCACAGCTTGATTTTTCCCTCTGTCCACACATGATTCAAGCCCCTCTCTGCCATGGGGATTGGTCCCAAGGGCCCTCCTTAATATACCTTTTGCCCACCAAACTCTTTCTCAGAGTCCGCTTCCCGGGAAATCCAGCCTGAGATAAAGCAGCCTTCTCTCTCTCTGGCCACCAAGTTGAGGAGATAAATGATAAAGCAATTTTGTGAGGACTGTGTAGAGGAGGGAATGAGATGATGTGTGTGAAAGCACTTCAGCAACACAAAACTACTGTTGAAGCTGTGTGTTACCTTTATTTCTAGTGGTTTGGAGTGAGTTGAATTGCTTGGGAAAAAAAAACCCTGCCAATTTTCCTTCTCCATCTTCAAAGCCTGCAAGGCGTGTCTGACTCAGGCAGGGGTGGCAATGCCTAGGGCCTCTCAGGGAGAGGAGCTAAGAGGACTTCAGGTACCCTAAGGAAATCTCGTGGCTCATGTCTGCCAAACACCTGTCGTTAGCGCAAGCCCAATTCCAGAGGTTGCAAAAACGAGAGAGCCGCGTGACCCCCAAGCCCAGGTGACAACTTTCCAAGTTCCGCTATGCTATAGCCAACAGTGCAGAAGCAGAATCCTTGGCTCCAAACCACTAATGAACTCCTTCTAGCTCCAGGTTTAATTAGTTTTCATTGCAATATTAATGATCCTAACAAACCATTTCAACTTTCCTGTTTCACAGTTGGATTTCTTTATTTGGCATTTGGTCTCTTTATAAGAAAATCCCACATGCATCCCCCTCCCCGCTTGCCCCATCAAGAGGGAATAAGATCACATTCTTATTTTGCTTATCACTTTGGCCAGCCCGGGGACGGTAGCTTTAATAATTTTGAAACTGGGAACATTAAACACATCACAAACTGCCATACAAATAACATATAACATAACTCCAGGATTTTAATTACAGTGACTAATATATGTACCAATCCTAAAATCTCTGTAGTACCATTAGGCCACATGCATGGACATTATTGGGAGGTTTAAAATTTGCACAAGGTGTGTCATTAGTTGATCCAAGATCTTCCAGATCTAGTTCTCACCTGGGACTCAGAATTCTTTTGTTGGGCACTTTGAACTATCCAGCCACAGGCAGTGCTATTTTCATTAGTGACAATGAAAAATGATTAAACACTTCCACCAGTTCAGATCAGTTTTTGCTGAGGGCAGTTTTGGCTGCATGGCAGAGCAAGTAAGCATTTGCTGGGGGATTCCACTGGCTCCTTATTTTCCTTGCCTCTTCAATGGAAGAGAGAAGAAACAGCAAACAGGAACTATGCCCTGCCTGCTTCCAGAAATTCTCTGACCTGGCCTCAAGGGCATGTGATCTGGATTTATGTGAGAAGTCACTAGATTTTAGATGCAGTGTCTTTCCAGGAAGAGACTGGAATGTGGGTGAGCTATCAGATGGTGACTGCTGGAAACTGAGTTGCGTCCCCCACAGACCTCTCCAAAGAAAGGCCAGCAGCCTGGGATCAAGGTCCAAGGATGTGCAATGAACTCACACTCAACACAACTGGCAGCACACAGCAGCCAAGCCGCAAAGGGCAGCCGGGCTGAGCTTGCAGTGAGTGGCCAAGCTCAGAGGTACAGTCCACGTGACCAGACCCCAGCAGGCAACCTGGAGAGGGACTCAGGACCAAGAAAGGCAAACTGGCCACACAGATGGGGTGAGGAAAGGGGCCAGTCTTGGACTTTCCCACTGAGGATGGAGAGCAAACCACTCCAGAGTCCATATGCTAGTAAGGAAGGAATTCCTTGCATTCTTCCAGCACTTAGAAAGGGAAGGCTTTTACTGCCCACGGCTCGGGGGAGCAGCTTCAGTCAGGACCCTTGACATTGCCTCCTGAGTGACAGGCCCCAATACAAAGTTATCCAGGCCAGGACCACTCCTGGGACAACATCCCCAAACAAGAGTCCCTGCCCCAGGCCTGGTTTTAGCAATCCCTGTGCCCCTGGACACATACACCATAGCCAGAAGATTCTTCCTTGAAATTGTCCCATCCCTGCTTACAACCTCTCAAAACCCATAAAGTGCTACATGCCACACTGACCAAGAGGTCAGTGTCCCCAGTGGTCCTCATAGGACCTGTTTATGTCACTGCCCAGGACTTCAGAGGGCACCAGAGCTCCTAGCAAGATCTCAATAACCAGTCAGAAAATGGAAGAGGATGAAAGGACCGACGTGCAAACACAATTGTGAATTATTTATAAATAAACTTAACAGGAAATGTGCACAATCTATATATTTTTTAATTGCTAAATGTTAGTGGAAAAAAAAAAGACAACCTGAGAAATGAAGGGACATACCTTATCACTGGATGGAAAGTCTCAACCTCTTTAATATATCAATCTCTCCAAATTGATCTATACATTTATTTCAATTCCAAGTGAAATCCCAGGACATTTTATGTTTGTGGAAAGAAAAATTATTCTTAATGTACATGGAAATGTGAAGACCTAGAATAGGCAAGTCAACCTTGAAAAAAAAAGAACAAAGTTTAAGGACTTGCAGGACCAGATCTCAAGACTTACTAGAAACCTATGGTAATTAATAGTTGAGGTTTTGGCATAAGAATAAACAAGGATACCTTAAAGTTTTCAGAAAGGGAAGATAAAAATGGGCCTCAGCCTGGGAAACATGGTGAAACCCTGTCTACAAAAAATACAAAAAAAAAAAAAAATTAGCCAGGCATGGTGATGCGTGCCTGTAGTCCCAGCTACTTGTCTGGGGGCTGCGATGGGAGGATCACTTGAGCCCAGGAGGTTGAGGCTGCAGTGAGCCAGGGTGGTGCCACTACACTCCACCCTGGGCAACAGAGTAATACCCTGTCTTGAAAAAAAAAAAAAAAGGTGGGTCTCCTAGAAAGGAGGTAAAACCATTCACACTTCTGGCTGTGCATCAACCAAACTAACCGCTAAAAGATTATGAAGAATGCCTTTAAAATCCTGGGAGAAAAATTGATTTTCAACCTGAAATTTCACACCATACAAACTGAAATGAGAGAAAGGAATAAACACATGTTTACAGATGCCAAGATTTGGAAAGTATATGTGCCTCACAGCCTTCCTTATGGTTAGTTGAGAATGGACTCCAGCAAAACAAGGGAGGCAACCAAGGCTAAGGAAGACACAATGCACAGCAAGCGCTTGAGCAAGCCCAAGAAAGAAAGGAAGGCAGTGCCCAGTGACAGCTGCAGACAGCACTGAGAGCCAAAGTTCAGGTCAGAAAGGAGGATGGGGGCTCCAGGATGTAAAAAAAGAACACGACCATGGTGAGTTTTTTGGGTTTTCTTTTTGTCACCATATATTTCAGACTAGGCACCAGTGAGCTTGGAGCCCAGAAGGGCCAACAGGCAAAAAGAAAAACAAAAAAGAAACAAATAAACAAAAAACCTGTCTCTGGCCAAAATACAAGGTGTCAGCAAATCTTCCCACAGCTGCAGCACCAGCAGAGCTGGGAAGAGAAGTAGCCTGCCCCCTGCTTCACACTCAGGAGCAGCAGTGAGCCCGATGCACCCATGTGTGGCAAGCAGGACCAGGGCCAGGCCGGCCCATCCATCTCCTGCCTCACACAGGCCAGCAGCATTGGGCCTGATGTGCCTGCAGATGCAGAGCCAGCAGAGCCCAGTGGGAACACCCATCTCCTGCTTCACAGCAGCCAAAAGCAGTGGTCCAATCTGCCTGGAGCAGTGTTGCCAATGGGGCTGGGGCCAACCCATTTCCCATATCACACCTGTGTATTCAGTATCTGTGGCAGCAGATTACCATAAAATTAGTGGCTTGAAATATCACAAATTTATTATCTTAACTGTTCTGTAGGTCAGAAGCTGGTTGTGAGTCTCACTGAGCTAAAATAAGGGTGTTGGCAGAGCTGTGTTCCTTTTTGGAGGCTCTGGGAACAACCTGTTTCTTGCCTTATTCAGCTTCCAGAGGACACTTGCATTCCTTGGATCATGGCCCCTTCCATCTTCAAAGCCAGCAATGGCCAGTCAGATCTTTCCTAAACTGCCATCTCTTCCAATTCTGCTCCTCTATTAAAGGCTCTGTGATTACATTGGGCCCACCAGGGTAATTTCCCTATTTTAAGGTCAGCTGAGTAGCAATCTCAATTCCGTCTGCAACTTTAATTCCCTTTTGCCATACAACATCACATATTCACAGATTGCAAAAATTAGGATGTAAACATCTTTGAAGAGCCATTATTCTTCCTACCACACCACCTACAGTGGCAGGCATATCTCCCCACATCAGCTATGTCAGCAGAGCAGAGAGGACTGCCAGAACCTACATGCTAAACCTAAACAGAAAAAAGCCTGCTAAAATTGAAGATTCAAATAAAATCAAGAGTGTCCTAACATAATATCCAGAGTATAATTGAAAACTACTTATCATACCAGAACCAGGAAAATCATAACTTAAGAAGACAATAAACCAATATCAATAGAGAGATGAATCAGATACTGGAACTATCTGACAAACATTATAAGGCAGTCATCATAAAATTGATTCAACTAATAATTATGAATTCTCTTGAAGCAAATGAAAAAATATAAAAGTTCAGCAAGGAAATTCAAGTTACAAAAAAACCATAAAACTGAAAAATACAAAAAATTTAAAACTTAATGAAAGGGCTCAATAATAGGGTAGAAATGAGAGAACATAAGATAAATTAACCTGAGGATAGATCAATAAAATTTATTCAACATAAAGGACAGAAAGTAATCAGACTAAAGCAAAAAGCTAACAGAGCCTCAGGCCACATTGGACATTAACAAAAGATCTAAACTTCACATCATTACAGTCCCCCAAAAAATGGAGAAAGAATAGGTGGCTTAAAAGTATTTGAAGAAAGAATGGCTGAAATCTTCCCAAATATGGTGAGAAACATAAATTTACAGATTCAAGAAGCTAAGCAAACTTCAAATAGGACAAATCAAAAGAAAGTCACATCAAGACACATGACAATTAAACTTCTGAAAATTAAAGACAAAGAACAAAACCTTAAAAGTATCCAGAGAGAAGTGAAAATGAAACTTTAATTAATTATGGTAGATGTCTTATCTGAAACTATGGAGTCTAGGAGGAAATGGAACATTTTCCATGTGCTAACTGAAAAGGACTGTCAACCTCAAATTCTATATCCAGTGAAACTATCATTCAGGAGAATTTGTAACACTAAATTCTTAACGTAGAAAAAAAGAAAAAGTTTCAAATCAATAATCTGAGTTCCTACCTGCAGAAGCCAATAAAGAAAAACAAAATAAGCCTAAAAAAGTGAAAGGAATGAAATAATACAAACAAGAGCAGAAATCAATAAAATTGAACAGGAAAACAATAGAGAAAATCAATAAAAACAAAAACCTACTGCCTAAAAAATTTACTAAAATTGATAAACCTCTAGCAGGACTGATAAAGATAAGAAGAGAGAAGACACAAATTACCAATATCAGGTAGAAAAGGAGAGATTTCACTACAGATCCTGCAGCCATTGAAAAGAAATGTTTTAAATGCTACAAGCAACTTAACACTCATGGATTCAACAACTTAGAAGAAATTTAACCAAGTTCTCAAAAACCACAACTATAAAATTCAACCAGATGAAATAAATAACCTGAATAGTCCTGTAACCATTAAAGAAATTGAATTTGTAATTTTAAAGTTCCCAAGAAATAAATCTCCAAGCCCA